>NW_024871078.1:0-387728 GCF_019054845.1 Dipodomys spectabilis | reverse complement strand
GACTGCCACACACAAATGGAGGGAGATCCTGACAAACTAGTTTCTATTTATATGAATGCTATCAAAATAATAATTAAATTTGCAGTTATTTCATGATTCTATTTTAGAACACAAAAGTTGTTGAATTTATATCTTCCATTTTAGCACCATGCTATGATTCCCCTAATGGAAGGATATTGACTAATTTTTTTTTTTTAATTTTATTTTATTTTATTTGAGAACATACTGTACAGAGGGGTTACAATTACATGGGCAGGATAATGCATACATTTCTTACCAAGCATTGCAGCCTCCTCCTTTGTTTACCCTTCACCTCCCTTCCCAGCCTCCCCCCTCCCTCCCACCCAATCATACCCCCCCCTCCCCCCCACACCGACATTGTAAAGCTGGTTTTGACATGACATTTTGTACTTCTCATTGTTGCAACAGGTCCACCTGAATCCTTAAACGACTTGTTTGTCCCCATCTCCTCCACATGTTATACTGACATCAAATATAGTGAAAGCGGGGGTTACACTGTGGGGGAGGGACATACAAAGCAACAAAGAAATAATCTTATAAATGCATTAGAAACACTTGCATGAAAGAAACAAAAACATTAAAATACATATTTGAGGTTTCGTTTTCCTAACATCACATTATCTGACTTTTTCTGCTTGACTCATACCTATACTAGATATTGCAAATAAGGGAAACCATGGGACCTATGTTTCTTTGGGCCTGGCTTACTTCACTTAATATAATTTTTTCCAAGCCTTTCCATTTCCTAACAAATGGGGAAATGTCATTCTTTCTGATGGAGGCATAGAATTCCATTGTGTATATATACCACATCTTCTTGATCCATTCATCTACTGAGGGGCATCTGGGTTGGTTCCATGTCTTAGCTATGGTAAATAATGCTGCAATAAACATAGTTGTGCTGGTAGCTTTAGTGTGGCCTTGTTTGTGATCATTTGGGTAAATGCCCAAAAGTGGGATTGCTGGGTCATTGGGGAGCTCTATGTGGAGTCTTTTGAGGAACCTCCATACTGCTTTCCAAAGTGGTTGAACAAGTTTACATTCCCACCAACAATGAAGTAAGGTTCCTTTCTGTCCACATCCCCTCCAGCATCTGTTGTTGTTAGAGTTCTTGATTTTTGCTGTTCTAACTGGAGTGAGGTGATATCTCAATGTTGTTTTGATTTGCATTTCTTTTATGGCTAGGGATGTTGAACATTTCTTCATGTGTCTATTGGCCATCCTTCTTTCTTCTTCAGAGAAGCTTCTCTTTAAGTCTTTCTCCCACTTACTTATTGGGCAGTTGTTTCTTTGAGGATTTGTTGTTGGGTGGTTTAATTTTTTGAGTTCCAAGTATATTTTAGCTATGAGACCCTTGTCCATTGTATGGCTAGTAAAGATCTTCTCCCAGTCCGTGGGCTTTCTATTGATCTTGCTAGCTATGTCATTTGCCCTGCAGAAGCTCTGCAACCTTATACAATCCCATTTGTCCAGCCTTTCTTTGATTTGTTGTGTTTCCGGGTCTCTATTCAGAAAATTTCGGCCTGAGCCAAGGAGACCCAGGGTTTCTCCTATTCCATCCTGTAATGTTTTCAGAGTGTCTGCTTTGACTTCAAGGTCTTTGATCCATTTGGAGTTGATTCTGGTGCAGGGTGATATATAAGGATCTAGCTTTAGTTTTCTACATGTAGTTAACCAGTTTTGCCAGCACCATTTACTGAAGAGGCTGTCTGTCTTCCATTCTATTGTTTTAGCTCCCTTATCGAAGATTAGATGGCTATAGGTCTGTAGGTTCATTTCTGGGTTTTCAATTCTATTCCATTGGTCCTGAGGTCTGTTCTTATACCAATACCAAGCTGTTTTGATTACTATGGCTTTATAGTAGAGTTTGAAATTTGGTATTGATATTCCTCCAGCAGTGTTCTTTCCGTTGAGGAGCGTTTTTGCTATTCGGGGTCTTTTATTGTTCCATATGAATTTTTGGATTGCCTCTTCTATTTCCTTGAAGAATGAGGGTGGAATTTTGATAGGTATTGCGTTGAATTTGTAGATAGCCTTGGGAAGTATTGCCATTTTCACGATGTAAATCTTTCCAATCCAGGAGCATGGGAGGTTTTGCCATTTTTTCAGTTCTGTGTTGATTTCCTTTTTCAAGATGTTAAAGTTTTCATCATAGAGGTCCTTCACTTCTTTAGTTAAGATAATTCCGAGGTATTTTATTTTTTGTGGGGCTATTACAAATGGAGTTGCTTTCCTAATTTCAGCCACACTTTTCTCATTGTTGGCATACAGAAAAGCCATTGATTTTTGGGGGTTAATTTTATAACCTGCTACTTTGCCAAAGTTTTGAATCAGCTTGAGTAATTTGGGAGTGGAGTCTAAGGGATTCTTTAAATACAAGATCATGTCATCTGCAAAGAGGGAGAGTTTTATTTCTTCTTTCCCTATTTGGGTCCCCTTTATGTCTGCATCTTGTCTTATTGCTGTAGCTAGGCATTCTAATACTAGATTGAAGAGGAGTGGAGAGAGTGGGCATCCTTGTCTTGTTCCTGAGTTAAGAGGAAATGGCTTTAGTTTTTCACCATTGAGTATAATGCTGGCTGTAGGTTTGTCATATACAGCCTTTATTGTATTGAGGAATGTTCCATGGATTCCTAATTTTTCCAAAACCTTCATCATAAAGGGGTGTTGGATCTTGTCGAATGCTTTTTCTGCGTCTATTGAGATAACCATGTGGTTCTTATTCTTGCTCCTGTTGATGTGATGAATAATATTAATTGATTTGCGTATATTGAACCAGCTTTGCATCCCTGAAATGAATCCTGTTTGATCGTGGTGTATGATTTTTTGGATGAATTGTTGAAGTCGGTTGGCCAAAATTTTGTTGAGAAGTTTTGCATCAATGTTCATCAAAGAAATGGGTCTATAGTTCTCTTTCTTTGATGAGTCCCTGCCTGGTTTTGGGATGAGGGTTATGATGGCTTCATAGAATGTGTTCGGTAGTGAGCTTTCTCTTTCAATTTCATTGAAGAGTTGGAGGAGAATTGGTGTGAGCTCTGCTTTGAAGGCCTTGTAAAATTCCGCTGTGAAACCATCTGGTCCTGGACTTTTCTTAGCTGGGAGGTCTCTTATTGCTGTTTCTATTTCAATGCTTGATATGGGCCTGTTAAGATAGTTTGCCTCATCTTGGTTTAGTTTTGGCATGTCAATATTTGCTAGGAAGAGGTCCATTTCTGTCAAGTTCTCGAACTTATTAGCATAAAGTTTTGAGAAGTATTCCCTTATAATGTTCTGAATCTTGGTTGTTTCCGTGGTGATGTTTCCATTCTCATCTCTGAGTTTATTAATTTGGGTGTGTTCTCTTCTTTTTCTGATAAGATTTGCTAAGGGTCTGTCAATTTTGTTAAGTTTTTCAAAGAACCAACTCTTTGTTTTGTTGATTCTTTCTATAGTTTTTTTGGATTCTAATTCATTTAATTCTGATTTAATTTTGATTATTTCTTTCCGTCTACTCGATTGGGGTTTATGTTGCTGCTCTTTTTCAAGGAGGTTTAGATGTGTCATTAAATTGTTAGTTTCAGATCTCTCCAATTTGTTGACGTAGGAGCTCAGAGCTATAAACTTGCCTCTGAGTACTGCCTTTGCTGTGTCCCAGAGGAGCTGGTATTTTGTGTGTTCATTTTTGTTGAATAGCATGAACATTTGAATTTCCTTTCTAATCTCTTCCATGACCCACTCATGATTCAGCAGTGTGTTGTTCAGCCTCCATGTGATACCGGACTTTCTTTGGTGGCTTTTGGTGTTGAGTTCTAGCTTTATTCCCTTGTGGTCAGAGAGAATGCAAGGTATAACTTCAATGTTTCTGAATTTAGACAAGTTTGCTTTGTGGCCTAAAATGTGGTCTATTTTAGAAAACGTTCCATGTGCTGCTGAGAAAAACGTGTATTCTGATGCTGCTGGGTGAAATGTTCGGTAAATGTCTGTTAAGTCTAGTTGATCTATGCAGCTGTTTAGATCTGCGGTTTCTCTGTTGAGTTTTTGCCGAGTTGATCTATCTAGTGGGGAGAGTGGTGTGTTAAAATCCCCAACAATTAATGTCTTTGGATCTATATGGGATTTGAGGGAAAGTAGTGTTTCTTTGATAAATTTGGGTGCTCCATTGTTTGGCGAATAGATATTTAGAATTGTAATATCCTCCTGAAGGAGAGATCCTTTAATTAGTATGTTGCGACCTTCTTTATCTCTTTTCACGAATTTTAATTTGAAGTCTATTTTATCTGATATTAGGATTGCAACTCCCACCTGTTTATGGGGGCCGTTTGCTTGGTAGATTTTGTTCCAGCCTTTAACATTGAAAATGTGTTTGTTTTTACGGGCAAGATGTGACTCCTGCAGGCAGCAGATAGAAGGGTCTTGTTTTTTAATCCAACTAGACAGTCTATGTCGCTTAATTGGAGAGTTCAGTCCGTTAACATTAAGAGATAGGACTGAGAGGTATTTGGGAGTTCCTGCCATGCTATCTACCTTCTTGGGGGCTGCGAAAACTGGGTTCTTCCTATGGTTCTTGGATTCTCAGTTTGGGTGCAGTTTCTTGGCCTTTATTGCGGTCTTGTTGGTTTTCTATGTGTAGGACATCTTTAAGAATCTTTTGTAGGGCTGGTTTGGTGGAGATGTATTGTTTCAATTTGTCTTTGCTATGGAAGGTTTTTATTTGGCCTTCAGTTATGAAGGAGAGTTTAGCTGGGTACAGTATTCTTGGTTGATAGTTGTTTGTTTTTAGGGCATGGCATACATCATTCCAGGCTCTTCTTGCTTTGATTGTCTCTGCTGAGAAATCTGAGGTGATTCTAATTGGTTTCCCTTTATAAGTGATTACCCTTTTCTCTCTGACAGCTTTAAGGATCTTTTCCTTGTTCTGAGTTGATCCTGTGTGGATTATAATGTGACGGTGGGATGTCCTATTCTGGTCTGGTCTATTTGGGGTTCTAAAGGCTTCTTGTATCTGGACAGGCCTATCTTTTTGCATGTTTGGGAAGTTCTCTGCTAGGATCCTGTTAAACAGATTTCCTAGACCATTAACTTCTGTTTCTAGGTGCTCCTCTACCCCCATTATCCTTAGATTAGGCCTTCTGATGGTGTCTTCCAGGTGTTGGATAGATCTATCATATTTCTTGGACTTGTCTTGGATGGTTGTATGTTCTTTCTCTATAATATCTAGGCTGTCTTCAATCCCTGAGATTCGATCTTCTGCATGATCTAACCTGCTGTCAAGACTCTCTACTTTGTTTTTTATCTCTTTTCCTTCTAGTTGGTCAGCTTTGATGGCTTCAAGTTCTTTGTTGAAGCTCTGTTTTAGGTCTTGTATGAATTTCTTTACTTCCTTAATTTGGTGTTCAGTGTTTGTCCTCAAATCACTTAGTTGATTGGTTATGGTTTCTTTGGGCTCCCATTCCTTCTGTTGGGTTCCATTCAGCATTCCCTTTGTGGTCTCCCTGACTTCCTTCAGCTCTTTGTTAATGGATTCCATGAATGCCTTTAGTGATTTTTGTGTGTTCTCTACCTGGTCTCTCAATTCCTGTATTACTCTTTGATTAGCTTCCTCCCGTTCGTGGGATTCCTGCAGATCTCTTTGAGTGTTCTCAGCCTGCTCACGCCATTCCTCTCTTTCTCTTTGAGTATTCTCAAGTTGTTCACGCAAATCCTGTATCAGTTTTTGAGTAGCTTCCTCACGCTTATGATATTCCTGTATAAACTTCTGGGATGCCTCCTCTCTCTCCCTATCACGCTCATACAGAGTCCTTTGTACGTTGTCAAACTTTTCATTTATCATGTTTGCCAGCAGTGTTTGTAGAGCTGTTTGGGAACTCTCCTCTGGATTATTCATTATCTGTTCTAACCCCTGATTATCAGGATTGGGAATTGAGATACCCGAATTTGCCATTTTTCTTGTGTTTTTCCGGCTTACTCTGCCCATTTGAGATGAAGATAGCACCAGTTTTGTGCTAGAACACTATCTTAAGGCAACCATCAACCAAAGATTGCATTTGTACAGTCAATAGTCTACAGATACAATCTAGTTCAACAGATACATCTATTCGACATCAAACAACTTTATGTTAAAGGACTTCGAACCGCAGAGAAGAATTTGGAAAACCAGAAATTATTAGGGTTAGGGAGAGATGGGGGTAAAAAAATAGGAATAGATTGGTGTGGGGAGGCACAGGGAGAGTTAACTATGTCCTAATCACAATGCAGGAAATAGGTTGGGTAGGATGTAAGTAGAGAGAGAGAGAAAAAGAAGAAAGGGAAAGGGGAATGAAAAGAGACCAGAAAATAAAATAGAAACGTAAAAATTAATGTTATTTTAGAGATTAAAAGACCATCTATTTATAGAGGAATATGAATATGTTGAGAGAAAGGGAGGGACATAGAGGAGATGAGAAAAACTTTAAAAAAATGCTTAAAATATTATATAGGTATAAAGAGTAGTACTGCTATTAATGAATTTAAGTCTCAGAGGTTTTGAATTGAGTAATAAGTTTGTGGATTAAGTGTGTACACAATGGGGGATAGGGTCTACTGGTTAACTACGGGTTTATCTGAGGATGTGCAGGACAAGAGTTAAGTCACATAAAGATGAACAAAGAGGAAAAGATGGAAAGGATAGGAAAGTGAGAAGAAAAGATCAGAAGTTCAGTAGAGCTAGAAAAAAAAACAAAAAGATAATTAAGAATGAAAGAAAAAGAGAAAGAAGACAAGAAAAGAAAAGAAAACACACATTCACGTATTCCTAAAATAAAAATTATAAGAGGAGAAAAAAAAAAGTTAATGGAAAACAATTATTTTTTCAGAAGAGGCAAAAATTAAAGATTAATAAAAGTTTTAGAAAAGCAAAAAAAAATTTTATATATATATAAGTTAACAAAAAAATGAAAAAAAACAAAACAAGAAAAGAAAAAAAAGAAAAGAAGAAGAAGAAAAAAAAAGTTCTTTGATTTTTTTTTTTTTTTTGGGAGGGGTGGGAAGAGTCCTGTATCTCCCTTTTGTCTGTAACCAGAGTGTGGTTGGAGTCTCTGGTCGGCTTGAGGTCCTGTGGCTTGATTGGTTTCTTAAGTCAGTTTGTTGGAACAGGCAGAAAAATGCTCTGCTTTACCCAAGATTTTGAGATCCCCCTCCCAGGTTAGTTTACTGGGAGGGTGATCTGCTTTGAGAATCACAAAAGAGGGGGATGCAGTGATGAGGCTAGGTTCTGGGTAGAGTTGAGGCCTTTCAACGAACAGTAGCTTTTCCCTGGGGCTATTTTGTGAAAAAAAAACTCACAGCACCCAGCCTGGAGCCATTCTCAGGGTTTCTGTTTTTCAATTGATTGTGGTGGCTGCTAGAGGGAGGGGCAGCCTCTGGCTCTGGTTACCCGGTGAGGAGAGCCACTCCAATGGCTGGCGCCTGAGCTGGGTGACTTTTCCCTGGATGGAACTGAGTCTGTGAGGTCACTTCGCCGTTAAGTTCTTGTGACCTGCTAAATGACTCGTTTTATTCCAAGGCCTGAGCTGGAGCTAGCCGCTCCTCCGAGCTTTGTCGGTATCCAAGATGGAGATCACCGGTGCTGGGGTGGGAGGGGTGGCCTTCCCTCCTCTGCTCCCAGAGAAGGAGTGAGGAAGTGGGGCTTCTACTCACGCGGAGTCTTGGATCCCGGGTCGTCTCTGGTCTGCAAAGTGCAGGATGAAGTTGTCCGCTCCTTGTCGGTTCTTGCTGGTGTTGAGTAGAATCCCCTCGTCCGCTGCAGTCTGGCTCCTTCGTCCCGGACTGCGTCTCAGGTATGCCTCCGCGGCGGTGGTCGTCGCTGCGACCCTGCCGCCGCAGCGGCAGCTGCTCAGATGTGTCTGCTTGGCTTCCCCTCTCTTGACTAACTCTCTGTCCTGTGATGGCACACTTGGTGTGATTCTCTGGCTTGGGACTGTTCACTGGAACTCTGAAACTGTTTTCTATGCAAGAGCTTGTTCAGATTCCAGCTTCTCCTCCGCCATCTTCCCGGAAGTTCGTTTTTTTTTTTTTTTATTGACTAATTTTTAATTAATGTTTTTATAAGTATTCAACCATGATACTTCATTCAATGGAGACATAAGTTAATAACTAATAATTGGTAACTATATATATATATATATAATTTAATTATATCCTCACATTCTTTCTCTCTCTCTACACACACACACACACACACACATACACACACACACACATATATACAGCAATCTACACATCTATCAATGTATATATTGGGCATTACTCTGGCTTGATCACAGGTCCTCAGAACTTCCTGGCAGCTGAGTTTGCCAGAGGCTGGTGTGCTAAGACTGTAACTCCATTTATGGATTGGCCATTGTAGGCTGTGAGTTGAAATCCCAGCATGGCCAAAAGTTTATTCATGGATTAAGGTGCCACTTTTGACACATTTTTTTCCTGAAAAAAAGTCCTGGGTGTCAGTATAATTCATATGCAAATACATCCTATGTGATAGGATGTAATAAATGAAATGTTATATGGGTAATAATACTAAATAAATAAGGGTAATAAACGTCATACTCACTAAAACCATGTATGTGAATAGATATCATATATGAATATTATTCTTTCCAGTGCTGGGGCTTCAGTTCAGGCCCTGGGAACTGGTCTGAATTTCTTGTCTTCAAGGAAGGTGAGCTTCCCCTTCACCCACAGTGCCACAGAGTGACCCAGACCCTGAATTCAAATCCCAGGCCTGCCAGAAATATGGTGCAAATTCCAAGCCAGGGCCTTATTTTATTAAGTTTTGGCACAGCACGGACCTTGAACTCAGGTCTCAGCATTTTTGCCACAGATCCTGGAAGCTAGAACCCGAGTTCAAATATCAGAGTTGGCAAAAAATAAATAAATAAAAAAGAGAAGGATAAAACTAAGAAGTTCAAGAAGGTGGTTTTACATTTTTTCCCCTTTGCATTGTGACCATACTGGGTCTAAATGACAAGGCCCAGAAAGTGTACATGACCTTGCATACTGATGTTTGGCTGGCTATTAGGGAAGCCATAGATAAAACCTCAACTTAGGCCTGGAGGTCGATTCCCGGGACTGCCACTAATTATTGGCGGGAGATTCTAAGAAATGCATTCCAATATACATCCATACAAATGTTATAAATGTAGCAATTAAATTAGTAGTTAGTGTATGAGTATACTATAAAATTATACACAACAATTATACTACATTGACTAATTTTAAATTAATACTTTATTATGTATTCAACCATGATACTTAAAAATGGAAGGAATAATTTAATTTACAATAATTGGTAGTAATATATGTAATTTCATAATATACAGACATCATTCTCTTTATATATATATATATATATGCCAATGTACACATTTATCTTTTTATATACTTGTCACTCCTGGGGCTCAGTGGTATAGTGATGGTTAGTATATACAAAGCCCTGGATTCAATTCCTCACTACCACATGCACATAAAAATCCGGACGTTGTGCTGTTGCTCAAGCAGTTGAGCACTAGCTTTGGGCATAAAACTTAGGAACTGTGTCTAGACAGTTACTCAAGACCCAGGATGGGCATGAAAAAAAAGATTGAATGTTGTGACTGCAACTCTATAAAGATAAGACTTCAAATACCTCATCACAGAGCAAGCCGGGTGTCTGGTGCTGACAGCTGCCATCTAACCTGACTTAGCCAGAGGTATACCACTACAACCAAGCTCCAATCCTTGTACAATCCTTGTACAAGAGAAACTAGGTACAGTGTTCATGTCCTGAGTTCAAGCTCCAGGACTAGTGTATGCACACACACACACACACACACACACACTCACACACACACACAGAGAAAGCAGAAGTGAAGCTGTGACACAAAATGGTAAAGCATTAGACTTCTGCCCTGAGCAACCAGGCCCTGTGTTCAACGCCAAAACCTAGCCACCCAAGGTCTAACTAGGAGAGGTCAAAGGTTTCAAAATGTGATGAGCTTCACCAGACGTAGATGACAGGAATTTTGTGATATCCAACACATGCTTGGATTTCACAAGCTTCCAGAAACCTAGGAGAGGCATCATAGGCCCATCATTACCCTCAATGAAACATTTCATTAGGTTCAGTGCCCTAGTTGTCAGCCAGAAGGCCTCCTGAATTATATTGAGCACTGTATCTGAACACCAGAATATAGTCTCACAAAGGGAGGATAAGTGCATAGTACTTGGACTGCCATGGGACATGGCACAAATGACGGTTTCCTGTCAAAGCAGAGCACTGGGAAGAGAGATAGCTTGGGGTACAAAGAGGGCTTTTTCTCCTGACCTTCAGAGCCTGACCACACTCCTCCGCACTAATTGGCCCAAATAGAGTTGTTTGTTACACAGCTATACAGGACTGAGGGCTTTTGTCTGCGTGTCCAGAAAATGAGAGAGACTTCTTTCAGCAGGCCAGGGATGCAGAGAAACCCTCAGGCTACACTGGAAGTAGTGAGGGGAACCCTGGAACACGCAATGTCTAAAAGCAGTCTCTGTGTTATGAACTCATTGTATTGAATACAAATTTCCTAGGTTGGTGACATTCATCATAGCTACTCTGGAGCTTCACCTATAGGAATACATCCATACATACACAAAGACATGGAGGTATAGGTTCTTTATGAGGGGGCAGGTCCTGGGTTTGAACCATGAGCCTGGGCATTTTCCCTGAGCCCCTTTCAGTCAAGACCAGTGTATTAAGCTTGAGTCAAAGCCCCACTTCTGGGGTTTTCTGTGACCTCTTAGAAATAACAGTGTCAAGGACTTTTTTATGCTGGCTGGATTTAAATTCAGATTCTCTACATCTCAGCCTCCTGAAGATCTGGAATTGCAGTGAGCAGTCACTGGCACTTTCTTTCTTTTCTTCTCCATATTTTAATCTGGAAAATCTGACTTCTTAATGGGTCATTCCAATGGTTTGAACTTATAAGAGACTACCCAATTTTCTTTATAGCTGCCTTCTCTGAGAAGGATTTTCTCTCCTCATCTTCCACTCTGGTCACAGGTTTGAAGCCAAAAGTGAGAAATGAGTGTCACCGGAGCAAATGTCCACAGGACATGCCAGTTCTGTCACTTAACATTGAGCTGCAGTGAATTTACTCTCTCATGATGAGAGGACTGAAAGCTGGAGCAATCCTCATACTGTCTGCATTGCTCCTTTTGCCTTTAAAGTGATCTAATAATTATGAGTGTTTTGTGTCTCCAACCTTACTTATCTAGAACACACTAGAAGCATCTTCATGTTTCTGTTTTCTCTAGTACCTCTCGACATTTAGACTAAAGGTTTGTGTGGAGTGGCTCCTAGGGGAATCCCTGAGGAAAGCTACTTAAAGCCTCCTCAGGAGATCACCATTCAAAGCCAGTCCTAGCAGGAATTTCTGTGAGATTCTTGTCTCCAATAAACCACCAGAAAACCAGAAGTGGCGCAGTAACTTAGAGGGTAGAGCTCCAGTTTTGAGAGAGAAAGTCGAGCAGGTGATACAGGCCAGACCAGGCAGAAAAGCCTGGGAGTTGCTTATTTTATAAGCCCGTGTCCTCATATGATGCACATTGAAGCTCTCAGCAGCCTTTATTTACATTTTATTATGAGGCCAATGCAGGAACAGTAACAAATCATTCAGGGGAAAAGAAAATCCTAGTGTGTAGAAATAACTGGTATTCAGAAAAATTAAACTTGAGGACACAAACTGTATCATACTTATGTAAAAACTACGATTAAGAAAAAAGATGAGGGGGCTGGGAATGTAGATTAGTGAGAGAGTGCTTGCCTAGCATGCAAGAAGTCGTAGGTTCTATTCTTCAGTAGCACATAGACAGAAAAAGCCAGAATTGGTGCTGTGGCTCAAGTAGTAGGGTGCTAGGGAAAGTGCCTAAGCTTGGAATTCAACCCAAGAAATGTCAAAGAGATAGCTAGGTAGGTAGTTAGGTAGGTAGGTAGGTAGGTAGGTAGGTAGGTAGGTAGGTAGGTAGGTAGATAGATAGATAGATAGATAGATAGATAGATAGATAGATAGATAGATAGATAGATAGATAGATAGATAGATAGATAGATAGATAGATAGATAGATAGATAGATAGATAGATAGATAGATAGATAGATAGATAGATAGATAGATAGATAGATAGATAGAAAAATGATACATCAATCTGGTCTTGGATGTCAGGAGGAAAGAAGGGAACAATTCCCAGTCATGAGGCCTTCTTTATTGTGTCAGGCCACCAGCAATGCCTTCACACAACCACAAAGTAGGAAGACTGTCTCTTTCCCACTTCTCAGTCAGCAAAGGACCCTAGAGACAAGAAGACAAAGCCAGGTTCTAACTCAGGTTCTTGGAAACAGAAGAGAAAAGGCCCTGTCTCATCTTGGACTGGGGATTTACATTAATGATGTGGAGAATGAAGGAAGGAGAAAGGACTGTAAGAGGTAGAAGAAGGCCCTTCAAACCTGACAGATGGAGAGTCAAAAACCCACGCCCTGAGACCAGAGAGCAAGGTTTTTCTAGTCTCTTCCTCCCCTCTCCCCCACTAAACTGACTCTGTATTGGTAACCTAAAGATAGCCTGAGGCTCCCTTCACCTGAGGGAAGAAGGTTAGTCATTGAAGTGGCTGAGAAAAGCCTGACCCTGGTGTAACTCTAACAAATGTTTCCGGTTTCCTCCCATTGGTGACTGTGCCTGGAATGAATGAGGTGGTTTTGCAGCTCACTTCCCTGTTGAGTGTGTACATTCTGCCCCCTAATCCTACAGGCCTAGGTCTCTGTACCTAGCCTGGCTTTTGAACCTGTTTTCTGTCCTTCAAATACAGTGTTACTCTGGAGTTCTTTTGGCTAGCCAGAGTAAGGATTGAATCCTGAGAACTTCATTTGAATCTTTGATGGGTCAGTGATGTTTCTTTCCTTCTATAGCATGAGAACCCTAAGAACATTTAGAATGAAAGTAACTTCTCATCACCAAGGGAAACACACGAAGCTGTTGAACATCTGACTTTTCAGAAGTGGAAGTCAGAGTGTCATAGACTTTCCTGCCCTTGTTGGCTTCACCCTGTGATCCTCAGACCTCAGGCTCCTGAGCTAGGGTGATGGGTGTGAGCTACTGGTGCTCTTCTAGGTTCAGAACTGTAATGATATTGATAATACAAGTCAACTGCTTATCTCAATGGGCTTGGGGAGCATATTAAGCCTTTCAACATTGGACCTTTCAGATCCCTTTAGCACACAAGGTTATAATGCTAGAGACTGAGAGGCTGGGTATATGGATGTGCAATACTTGAGCCTTAACCTCTGACTCCAATTCTAGTGTACATCAACGTTAGAGTGTTCTCCTAATTAGCAAATAGGAAAAGCACTTTGATTAATCCTTACTTGTTTCCAGTTGTGTGTCTTATATCAAGCCTGGGCCCTGTCCATGAGCAATTCAGCTCAAAGCTAACACTCTACCACTTGAGTCACAGCGCCACATGGGGTATTTTTTTGGTGGTATCTTGAACATAAGAATCTAACAGGCTTTCTTTGCCTAGGCTGTCTTTAAACTATGGTCTTCAAATCTCAGCATCCAGAGAAGCTGGGGTTCCAGGTGTGAGCCACCGCCATCTGGCCTATTGTTTTTGAGAGTCCTGGGGCTTCTTGTTTTTCAAGGCTAGCACTCTGTCATTTGAGCCACTCCATTGCTTCTAGCTTTTTCTGAGTATGTGGCACTGAAGATTCAAACCCTGGTATTCATGCATGTTGAGCGAGCTATTTCCACTAAGCCACATTTCTAGGTTTACAATCTTATCCCACAACTTGCCTGTACTGAAGAAAAGGCTTCTAAGTATAAATCATTAAAGAAATCCCTATAGGAAGGTGTTCAAAGATAAAAACACAAAGCTCATCCTTGAGAGATACTCTAAACATGTGAAGACTATGACAAATGCCTCCATTTAATTATGTATCATGTTTCAACACAAAAAGTTTTAATGAAAAATGAGTCAATGTCCTAAATTATTGTGTATACATTTATAATAGATGTGCAAAATGTAATAAGTATTATGTGTATAATAATACTAAATAATATAAACAATAAATGAATGAATAAAATAAAAATAATCACAAAATCAATAATAAAAATCATAATATGTAATAAGCATACATATGTAAGTATATATCCTATATTACACATGTATAGAGATATCTTTTTCTTTGCAGGGCCTTCATTCAGGCCGTGGGAACTCTAGCCTGAATTTCTTTTCTTCAAGGACAGTGAGCTTCGCCTTCACTCATGGTGCAAATGAGTTACCTAGATGGTGAGATCAAATCCCAAAAATGGTAGAAATATTGGTCCAGTTCCAAGACAGTGACTTAATTTTTTCATAGAAGCAGTTATGTTTATTCAATTACATACTGAACATTAAAAAAGCCATGTAGAATTTTGTACAGCTATTCAGACGTCCTTCCCTTACTCCCAAAGTGCTTCTCTGAACACTACATTTTTTCTTTTTTGTATGTTTTTATTGTAAAAATGTTGTACAGAGGGGTCACAGTTACATGAGCAAGGTCATGAGTATATTTCCTATTGAGCATTGTTGCCTGCTCCTTTGTTTTCCCCCTACCATCCCTTCCCTCCCATCTCCACAACTACTCCCCCTGCCAAGATCAGTGACTTAACTTTTTAGTTGTGGCTTGACACGGAGTTCGAACTCAAGTAGTGGCAAATCTGCACTTTCCTCACATTGCTACAGACTTACCAAGATCCTGAGTTCAAATCCCAGGCTGGGAAAGAAAACTGAGAGAAATTCCAAACCAGGGAGCTTTATTATTTTTTAATTTAGTTAAATAATTAATTAATCTTTTTCTTTTTTTCTTTTTTTGGCCAAACATGGGGCTTGAACTCAAGTCGTGGCAACTCTGCCTCAACTTCAAACACTCTAGGCTGGGTGCTGCCTCAGGACCCATACCCAATCCTGGAATCGTAGACCCAGAGGGCTTGTAGGAAAAAAAAAAAGTGGGATAGCACGAAAAGTGGCGAGCTGCAGAGGGCTGGGGTTTTACGTTTTATTCTTTGCACGGTGACCATCCTGAGTCTGAATGAGACAGACAGCTGCAAAGTGGACATGACCTGCCATATCTGAAGGCTGGCATGCTATCAGGGAACCATAGGCCAACCTGTCAACAAGTGTGACACCTGTTTTCCTTTCCTGAAAGAGTCCTGGGTGTCAGGCATGATTGAGAACACATCTACGAATCTAGATGCTATGTGATAGGATGTAAACAATATAATACATAGTTAGGTATCATCACAGTCAATAAAATGAATGGTAAATAAACGAATAAAACAAAAAATATAATGAATAACCACCACAAACAAAATATAGGCTGAATATCTGTATGGAAGTTCAATCCTATCTTTAAAATGTATATAAATAGTACGTTTTCCAGGGCTGTGGCTTGAATTCACGCTTAGGGAACAGGCCTGACTTTCTGTTCTTCAAGCGTGGTGAGCTTCCCCTTCCCCAACTGTGCAACAGAGTTACCTAGACCCCGTGTTCAAATTCCAGGCCATGAAGACAAAAATATGCCACAAATTCTAAGCCAGAGAGCTTCATTAGCATTTTAATATGTTTTTAAGTTCATTTCTCCTTTATTTGATACATTTTGATTTTATAACACGTTTTTCAGAAAAGGTTTTTAAACTTTTACATTTCAGTATAGCACATTGGTGTTTCTATTTTGACCATCTGCCATGAAGAGTGAGAATGAAAATAAGGATATCATTTCTCCCTAGATGGTCGGGACAGTTGAATTTATTTCTATTTAGAGTTATTTCTATAATTATAAACTCTCTGCATTTGTGTCATGTTAGTTTTCCTCAGCGCCTAACACGAAATACACTAGGGGGTTCCTGATAGCACAAAAGGTTAGGTTTCTGAATAAAAATTCATTTCTGTGAGGACAGTAGGTAATTGTAAGCATTTTGGGAATAAACTGGATTGTAAAATGAAAAACAAAAACATTGGGACTGGGATGTAGCTCAGTAGTGGAGTATTTGCCTAAAGAGCATAAGACTCTGGCAGAAAAGTTTCCTAAAGCTTAGAATGTTAGAATTTTATGATCTGTATGAACAAACTTTTTGTTTTTTGATCATGGGCCTGAACTCAGGGGTTATCCCTGTACTCTTCAGCTCAACGCGAGCAATCTACTGCTTGAGTCACATTGCTACTTCTGGTTTTCTAGTGGTTTATTGGAGATAAGAGTCTCACGAACTTTCCTGTCCAGGCTGGCTTTGAACTGCCATCCGCAGATCTCAGCCTCCTGAGTAGCTAAGATTACAGGCATGAGCCACCTGTGCCAGGCACGTGAACAAACTTCTTAAAGATGGATTCTGAGAAAAGAAACTTGGAATACAATTTTAGTATAAATAACTTATGATGCCATGGTTAAGGCACTAATTCAGAAGTATTTATTCATTTGCTGGTTTCTTAGTTTATTTAAAGGTATATTATATATATGCATTATTAATATATATACATATATATTATTAAAATCATAGATTTGAAGTGTACCTAAGAGCATATGTGCTCATGTAAAGTTATACAATTGCACAAGCTTCATTATTTTTTTTTCCAGGTTGGTTGGTACCATAAATTAGGTGGGATTTTTGTACTGCTGTTCTGTTCTCTGTTTTTGGAAGATTTCTCTCCCTTTTATCCCTCTGCCCCCCCCCCCCCATCCCTGCACTTGAACTCAGCTTGCTCTTTCTTGGCTTGGTTGTTCATAGCTGATTTTCTACCACTTCAACCATACCTGTAGCCGGGCTTTTTTCCAGTTAATTGGAGATGATTTCTCTCAGGCATTTTTGCCTTCATTGGCTTTGAAATTTCATCTTCCAGTTCTCAGCTTCCTGAATAGCTAGAATTACAGATGTGAGCCTTTGGTGTGCTTAGGGATAAATTAGACTTTGGTTGGTGTATTCTTTCTGTTTTTCTAAGCATGGGATCATCTACTATAGAATTTCTGTGAATATCCTGGGTCTGAAGTAAGTTATAATATATATATGCAAATCTGTATAGTTCTCATAAGATGTAATGAATTTAATACGTGTTATAAGTGTAGTAATAGTCAATAAATATAATGAATGAATAACACAAAAATAAATACCCTCAAAGCAATATGCAGTAAACATAACTATGTAGATATTCATCATTTTTTTAAATGTGGATGAATATTACTTAACAGGGCTGGGGATTGAATTCAGGCCTAGGGAACAGGCCTGAATTGCTTGTATTCAAAGAGGTGAGTTTCTCCATCCTCCACAGTGAATTGGAGTTTCCCAGACTCCAAGTTCAAATCCCAGGCCTGGAAGAAAAAAAATGAGCACGAATTCCAAGCCAGGGTGCTCCATTAGTATTTTTAACATTTTTAAAATTTTTAAATTTATTTTATTTTTATATAATTTATTTCAATTTATTTATTTGTTTGTTTGTTTATTTATTTTGTCAAGCACGGGGCTTGAACTCAGGTTGTAGCAACTCTGCCTCAGCCTCCATCATCCTAAGCTGGGATGGTGCAGCTTCTGGGCCCACAGCCATTCCTGGGATCCTAGGCCTCAGGGGATGACAGTAAAACAAATTGAAAACGGCACCAAAAAATTGCCGCGAACTGAAGTCTGTCGACGGTTTCTCGGTTTTCCTTCCTTGCATAGTGACCATCCTGGATCCAAATGACACGGCTGCAACCTGTAGGTCACCGGACATTGCTGAAGGCTGGCAGGCTGGCAGCGAAGCCATAGGCCTATCTGGACACCTAGGCCCTGAGTTTGAATCCTGGTCATGCCACTTACAAAGGGCTGGAGAGCCCAGGAAACTATTGCCTGTCCATAGGAACACCAGAGGAATGTGATCAATGTCATAGTTGGATGAGTAGTTTGTCAATCAGTCTAACATAAAATTAAACCCAGTATTCACAAGATGTGGATTGATTATAATTCATAGTTTATTATGCATTAAAAGAATGTGTGTGTGTGTGTGTGTGTGTGTGTGTTTTGTCAGTAGTGGGGCCTGAATTCTGGGCCTGGGCACTGTCTCTCAGCTTTTCAGCTCAGGGCTAGTGCTGTAACATTTGAGACACAGCACCATTCCCAGCTTTTTATGATCATGTTGTGCTGAGGAATCGAACCCGGGGCTCATGCATGAAAGACAAGCACTCTCCCAGTGAGCCATCTTCCCAGCCCCTAAAAGAATACTATTGATTAAATAGTTCTCACTACATACCTGTGAATCACTAGGAAGGTAGTATATGTCATTGAATACAAGAAAGACATCACTTGCAGTATCTACATTTTTAAATACATATTTATTTGTATACTACCATCTGCATAGAAAGTTTTTGCTATTTTGGCCAATCCTGTGTCTCCATCCCAGGTCCTGGGATCCACGTGGCATCTGAATGTGCTAGAGGCTGTCGTGCTGACACTCACCCATTCATGAGTTGGGCCTTCTAGGCCCTCAGTTCAGGCCCCAGCATTGCCAAAAATGTCGTCTTGGAGTAAGATTCCAAATGTGATACTTGTTTTCCTTTTCTGTGCAAGTGCTGGGTGTCAGGTATGATGTATATAATATGTCTGCAAAGCTACATGCTATGGAATTGATTTGAATGAATGTAATAAATGTTATAGGAGCACTCACAGTCAGTCAATAAATAAATGGTAAATAAACAAATAAATAATAAAATATCATGAATCATTCCAACAAACACGATATAAACTGAGTATATGGATGTAAGTATAAATCATATAATAAACATATCTATATATGTTATGTTCTCCAGGGCTGGGGCTTGAATTCAGACCTAGTTAACAGGTTTGAATTACTTGTCTTAAAGGAAGGAGAGCTTCCCTTTCTTCACCCCCCCCCGCCCCCGCAATGCATCAGAGTTACCCAGAACCCAAGGTGACATCCCTGGCCTGGCAGACAACAAAATGTCATGAAATCCAAGAGAGGGAGCTTCAGTAGTATTGTTAATTAATTAATTTATTTCTAAGCACGGGGCTTGAACTCAGGTGGTGGCAACTCTGCCTCAGTTTCCATCACCCTAGGCTGGGATGGTGCAGCCTCTGGACCCACAGTCATCCTGGGTCCTAGGCCTTGGGGGCTGACAGGAAAACAAAATGAAAACACCACCCAAAAAAGCCGCAAACCACAGAAGGTCAGCAGTTTCTGTTTTTCTTCCTTGCAGGGTGACCATCCTGGGTCTGAATGACATGGCTGCAACTTGTAGGTCACCTGGCATTGCTGAAGGCTGGCGGGCTGTCAGTGAAGCCATAGGCCAACCTAGACACTAGGCCTTGAGTTCTAATCCCGATCATATAATTTTAAAGGGGCTGAAGAGCCTAAGAAACTATTGCCTGTCCATAGGAACACCAGAGGAATGTGATCAATGTCATGGTTGGATGAGTAGTCCCTCAATGAGTGTAGCATAAAATTAGACCCAATAATCCAGGACACAGATTGATTTTAATTCATAGTTTATTATGCATTAAAAGAATGCTATTGGGGGCTGCGAAGTTGGCTCAGTGGTAGAGTGCTAGCCTTGTTCTGAAGAGCTGAGGGACAGCGCCCAGGCCCAGAGTTTAGGCCCCACGTCCAGACCCGAAGGAAAAAAAAAAGAATAATATTGATTAAATGGAATCCTCACTAAATACATGAGAATTAGTAGGAACGTAGTATATGTCATTGAACACTAAATAGACAGCTCTGGCAGTACCTAAATACCTAAATTTGTATTTATTTATATACCACCATCATCATAGAAAGTTACTGCTATTTTGTCCAAACCTGGGGCTTGATCCTAGGTTCTGGGATCCACTTGGCAGCTGAATGGGCTAGAGGCTGCAGTGCTGACACTCACCCATTCATGGATTGGGCCTCTCAGGCTTTCAGATCAGGTCCCATAATTGTCAAAAATTTCTTCCTGGTGTAAGATTTCAAGTGTGACACCTGTTTTCCTTTTCTGTGCAAGTTCATAATATGTCTGCAAAGTTACATGCTATGTAATAGATGGGAATAAATGTAATAAATGTTTTAGGTGCACTTACAGTTCATAAAATAAATGCTAAATAAACAAATCAATAATAAAACATAATGAGTCACTCCAACAAACACAATATAGAGTGAATATATAGATGTAAGTATAAATTGTATATTTAACATGTCTATAAATTTTATGAGGAGTTGAATTCAGATCTAGGGAAGAGTTTATTTCATGCACGATTCTCATAGGAAATGATAGGCAAGACATATGGCACAACGATTACTTTTAATTAAGAGTTCATGAAGTGTGACAATAAGAATCACATTCAGGAACTGGAGACAATGGGAAAGATCCAAGAATCAATACTCACATGTTAGATAGGATTCCAACACAGCCCGCCACATCTCCTACTCTGTCCAAATAGGTATTTATTAGCATACTAGCTTCAGCTTATGAATGGATGAATATTGTGCCACCGGGGATCGACCTCAGGTCCCGGGTGCAACCTACCTCTTTCGTTGCTCACAGGCCAGTATCCTCACCTAGACCCTTTTGCCAATTGGGCCTGCTAAGCTCTGAGTTCAAAACCCAATACTGCCAAAAGATGAAATCTGATGTGAGAAGCCCATCGATCCACCTATTTTCCTGTCCTGTGAAAGTCGTAGGTCTCAGGGAGGATGGAGAATTTTATATAGGCAAATCTATAGGAAAAGGTTGTCATCTGTGTTGGCACAGTTATGTCTGTAATCATACTCAATAAAACACAAAATGCATCCATGACTAAGACACACAATAAAAGAGTAACTACACTGAACATATGATGCATTCCACACATGTATGTAAATAGAGATCCTATGTGTAAAATAGGTTGGTATATTATTTTTGCCAGTGCTGGGGCTTCAAATCAGACCCTGCAACCTGGCCTGATATTGTAGTCTTCAAGGAGGGTGAGCTTACCATTCACCCACAGTGCCATAGATTTACCCAGACTTGAGTTAGATTCCCAGCTGTGGCAGAAAAATGGTGTGAGTTCTGATCCAGGGTGCTTTATTTTATTATTATTATTATTATTATTATTATTACCAAGGAGAGGATTTCAACTAAGTTTGTGGAAACTCTGCTTCAGTTTCAATCATCTTAGGTTGGCGGGCTGCCATTGGCCCATAGCCGATCCTGGGATCCTAGGCCTTGAAGTCTTGCAGGAAAACACACACACACACACACACACACACACACACACACACACACACACAGAGAGAGAGAGAGAGAGAGAGAGAGAGAGAGAGAGAGAGAGAGAGAGAGAGAGAGAAAGCCGCGGGATGGATTTTTTACATTTTGTTCCTTTCCACGGTGACCATCCTGGGTCTTAATGACATGCCTACAAAGGGTTCTTCACCTTGCATTGGTGAAAGCCAGAGGGATATTGGGGAAGCCATAGGACCATGCAGCAATGTAGGCCCTGAGTTCGAGTCCTGGTCCTGACACCTACCAATGGGGGAAATCCCAAGAGACTCGTTCCTGTGCATCGAAATACCGATGCAATGTGAGCAAACTCATGATTGAATCAGAAGTTTCTGCGTGCATCAGTCCAGTCTAAAATTAGATGCAATGATCCTAGCACGCTGATTGATCTTAATGAATAGTTTATTAAGCATGAAAAGAATCCTATTCCTTCAATGGTGGCACAGTAATTACCTAAGAGTTGGTAGGAATGAAGTTGATAGGTAGATGTCCCTGTCACTCTATACAAATATATATATTTATTGGTATACTACCACCTGCCTATCCATGTATGGCTATTTTGTCCACCCCTGTGGCTCAATCTCAGGGTCTGCGAACTGCCTGGCAGCTTCCTGGGCTAGAAGTTGCTGTGCTGACACACCCATTCACGAATTGGGTCTGCTAGGCCCTGAGTCCAGGTCCCAGCACTGCCAACAATTGGATCATGGAGTAAGAAGCCTAGTGTGACACCTGTTTTCCTTTTCTCTAAGAGTCCTGGGTGTAAGAACTACCTTCAACTTATGAAGGGATGACTGCTGTGTGCCGAACCCCCCCCCCCCCACTCCCTACCTAAGGACTCCATCTCAAGTCCTGGGAAAGGCCTTCCTCAATAGTGTCTCACAAGCTGGTGTGCTCACATGGACCCATTTGTCACTTGGGTCTGCTAGGTCCCGAGTTCAGATCCCAGCAGTGCCAAAATTCACCTTGATGTCAGAAGCCAATCGTTGCACTTGTTTTCCTTTCCTGTGCAAGTCCTGGGTCTCAGCTAGGCTGGAGAATGCATGGGCCACCCTGTGGCCACGGGGATAGGTTGTTATCCATGCCAGCTCAGTTATACTTGTCATCATATACTGAAGAAAATACACAATACATCCATGAATAGCATACAAAGTAGAATAATTACACTAAATGCACAATGCAGTCCACACACAGATGTGAATATATATCCCATGTTTAAATGATCCATTCAGGACTATTGTGGCCTCCCTGGGGCTGGATCTCTTTTCCTGGGAAAGGCCCAGCTACTTAGTGGCTCACAGACTGGTGTGTTCACCATGACCCATTCACCAATTGGGCTTGCTAGGCCTTGAGTTCAAATCCCAGCACTGCCAAAAGATTCACCTTGATGTGAGAAGCCAGTCATTGCACCTATTTTCCTTTGCTGTGCAAGTCCTGGGTCTCAACTAGGATAGAGAATGCATAGGTAACTCTATACTCATGGGAATAGGTTTTCATCTAGGTCACAACAGTTATATCTGTCAACCAATACTCAAGAAAATACACAATACATCAATGAATAAGACACAACATAAAGAGAATGACTACACCAAATGCAAGATGCTGCCATCCATGTATGGAAATATAGATCCTCTGTTTAAATGATGAATTTATGACTATTTTGGCCCCCACCAGGGCTTCATGTCAGGTTTTGGGAATGGCCTAGCTCCTTAGTTCCTCACAGGCTGGTGTGTTCACCATGACCCATTCTGACCCATTCACCAATTGGGCCTGCTAGGCCTTGAGTTCAAATCCCAGCACTGCCAAAAGATTCACTTTGATATGAGAAGCCAATTGATCCACCTGTTTTCCTGTCCCATGAAAGTCATGGGTCTCAGCAAGGATGGAGAATTCTATATAGACAACTCTATAGCCATGGGAATAAGTTGTCATCCATGTTAACACAGCTATATCTATCACCATACTCAATAAAATACACAATACATCCATGAATAAGACACAAAATAAAAAGAATAACTACACTGAATGCAAGATGCATATCACATCTGTAGGTAAAGAGAGATCCTAAGTTTAAAAAAGGTTATTTTATCCAGTGCTGGTGCTTCAAATCATGCCTTGGACCAGGCCTGACATTCTAGTCTTCAAGGATGGTGAGCTTCCCCTTCCCCCAAAGTGCAACAGAGCTACTCAGACTCCAGTTCAAATCCTAGCACTGACAAAAGATTCATTCTGTTGTCAGAAGCCAGTCATTGTACATGTTTTCCTCTCCTGTGAAAATCCCGGGCCTCAACTAGGATGTAGAATGCATAGGCAACCCTATAACCATTGGAACAGGTTGTCATCCATGTCAGCACAGTTATACTTGTCACCATACTCAGTACAATACACAATAACTCCATGAATTAGACACAAAATAAGGAGAATACGTGCACCAAATGCAAGATGTTGTCCACACATGTATGTAAATATAGATCCTATGTTTAAATTATGAATTAATTACTATTTGTCCCTCCCTGGTACTCGATGTCAGGTCCTGGGAAGGGCCTATCTCCTTCGTTGCTCACAGGCTGGTGACCCTTGACCCTTTCCCCAATTGGGCCTGTAGGCTCTGAGTTCAAATCCCAACACTGCCAAAAGATGAATCCTGATGTGATAAGCCCATCGATTCACCTCTTTTCCTTTTCTGTGAAAGTCCTGTGTCTCAGCTAGGGTGGAGAATGCTTAGGAAACCCTATAGCCATGGCAATAGGTTGTCATCCATGTAAATACTGTTATATCTGTCACCTTACTCAGTAAATTGCACAATACTTCCATAAGACAGACAATAAGAAGTACATCAAACGCAAGATGCTGTCCACACATATATGTAAATTTAGATCCTATGTTTAAATTATGAATTTATGACTATCGTGGCCCACCCTGGGGATCAATGACAGATCCTGGGAATGGCCTAACTCCTTTGTTGCAAACAGGCTGGTGTGTTCACCTTGAACTATTTGCCAATTGGTCCTGCCTGGACCTGAGTTCAGATCCTAGCACTATCAACAATTGGATCATGGAGTAAGAAGCCAAGTGTGAAACCTTTTTTCCTTTTCTCCGAGAGTCCTGGGTGTCAGGCTTGATGAAGAACACGTCTACAAATTTAGATCCCATGTAATAGGATGTCATCAATGTAATAAAGGCAATGGGTGTCATCACTGTAAAATCAATGGTAAAAAATGAATAAAACAAAAAGTACAAGGAACAACCACATCAAATGTGTATGGACTGAGCATCCATAGGTAAGTACAAATCTTGTCTTTACAATGTATATAAATAGTATGTTTTCCAAAGCTGGAGCTTGAAATTTGCTTAGAGTACAGGCCTAATTTTCTTACCTTCAAGTACAGTGAGCTTCCCCTTCTTCCACAGTGTTGCAGATTTACCCAGACCCTGAGATCAAATTCAAAGCCTGGCAGAATAAATGGGATGAATTGCAAGCCAGGGAGCTAATTTCTTTTAATTTTTTTTGCTCAGCAGGGGGCTTGAACTCAGATTGTGGCAACTCTGCTTCAGCTTCGATCATCCTGTGCTGGGGTGCAGCCACTGGACGCACAGCAGATCCTAGGATCCTAGACCCCCAGGCCTTGTGTGGCAAAAATATACAGAAAAATGCGGTGAGATGGCCTTTTTATGTTTTCTTCCTTTGCATGGTTACCCTCTTGGGTCTGAATGACACTGTTGCAAAGGGTACTTCACCTTGCATTGCTGAAGGTTGGCAGACTATTGGGGAAGCCATAGGCAATGTAGGCCCTGATTTTGAATCCCCATCCTGACACCAATCAATGACAGGAGATACTAAGAGACTCATTCCCATCCATGGGAATAACAAGGTAATCCTATCAGTGTCACAGTTGAATTAGTTGATCGTGAATGAAGCTCCTATAAAATCAGACCCATCATTTCAGGAGACTGATTTTATTTATTATGTATGAAGCATTAAAAGAATACTATTATTTACAGGAATGCAATAATTTCAGATATTGATTGATTTAATTAATATTTTGTTAAGAATGAAAACGACAGTAATTACATGGAGGCATAATAAATACCCAAGGATTAGTAGGAATGTAGTCTATATAACTAAATAATGTATAGGCATCTCTAGCACTCTATAGAGATATTTATTTATTAGAGTACTACCATCTGCATGTCAGTCTGTTCTTAATTTGTCAACGCTGTGGCTCGATCTCAGGTACTGGGAACTGCCTGTCAGCTGAATTTGCCACAAGATGGCATGCTGACACTCACCCATTCATGAATTGGGTCTTGCAGGCTGTGATTCAGATGCCAGCATTCCCAAACAATGAATCGTGGAGTAAGAAGCTGATGATGACACATGTTTTCCTTTTCTGTGAAAGTCTTTGGTGTCAGGTTTGAAGTCCAATATATATACAAACCTATATCCTATGTAATCAATGTAAGCACTGTTCTATGTGTCATAATAGTCAATAAAATGAGCAGTCAATACATGAATAAAACAAAAAATAAAATGAATAACTACACTGAATGCAACATATGTATATAAATATAAATCATATACTTAAAATGCACATAAATAGGATGTTTTCTAGTGGTGGGCATTGATTTCAGGCCTAAGGAACAGACCTGAATTTCTTGAATTCAAGGAGGCAAGCTTCCCCTTCCCACACAGTGCAACAAGTGTTACCCGGACCAAGAGTTCAAATCCCAGTGCTGGCAGAAAAAATGGCATCTCCAAGCTATGTGATGCTCAATTCTTAGGTATTTCATTTCGGCTCCATTTAATGAATGTGATTGTTTAAATGCTTCATAAAGTATTAATTAAAATCAACCAGTGTCCTATAATATAATTGTGTATAATTTTAACCTTGAATCATTCAAGAACTGCCCATTTAATCATGACATACATCACATTCCATTGGTAATCATATGAATAGTAATGAGTTTCTTAGGATCTCCTGCCATTTGGAGGTGGCAGGACCAGGATTCCAACTGTGGGCTCCAGCTCCTACCACTTAAACCTGAGGATAGGGAACTCACAGATCTGTCCAAATACATCAGTAAGACCAATGATTAGGCAGGCATCAGTGTCTCCCAGCAGTCCTCCTTGATACTTACAAGGCTGTGATAGGAGGATCATGGTCAAAGTCACCCTAGGCAGGAAAGTCCTTGAGACTCCTGCCCAACTTGTGCCAACAAAACCAGAAGTAAAGCCATGTGGCTCCATTGGTAGAGGATTAGCCTTGATCAAAAGCAGCTCACAGACTGTGCCCAGATCCTGAGTTCAAGGTCTGGGACTGGGAACAAATAGACATACACAACAATCTGTGCAGCCATCCAGATAAAGCAGGTCATCTTCTTGTCCCCAACTGGATTGCACAGAGTTCCCTGGGAAAGGGGCTGCCATCATCTTGACTCTGCCCATTCTGCCTGCATCACAGGATTCTGGCCACACCTCCATTCTTTCATGGTTCTTTCTGACCAATGGGATACAAGAATGCTGGCCATGTCCACATTCCATGCTGCCCAGTAGCACTGGGATTCCCTCTGTTGGTTGAGACCATTACTAGCAGTTGAGGAAGGTAGAGGTGGCTGAGTGATGAGCAAGAGACTCGAGGCCTAGGAGGAGAGTGGGCTCAGGCCCACCATGTGCCTGCCTGTGCTCTGGCCCCCTTCTCACCTTCCCCGTGGCACAGCATTTCAAACCTGGTGCTGCTGGCTCAAACCCAGGTTGCCTCTTGGATTCCTCAGGCAATGGTGCAATGGTGCGCCACCAGCCAGCTTGTGGGCCTGACCTGGTCCTGGCCTCCTTGTCCTCTGCTCTGAGCCTGATGTCTGCCATACCACTGCCATTGCTGTTCGCCCCACATGGAGCAGCTGCCAACAGATTTTGCCTGCAGCACATGTGAGTGGTGGCCACATAGGCCCGCTCCCTGCGTCCCCATATAACCCCCCCTCCTGACCAGGACCCGCACCTCCTCTGTGCCCCACAGTCTGAGCCACGCCCTGCCATAAATGTGCCTCAGGGGTGGGGGTGGGTGTTGGCCCAGGATCCCATTCCCATCCCCAGCATCTAGTGTCCCAGGAAATGGGGAAATGCAGGGTTACGTGAGGAGTGGACGCCACAGAGCCCCTGGCCTGGAGCAATGGGAGCCACACAGCCGCACATCTGCACCCTTCCTTTCCCTGGTGGGAACCTGGTGGTTTTAGTCAGAGGTGGGGAGCAGCATGTACACACCTGCCTTCTGCGGTCTTTTCCCTTTTTCTGGGGATGGGAGGCATTGGATGCAGAAGATAGATCCCCCTTGCTGTGTGAACCCTTGTTTTCTGTGCTCAGTCGTCCTTTCACCTGAAGACACAGAGCCAGAGACAGAGAGACAAAGAGAGAGATCATCTTTCTCCTTGTACAGCCTGACTGTGCTCAGGTGTGTCATCAGTTGGCAAATTGCAGGTACCCCATGGATGAGTCTTCTGTCACCGGTCTGGATGTGTGTGTGTGTGTGTGTGTGTGTGTGTGTGTGTGTGTGTGTGTGTGTGTGTGTGTGTAGAAGTGGGTTGTAACAAGGAGGCTGAATGCTTTGGTAACTTCTACCTGCTATTTTTGGGGAATGCATGGGCTTCATAGTTGATGTCTGGGAGCCTAGAAGGGTGAGATGCTTGAAGGGGACACAGCACTGTTAAATTACAAGAATAAGGGATCTGTGTGTGCCCTGGAGCTGCGTATGCCCTTGGGCCTGGTTGGTGGCAGTGGGAGCTTGGGAGGACCTAGGAGTGCAGCCTGCAGGGGATGGCTTTCCAGAGGACAGAGAGCATGGCCACATTTAGTAAAGATATGAGTCCTGCTAGTATGGAGTGCAACAGCATAGGTCAGATTCTGGGTCTTCTCATCATGACCTCTGATGGGCGAGGCCAACCCAATTTTAAATCTTGAGCTGTTATCTTCAGATCTCAACCTCATGAGTACCTAGGATTAAAGGCATGAGCCTCTGGCACTGGGACTCTGGTTCTTTTTGGTATATTAGGATTTGACCTCAAGGTCTTAGGCTTGCCAGTCAGATCTTCTACCAGCTTTTCTGTCTTGGGCATTTCTGAGATGGAGAATTAATATATGTTCAGACTGGGGTGGATCACAGTCCTCCTGTCTGTGACAGGCATGAGCCACCAGGCCCTGTCTTCTGTAGTTGGAATGGTAGACATGTAGAGCCATGCTCAGTCAGTGGTTTAGATGGATTGTCCCAAACTCAGACCACGGCAGCCCATTTTTGACGACAGGTGAAGCTCTGGGTTGGGTCTCAACCATTGGACCTCAATCTCCTCATGGGACAGTTGTGAAGAAACAAGGGATTAATACAGAGGGATCTCTGGAGCAGGGTCAGGCACAGAGGGAGGGGCTGTCAGATATGGTTTTTGGCAGTTCTGTGAGAATATGACAAGAAGATACCTGGAAAGATCTCAGATGGTGGGTGTTATTAATGTTGTGACTGGTATAGGATTATGAAACAAAACATGACTCTCTTTAATACCCAATCCCCATGAGGAACGGGATCCTTCACTTTGTTCAGTTTTGAAGCTGGGGAAACTGAGGCACAGAGAAGCTGAGTGACCTACTCATGACTCCCAGCTGACAGGAAGCTGGGCCTGACATCCCTGCCATGCTCCCTAGGACAATGGGTGTTATTCAATCTACTTCTTGTGGCGAGAAGTCCACTTCTTTTCAGTTGTGGGGCTTGAACTCTGGGCCTGGGCCAGCTCCCTGAGATCCTCAGCTCAAACCTAGCACTCTACCACTTGAGTCACAGCTCCACTTCCAGTTTTTTTGTGGCTCTTTGGAAATAAGAGTCTTACAGGTGTTCCTGCCCGGGCTGGCTATAAACCACAATCCTCATATCTCAGCCTCCATTGTACTTAGTATTATAGGCCTGAGCCACAGGAACCTGGCTTAAGTGTAATTCTGACCTTCTTTCCTTTTTTCTCTCTCTCTCAGGAACTGATTGAATGGGTGCTGGAGGAGGTGGCCCAGCATCCCCAACGTGGTTGGTACCAAGGTGGCCCTCTCATTCTGGAGGTGGGCTGTGGGTCAGGAGCTGTCTCGTTCAGGCTGTTGTACCAGCTCCATGAGGCCCTCTGTGCCCTGGCTAGACCGTGACAGTTATTCATTGTCCATCTAGCCTTACTGGATTCAGTACTGTGATCAATGCCCTTTTCTAGCAAAAATTTCTGGCTAAAATTATGATACATAGTTACAGAATGAAAATGTAATGCCATCTTAAGAGAGTCATTTAGGGTTCTGGGAATGGGACTTCACGGTAAAATGATTGCCTAAGCATGCAGGAGACCCTGGGTTCAATTCCTCAGTAACACATAAACTGAAAAAGAAACACTGGAAGTGGTCCTGTCCCTCAAGTGGTAGAGGGTTAGAATTGAGAGAGAGAAAAAAAAGTTGAGGAATAATTCCCAAGCCCTGAGTTTCAGCCCCAGGACTGCCAAAACAACAACAATGAACATTTAGTTAGTAAATACAAAATAAAGAACCCAAACTTGGAATATATAATTGTTCCTTCCATACTGATACTTGACAATAGTCCCTAATTCATGTACTTTACCTATGTTAGGATAGTGTGTTGAAAAAAAAAGTTTTGTTCATTAGGTCATGGCAATTAATGCCAGGAACGTGCTTAGATGTCAGGTGAATATTAATTCTGGAAATTCAAAGATTCCAGGCTTTTGAGTGGGGTCTCTGCTAATCACAATGATAAGGGTAGTCTAAGTGAGATTTGGAAATCATTTTGGACAGTTATAGCACCAAAAAGGCAGAGGCTAATTAACAGTTGTGACAGAAGAGAAGGAATAACTGCAGATGGAAGGAAAGAAATGATAGTAACTAAGGTATAACAGAAACAGTTCTAGGGAACCATTTTTGGTTATTGAAGAACTAGTTATCAACTAGGCTTATTCCTCATTGCCTTTAGCATTCTAAATCTCTTAGGCTAGATAAATGTATCTCCTTCTATGCTGTTCTTTCATACCTGATCTCTTTGCTTTCTAAACATCTGTCTTTCTATATTTGTCTATAAACCTTTACTGATATTTACTACACCTATACAGACGTCACAGGATGCTAATGTAAGAGTCCCATAGCTCATGAGTCTTAATGAAACAAAATGGAAAAGGAGGACATATTCACTGCTATCTCAATTTTTCTAAAAAGCTGCAATGTCATCATTTGGTTAAAATTTCCATTCTTTGTCTACACAGTGTCATTCAGTGCACATAAATGCAAATATAAGCCTGGTGCTGGTGGCTCATGCCTGTAATCCTAGCTACTCAGGAGGTTGAAACCAGAGGATTGTGGTTCAAATCCAGCCTGGTCAGGAAAGTCCATGAAACACTTATCTTCATTTAGCCACCAGAAACCCAGAAGTGGTGCTGTAGCTAAAGTTGTAGAGCATTCTAGATGAGCTGAAGAGCTGAGAGACAGTGCCCAGAATCAGTGTTCCATACCCACAATCAACAAAAAAGTGCAAATATGGGTTTAAGTTTCCCCCAAAGGAATGATGAAGTCAATAGTAATCTTCCCAATGGAGTCAGTGCAAGTACTTTTGCTGAGTTATTTAAGTTATGGCTTCTTTGCTGAACATATTCTCTTCTTTAAAAATTGTCAAATATTAGCTGTATAGTAAACTTCATCTAATATTTCTTGGTTCAAAAGAGAAGTCCATCCAGTTGATGTCACTTAGCTTTCTTACTGTCTTAGTTCAAAGCCAACCAGGCATGAGAGTCTGTCAAACTCTTATCTGTAATTAAACACCAAAAAACCAGAAGTGAAGTTTTGGCTCAAGCAGTAGTGTACTAGCTTTGTGGGCAGGTGGGAAAGAAGGACAACTGTTCAGGGACAGGGTCCAGCCTCTGAGTTCAAGCCCCAGAACCAGCACAAAGTAAACAAACAAGCAAACAACACAAACCCTAGGTATTTCTTTGGGACTCTCCTTAAAGTGGTCTGAGAAGAGGCTGGTTTTGCTGATCATACTCACTGGATCCTGCGTTTTTGAAATCTTTATTGCTATGGAAAACTCATGACCAGACTAAACGAATTGATAACTGACTCCTGCAACAAGAGAATCATCTCAGGAGTGAAACATCCATCCATAAGACACTTCAAAACCTCCATATCTTTGTTTCTTTGCAGTAGAACATTTTTAAAACAAAGTTATTTCCTTTTGTTCTATGCTGGACTTCAAATGGCATATTGTTTCCTTCTGTAATATTCTCAACTACAAGTTTACAGACAAGTTTTATATGAGGAAAGAACACACTCAAAAATGTCAGGGAGAAAGTTTCCTTCAAACATTGAATTCTTTCCTTGTACAGTAAAAAGGAAAGCAAATGTTAACTTGAACTTTGTCATTCCTCTATGTTCAATTCCTCTCCTGAGATCAATTTCCACATCTAGTAACAGTTACTTCCACTTACTTCCAGTAACAATCTATGGTGCTGCTAGAGATAAAATGAATGTTTTCTGACTTCATTGAAACAGCACAAGGACACACTTAGACATGAGGTAACACGTGTTTCAGAGACAACTTAGTAAAGAGAAAATATGAAATTTAAATTGCTTATGAACACTTTATTCATGAGTACATTATGTTCAAACTTCTTTAGTGCTCTGTAAATTAAGGTGAATTTTAAATGGGAAGAAGGTTCTCAGACCATTTTTTGTGAGTTTATGTGCTGTGCCTTAATTTCCCAATTGTACATGAGTTAACAGTAAGAGAAACAATAGCAATAATAGGAGAGAGAAGTTCTGTGTTTATATAAAAGGGCTCAGTAAAATATAGAAGACTCTACAAATAAGACAACATTGAAACAATAAAGCCAAGTCCAGTATGTAGATTTATGGGAGTGATATAGAGAAAGCATTACTCCTATATGGAACATGAAGCCACTTCCTTTCTAAATCACGCTTGCTAATCACCTAATTTTGTAAAAAGAAGAATGGAAGAATGATTCTGTTTCCAATGCAAGTCATATATGAGATAATGGACTTAACTGGAAAAAAAGAATCTATCTTGAAAGAACAGGAATTATACTAGCAATGAATCTAGTGGCTAAGATCACATTTCTTTTTTTTCCTTTTCTTATATTCTTTTTGTAGTGGTTGGTCATGGTACTTGAAATCTGGGACTGGGTGCTGTCCTTCTGCAACGAAGCTCAAGGCTAGTGCTCTTCCACTTGAGCCACAGTGCCACTCCCAGTTTTCTGGTAGTTATTGGAGAAAAGAGTCTCCAGGACTTTCCTACCTGGGCTGGCTTTAAATCCCAATCCTCAGATCTCACCACACCGAGCTTAAGATCACATTTCTAACAGTGTACACTCAAGATATGTAATGTATATGTCCATCAATCTTTATATTAATTCTTGCATTAAAAATCTGGGCTACAGGATAGACTTTACACTCACAAAAGTGTTTGTAGTTTAAAAGTTGATACTCCTGGAAAAATAAAACCTAAGAATGTAAAGGAGTCTGAGAAGTTCAATTTGCATCCAGCCTGGGCAGAACAGGCTTTGAGACACTACCTATAATTAAACAGCCAAAAGCTGGAATACCAGTCATGAGCAAGATTGCTGAATAAGAGCTTGAGGTTTGTGCATACATACATACAAACATACACATACACACAGAGGGATTTATATGTGCACACAAAAATACACACATAAAACAATTCTCAGAATATGTAGAAAAGTTAGAAAACAATAAAAATATGTCCCGATTAAGACTAGAATCAAGCGATAATTTTTAATATTAGAAAGCCCTCAAGTGAAATTTCCCTCCAAAAGTTGAGAATCTTACATAGGTAGGAATCAGAGATAGTAAAAGAGTCAAGCAACATTATTAATGGGATAGGATTCATGGAGGAATGAATCAGGGAACCCTCTAGGTGCATATGAAAATGTTCATATCTTGTGTCAAATGTTAGAACATCTTTGAAAATAGTACATAAACAGTCTGAGCAGTCAGTCTAGTGGATAAGATCATAGGAGAAGTTCAGAATTGCTAGTCTGTTTCTAGAGTAAATAAACAAACTATGGCAGGGCAATGTGATACAAGCCTGGAATTCTAGCACTTCGACAGGAGATTAGAGAATGGAACTACATTGCGATATCTTCCCTGGACCAGGTAGAATAATTTTGTCTCAATGAAACAAACAAAACAACAAGAAAGGAATACATAGTTGGAATTTGGGTCTAATTTTCTCATTATGTTTTGAGAAGTCAATTTTCCTATTGAAATGCAACTCATATATATCCTCACTTGTGTTTTAAATGCTCTCTTCATTACAGAACATTCTAGATGCAAAATGGCTCATTATTCCCATCCAAAAATTTGCAAAAGTGAGTAAGCAACATTCTGTTGGATTCCAAAGAAATGTTGAAGAATTACAAAAGCATAAGCCTGGAGAAATAGCAAAGTTCATCTAATGTAGGACTTTGTAGACCTTGATAAATTAGAATTTAGATTTAAAATATATATCTTGGTTTTGTTTGTAATCTTATATTCTATAGGATACTACAAAATTCTTTTTAAGTAGAGGGATTAATTGAAAAATTCACAAATGATTCTGGCATTCTATTTTCCTAGAATATTCTTTCAACAGAGTTATAATTAGAATATAGTAAATAGATAATTCCCACAGTTCATGTATACCATGTTAATGTGAATAATCTAGACAGAGTTGCCAACAAATGGATGACAGTAATTTATAAATTTATAAAAACAGCATTTTTTGAGGGTTTAGTTTAAAATGGTATGAAGAGAGTAATTCTGTGACATCTTCTTTCTTCAACCTATAAGTAACACAGGAAGCCATTTCCTTATTTACGTGCCTCTGTATACATTGAGAAAATGCTAGGTTTGGGGTTTGTATTCAACGTAGTTTTTGTTTTATTGGTTTGCTTAGAGCTTGAACTCTTGGCCTGGACAGTGTCTCTGAGCCTGTTTATGCTCAAGGCTCCTGCCCTACCACTTCAACCTCAGTGCCACATTGTGTCTGGCTTTTACGGAGAAGTATATTGGAGATAAGATTCTAAGAAACCTTCCTGCCAGAGTGGGCTTTGAACCATAATTTTCCGCTCTTAGCTTCCTCAATATCTATGATAATTAAAAAAGTATAAATATAAATAATATTTGCAAGTGAGGAAAAATGATGCAGCTCAGTTTATTGTGGTGTCTTTCCAGAACACGGAGGAAATCACATTAGCAGAGGTGTAGTATTTTTCACAATAGAGATAAGCTATTCATGATATGAATTAAGGAATTTCAAGGTGCCCCTTACAAGTTGGAAACTGTTGGGCTAGGATGACTTCATGGTATAAATCTTGGGATTGATGGTCATAGAAATAACAGCTTACTCTGATAAAAAAAATTGCTTACTCTTGACGAATTAATTATTACAGATGCTTCATAGTTATAGTTTTCTCCTCTACGAGAATGTGGCTATTTTTCTGTTGACTTCTCAATCTTTAACACCCCATTGGAAACTGCATCTATTGCAGAATTTCATAACATGCAAAAAAGTACTGTTTTGAATCTCTCAGGTATGGAATGCTGAGAATTTAAAAATGAGTAATTATGAGTAGTTATTTCTCATAGGAATTTTGAAGAACACATGTATTCTGTCCTCTTAACAACTTAGTTAATTTTAAATGTTTTGGGCTTCCATAGCATTAAAGTGGTTTTCTGTTTTAGAATTAGAAAGTATTAAATGTATTCTTTTTCGAAAAATTCGGCAAGTATATTATGAAAATATTGTCTAGTTGGATAACAATCACGTTGATGACCCTCTGATAAAGAAGTGGTAATTAATTTGAATTGGATGTCAAATAGTACTGATTTTTAAAATATTACTACATAAAGAATAATATTTACTGTGCCAATACAGTGAAATTACATTTTATGCAGCTTATTTTTTCAATTTTATTATCAAATTGATGTACAGTGAGGTTACAATAATTGTAAGGTAGTAAATACAAAACATTTCAAACTTGTTACCCCCCCCTCATTTTTCTCACAGTTTTCCTTCACCCCTCACAAGCTGTAATGTACATTTCCAATATATTGTCTTGTGAGTGTTGCTATTGCATTGGTTTTCCCTTTGTCATTTGTCTCACCATTTTGCTCTTCCTCTTCCCTTCCCTATTTAAGGTAAATGCATACACAATACAACATCAAATACAGCAGGAATGAACAATAGGGGGAAAACCCAGAGAAAACAAATCACATATTTCATCAAAAACAACAACCACAATTGAAAAAATCTGGTTCCATATCTTGGAATTCATTTTGCTTAGCCTCAGCTTATATGGTTATGTATACGCAGTACAAAACCACTGGAAAATAATAGCTGCATGGACACCATATCATGAAAACAGCATGTTAACTTTTTGATGGTAAAGGTGGAATTAGGATTTGTGAATTCGCAGTTCTGATAAAGGTATTTCAAGGGTTTTAAAGTTATGACAGGTAAATTTGAGTTGTTCAAAATTTTTAACAACTTAGCCTATTAAGAAAATTTAAAATTGCCTGGGAGAATAGGCTTTCATGCAAAGAAATCCACGGAGACTTAGTAGAGAGGAAGCAATGTGGGTGAAGATGCTCATTTTCACACTAAGCAAACAAACCTCAGAAACGTTGCTCTAAATCCTGTAGGTTCCCTTGGAATTATCCTTACCCAGGAAATACATTCTTATGTTGAAACAAGGATATACTGGAATTTAAATTCAAATTCTTAAAAAATAAGACATCAATTTTGTGAATTTATCTTTAATTACCAAACCGTAATTCTCTGAAAAAGTTAATTTGAGTCAAAATATTTAGGGAGAAAGTGCCCTCCACAATGAAAGAAGGTGTTGGGATTACACATTTCTGTTTGTAACACTTTCTACAATGTCTTTGCATGTGAAGCAGTGAAACACAGAAAAAAATCTGATTGGATACTTCAAACCAATGATTTCACATTTCTAAGTGGCTCACAAAAAATAATATCCTTAATAACATGAAATAGTGAAGACTTCTCTTATTACATAAGCCAAAATGTTTTGGGTTCAGAAAAGAATTGAGCAAATGGAAAAGGTAAGAAAACATAGTTCTTAGAAAGCCTTGCTAAGTGTATTGGCTTCAGCAGTGAAGGGAGGCCAAACTTTTTTATATAAATTGTGTTAATATTTTTTTTGGATGTCCAGTCGTGGTGCCTGAACTCTGAGCCTCGGCGCTGTCCCTCAGCTCTTCAGGTCAAGGCTAGCACTCTACCACTTGAGCCACAGCACTACTTCCGGCTTTTTTCTTTTTGCTTATGTGGTGCTGAGGAATCGAACCCAGGGCCTTAGTCATTCAAGGCAAGCGCTCTACCAAAGAGCCAACTTCCCAGCACTAAATTGTGTTAGTAATTTTATTACCAAAAGTGATTTTACAGAGCCTATTTGGCTCACTACAATGCAGAACAGATTGAATGAAGACATGAAAATAAATTCCACATCCAAATGAAGCAACTTAAATAGTTTTAAAAGAGAAATCATGAAGATGTAACAGTGGTGGAGCCCATATAGTCCTTCAGCTTCACTAAACTTGAAGCCAAAATGCTGTGATTAATTGGAAATCAGGCAAGAGCTAAGAGGAGGACATAGAAGCAGGACATAGAAGCATTGTCCTTTTGTAACAGACACTGTCTTCCTAGGTATAGGTGATTTAACTCTACGCTCCTCCATACATCTTGGTGAACAAATGCAAGACCAAGAGAAAAATCATCTATTGAAATAATTTTGCATAGAATAACTTCATTGTTCCTGATATGGTATCTAAGGAGAGTCTTAAGATAGAAGATAAAAGTGCAGTATTTTTCAGTTTCCTCTAACCATCTTCTTAGCAAAATATATCTTTTAGGTTAGAATGGATTGAACCAAAAAGTGATGGATTACTTATTTTTGTGGGCACTTTAGACACAAGAAGATTTTCAAGGTAAAAGAAAAAATACAGCCAAATATTTGTGATCACAGCTTCTTGGACTGTTTTCTGGAGACAAAGTTTTACATTAAGTTTCAGGGCAACCAAATGCAAGAGGGAAGTTTAATAGACTTGCTTGGCCAATTAAACAGCATGAAAGAAGAAAATGGCAAATAATATTTAAGGAATTACTTTGACCAATTACTTTGTCAGAAGAAAGAAGGAAAAATATAATTCAAAATCAATTGACTTAAAAGTATGAAGAAAGAGTAGTGAAGAGAGATTAGAGAAAACATAGAGGATTGTTTTCTCTCCAGTGGAGTAATGGGTTCTTGATCTTGTTTCTTCCATTCTGTCTTCACAAGCTATCAAGTGTGTCTCACGACTGGATTATCCAGTTCAAACAGAGAACTCATAGAAGAAAGATAATATTTGCAGCAGATGTAGGTGATTTATAACCTTAGACAATCTATTTAAATCTGTTCAAAATTCTCCCCTATCCCAAACTTCTCTCTTTGTATAGCTTTGATTGCCTTTCCCATGACGACCCTTCCTTCATTAACTGCTTAAAATTTGTGGAGGTCATATTCATACTTTCTAGAGATTTCAGATTGGTTGTGATTTTTTTGTGTTTTTGTTTTTTGTTGTGTTTTTAAACTGAATTTCAAAAGGTTGTGCAAGTGTTACAATTAAATATATCCATCTAATTGTCCAATGCTCTTGGATCAGAGTCACTCCTTCCATCATTCTCAACCAACCCCTTCTCCAAGATTTATTTCAGATTTACCACTTCCTTTATCATATGTTTAGATTGAGTATTCTAGCTGTACTTGCCCCTTGTTCATTTTTCATTCATTCTATGTCTTTACTATAATTCCTTTCTGTTTTCAACTTCCTGATAGTCATCCTGTTACACTGTCTATTAATACTTTGAAAGGTTTATGTACATTTCATGGAGTTTCCATACTGCATATGCTTGAACTGATGTCAGCTTATATTTCCATAATTCATTCAAATTTGCAAGACAGGAGACGTGAAGCACCTAACCATGATTTTATTCTCATCCATTTGGAAGATTAATCTTTAGTCAAAAAGAAAGTAAAAACATTGGCATAGAATGTATTCCTAACTACCAGTTCTTATAAATGGCTTTGTACAATGGTGTGATTGTTTTATTTTACATGGGATATTATTTTCTACTACCTATAAGTTTTGGAAAAAGAAGAATACTAAAATTTATTCCTATAGAGGAATATGATAGAAATAGAAGACAGATTTTATGTTTGTCATATCTCTGATGAGTACCCATATTCAAGACTTAAGTCATATTTCTTCCTATGTTAGACAGATAGGGAAAACATATTATTACATATGATAAGACAACTACTTGTGACTTTTTAAAATGTACCTTATTAAATGATGACATTGACTTTATTAGCTAATTTTTGGGTTTGAAATTTGGGAGGCTGATCTACCTAACACATTTCTGGAAGGCCCTTACTGAAAAACACAAATTGTGGGTGGTACTATTTCTACACTTTAATGAATGGTTGAATGTGTTGGGCATTAGTGCTGGGTAAATAATTCAACTCTATTGTAACTTGCTGCCTACACTTGAAAAACTTGTAATGTCACTAAGTATCATCTACTTGTCAAATGTTATTTTGGCGAATGTGATTTTAAAAAGTTAATTTGAAAAGGAATAATTTTCAAAATATTAAATGTAGATCATCATTGGTTTGAGATTGACATTTTTATACCACTGAAATATGTTGTACTGAAGTCCCAGTGTTTTGAAGCACTAAGGATCTTCTCAATATTTTTCTGAATTACATTTGAACTCTAAGTAAATTTTTCTGGGCCTTGGTAGACCAATTATCGATCTATCCTTCCAGGAACTACTTTTTGGCTCACTTATGCAGGACTAAAATCTTTCATTAATCATAGGGGAGGGGTATTAAAAATAATCTTATGACACTTTGTGAACTTGTTCACTCATATGAGCTGGTCAGCTGTAAGTTGAATGTTTGAATTGTCATACATACTTTCAAATTTTGTGATCTCATCTTTCATTTTAAGTTGCCGTGCATTTCACAATTGCTTACTGCTAATTCCTGCATCTCAAGGAATTGGGGCCCTTAAATATAGGAAATTAGAACTTGAGATGGATCTTCAAATACTTTGTGTTGGCATGTTGCATGGGCCTTGGTGAGAAGTCTTGCCTCTGTTATCTGATGATGCCGATAACTGGGACCTGGGATCCTAGGAATCATTGTGTCATGCAGAAGAATAATATTTGTTAGACACCTTATCAGCAAAATTTGGGCATAATTAGTAGGATTGCTTCAGAAATATGTTGAAAAACAGTTTGGGACCAGCGAGTTAAAACAATAAACAGAGAAGCAGAGCAAAATCCCTTTTAGATTAGCGGAAAACAACATTGTTTTTTTTACCATGTGAATTCAGAAGACCAAGAACAGTTAGAATGTATCACAAGTTTATACCAAAGACATTGCTCTGATACTTTATATATTCTAATATACATTTTAAACCTAATTATTTATATTCCTATTCTATTTATTGGAATAAATAAATATTAATTTATTAGTGAAATTATCAACTAATTCTAGTAAGTTTCACTGTGTGAAATATAAAATCAGCACATATAAATATAAAATATATAACTATATAATATAAGAAAAAGACACATGCTTTGCATTGTTCTGTTGTGGTTACAGTATCAAAGGCAACTCTGTTTTAAAGTATTATTCCATTATCTGTACCTCAGTGTTTGATAGAGTTGGACCTAAAGCTTTACCATTAAAACATTACCAATTAAAGGCCTAATAATGAGGAGAAACATCTGGACTTCTCCTGCAACTATGAAAATATTTCGTGATAGAAATGCAGTGGTGTAAGTTCCTGCCTGGTTGGATGGTAGACAGGCCAGGACATTAAGTAATCACGCATATGATCAATTTTTTCACCTTCTTGGCTTTAGCTACTTTTGAAATGTTAGATATAATAAACAATTATATTTTGATAAAATATCTTCTAGTCTGAACACTTCTGACTGAACTGTTCATCTCTCTATGATCCCTTGTAACATTTAAGTTTTGTTCAAGTAAAACAATCTATGTTGTCAGGGTAAGATATTCTGATTGGTCTGTTCCTACATGAGAGAAGAGTAAAGGGTCAGGTAGACATTTGTGCCAGTAAGACCTCATTTGGGAAAATGTCAGCTGCAGAATGTTATAAGTAGCTCTTAAGCAAGGCTTACTTTGAATCCATTAGCTCCACAAACCTAATTCAGTTGGATCAATAAGTACTTGAAAAAGCCATCACCTTTGGACCAAGCTATAAATTATTGAAAGTATGATCAAATTCCAAATGAAAAAGACTTAAAATTGTCATTGACAAAAAAAATTGTAAATGTGAGCAATCGATTGAACATGTAATTTTTCCCCTGTTCACAGAATTTTAGGGAAATAATAGCATTGTTAGGAACAATAAGATTTCCTTGTTCCAAGTAGGCACCCACGGATATAAGCCTGTATAAAGATTGCATCACTAACTACTTAAATTTAGAAGATACTACATGCTTCAGCAGCACGTATTCCCAAATTACAATACAGAGATTAACATGGCAATTGCACAAGGATGATATGAAAATTTGTGAAGTATTCCGTATTTTTCATTCTTCAGATGCAAGGAATGAAAAACAGTTATTAAAAAGTTGATTACAGGGCTGGGAAGGTGACTCAGTGGTAGAGCGCTTGCCTTGCATGCTCGAGGCCCTGGGTTCGATTCCTCAGCACCACATAAGCAAAAAGAAAAAAGCCGGAAGTGGCGCTGTGGCTTCAGTGGTAGAGCGCTAGCCTTGAGCTGAAGAGCTGAGGAACAGCACCCAGGCCCAGAGTTCAGGCCCCAGGACCGGACCTAAAAAAAAAAAAAAGTTGATTACAAAATAACAAGTGTAACAACAAACGTAATTCCTTTAAATTAAATTTAGTTTGGCATTAGTGTATTAAATCTTCACCTCAGAAAGGCGTTTACATAGCATAAACTTTACAAAACTTTTGAAATTAGACAAAATTGTCATTTTATCCCAAAGAAAAATAATATTAGGACCTAGGCAAAAAAGGAATCTAAAACTTTCTATATGGAATACAATCTGAAAGGACACATTAATGAACCTATATATTATAAAATAATATAGAATTCAAAGTATATCTAGGAAAGAATAAAATAAATTATGAACATTATGCAAACATAGAATATAGAATATTTTAAAATATTCTTTTTTAGACAACCACCAGAAATACTTTAGTTTCTGTACTACTCATTTCAACAGATACATTAAAATTATTTCTGATTAAAAAATCACAAACTCTGCAGAAATCATTATACATGTATACAAAAACTCTTGAATTCATTTTGACATCCAATGCAGGCAATTCACTTGGAAGAATTCCATGGAATTCATGAATTTTTACAGTAAGTATTGGTGTTGCCGGGCGCTGGTGGCTCACTCCTGTAATCCTAGCTACTCGGACGCTGAGATCTAAGGCTCACGGTTCAAAGCCAGCCCGGGAAGGAAAGTCCGTGAGACTCTTATCTCCAATAAACCACTAGAAAACTGGAAGTGAAGCTGTGGCTCAAGTGGTAGAGCACTCACCTTGAGCTGAAGAGCACAGGCATAGCGCCCAGGCCCAGTGTTCAAGCCCCATGACCGAGCAAAAAAAAAAAAAAAGATATTGTCCTTATTTGGATTGTGGAATTATTTTGTACGGACACAAAGGATGGACTTGCATTTTTGAAATTTAAGAAACTTAACCCTACCATTAGGACTTAAGAGAACAATTTGTACAGCCTTCCACAGCTTCATAGAGGTAGTGATAAATACTTATCCTTTGGGCAATTTCAAATGCAGTTTCTTCTAAGTTGTTCTTCACGCCTGGTTTATATAATGGTTCAACAGAAGGAGATCCAGTGTATCTTTGCTATCTCAATTCTCAGCACAAGATGTAAGGGGGTCAAGAGGCCTTTAGTTAGGGCATTGGTATCTGTATCATGATGAAGTAAGAAAGAAGCCAGTCTGGTATTATTCTGCATATATACACTTTGCAGGGGTGTCCAGCCATCTACAGTTATTGCATTTGCCACTTGAGCCACCAACTCATGGACAATGTCTAAGCGTCCATTGTCGGCTTCCAGATGAAGTGGGGTATACTCATCATCATCCCCTATTATTCACATGAGTGGCCTTTTTGAAAAGTAGTTTCCGCACTGTAGTAAGCTGAATATTTTCAGTAGCCCAATGAAGAAATTTACTTGGATCCTTCTCCATTTTTTGTCTTGCAATTGATACTATTCCTTACTTTTTCATCTTGTTCCTCATCTTTCTAAGAATTCACTAAGCAGAGACTTTGAGAGCCAGTGGGAATGAGGTTTCCATGTATTTCCCTAACAGTTCACATAGGTTGAACTGGTCAGAAATATCAGGTGAATTTTCTGCATATTTTTTTCACCATGATTTATATTCTCTTTTTCTAATTTTACTATTCGAAATTATTCTAACTGGAGAGTAGGGAATTGATGGAGAACAGAGGAAAGATGTTCCTCCATATTCAAAGGTACAGACTGAAAATGAGAACCAGTGATGTCTTCATGTGCAGCTTATTCTAGGAATGAGAAAATATGAAATAATGCCTTCTATATAAATGATTTGGGAAATGGCAGAGCAAAAAGTGAAATGATACAACCAAAAATATAAAAGCAAAATAAATTAGGATAATTATGGAGCAATCATATTATCTATGAGAACCATGAAATAGAGAAAGGAAGAGAGATACACATGTGCAATGACCTAGCTAGCCACAAAATCCATGCCTCTGATCAATTGATAGAGCAAACAAAATTGTATTTTTTAAAAAAGATTGAAATAGAATTTATGTATTTACTTGAAATTAGTCAATACATTTTTAGTAGCCTACATAAAGAGACATAGCTTTGACCAAATTACAGACAAGAATCTAAATCCTTGGTAATTCTAGTAACAGATCTGACTGAAATCAGTTGAATGACACTTTTCCTGTACAATGAAGAAATAGGTCCAAGCTAGTAAAGCAGCTAGAGAAGGCAGGCAGATTGTATCTGTGACAAAACTTTGTGTAAAATGGTATTGAGGATTTCTTACTGGTGATCCACTTGCACTGGAAGCATGATTCTGAACTATTGCTTGCTGATTCTGAACTATTGCTTTGATCATTATATTCTCCAAAAAGAAAAAATGAGAATTGATAGTTTAGGACTACTAATACATTTTCACCTTCTCACTAAGCACCTTCAATCATCAAAATCACATGAAGACAATAGACAGGCCTACTTTTTTAGATGAAAACAAGTGTCTTTAAAAAAACATGGAATTTATGTAGTCATGCATAGGACTTCTATTTTACTAATGCCTCATATGTTTTAATAATGTTAGGTAACAATAAATAATGGATCTATTAGAAAACTCTTAAAGCTCATATGTTCAATAGTGAGTTCTCTTACACTGTATCATGGTATTTTTTGTTTATGGTCTTATGAAGAAATTTACATTACTAACTTGAATTTCTGACAGGACAGTATCATCACTGTACATCTTGCTTCTATACTCTCAGTTTTACATTACTATCTAAGTATGTGCATTAGATAACTATAGAGGAAAAAGTAGAAGCCACACTGATGGCTCATGTCTTTAATCCTAGTTAATCAGAAAGATGAAATCTGAGGATTGTGGTTTGAAAGCAGACCAAGAAAAAAAAGTCCATTAGATTCTGATTTGAAAGTGACCAGCAAAAGATAGAAATGGAGCTGTGGTACAAGCAATAAAATGCTAGCCTTGAGAAAACTGAAATAAAAAATAACAAATTCTGGCAAAAAGCTGTGTGTACAGTAGGAAATGCCCTGCTGTGTTAGGAGCCATTCCAGATGTGTGAGAGGCTCTGAGTTTTGTCTACAGTTGTTCGGAGACCAATATTGCCATCTTCCCGGGGGTTGGAATATTCATGTGCTCAAGGACTGCTGAGGCCTTGGGCTACCCGTTGGTGTGTGTGTGTGTGTGTGGTGTGTGTGTGTGTGTGGTGTGTGTGTGTGTGTGTGTGTGTGTGTGTATTTTTCCCTCATTTTTCTCTGTCCACTTGGTGAGTGCCTGTCTGCCTATTCCTAAATTCAGATGGTGCCGCTTCTCCATTGCAACCTTGCCTTTAGCCCCCTATCAGGATCTATAATGAGTCTTAAATTGTCAGAGACCTAAATATTCCACTTTTCCTTTGGAGCCCAAGTTCAGCTATCCATATCTTTGTCCACCTCCAGAGGAGGTGTGTGTGTGTGTTTAACAGGGCTTGAACTCAGAACCTAGGTGTTATCCTAGGTATCTTTAGCTTGTTTGCACAAGGTTGGTGCTGTACTACTTGAACTACGGTAGCTCCGCTTCCCATCTTTTTCATGATTCTTTGGAGATAAGAGTTTGCCCAGGCTAGCTTTGAATCTTGATTGATCCATAGGTCTCAGCCTTGAGTAGCTAGGATTATAGGCATGTGCCACTGGCATCCAACTGCATGGATATCTTTTCCTACACTCTTCTGTTCTAACAGCTGTCTACTTGCCCTGGCCTAGATCTCTGACCTCCACTTCAGCTTCCACCAGCCTCTGACTGTGAAGAACATAAAACTCAAACCTGATCCCATTCTTTTTCCTCAGGGGAGGAGGTTATGTTTCATCTGAAGCCAGGGATAAGAGGGGTAGCTGTAGATGTGTGCTCAGCTGGAGAGAGGTAGTCTGTTTTAGCCAAGAAAGGAAGTGTGGCCAGATGCTAATAGCTCATGCTCTCATACTCCTAGCTCCTCAGGAGTCTGAGATCTGAGGATTGCCATTCAGAGGCAGCCCAGCTAGAAAAGTCTGTGAGACTCTCTTCTGCAAATAACCACCCAAAAGCTGGAAGAAAAGCTGTGGCTTAAGTGGAAAAGTGCTAGCCCTGAATGAAAAATGTGAGGGACAGAGCCCAGGACCTGAGATCAAGCCCTAGAACCAAGGTGCTTATGCGTGCACATGCACGCACACGCGCGCGCGTGCACACACACACACACACACACACACAAACATACACAGGAAGGTGGTAATGATGAGTTGAGCTAGAACTGGGGGCAGTCCTGAGGCATTGTCACAGTAAACTCTACAGGCATATCAAGTGTTATCTCCCTAAATCCTTCTTGGGCTGAGGGGTCTGGGCCATGGAAGTAAGTTCCATGGAACCAGTCCCTCCATTTGTGCACTGGGCCACAGGACCAAGGAGAGGGCACTATGGATGCTCATTTGTAGTCAGCCCACGATTGCAGACCTTCCTGTGTCCCTGAGCACTGGTGAGAAAAGCAGGCCTCTGAGCCCTGCGACTCCAGGGACAGCTAGTGCTACAAGCATCAGCCAGCCGGCTGTGGATTCCTGAGCCTACAAGTCTTTCATGAGCCCAACTCAACACTTGCCCAAGGTGTGCCTGACAAATTCACTCTTGTGATACCTGCATGAATGGGCATTACCTGGTATGAAATCTTGCAGCTTCTGCTCCTCCTGGCTCAGAACTGTGGTCTGAGACATCAATTTACTGCTCAGATCCACATTACATGCATGACAGATGCCATTCTGATTATCTCCATGCCCCAAGGCTCCACCCTTCTCTGGTACTATGTCTTGCTTTGTAGACAATGGCCTCCAAACAGGCTGCTCTCAAGCCGCGTAGGACACCTAGACATTGGGAGACCCTTAGGGGCCCACTGGAAAGTACTCTGCCTAGAGCCACAGAGGTACTAGCAGGCCAGGGGTTGGTCATGGGGCTTGAACTCTGGGACTGGGCGTTGTCCCTAAGCTCTTCAGCTTACCACTTGAGCTAAAGAGCCACTTCCGGTTTTATGGAGGTTCCTTGGAGATCAGAGTCTCTTGGACTTTCCTGCTTGGGCTGGCTTTGAACTGTGGTCCTCACATCTCAGTCTTCTGAGGACTAGTCTTTCACCACAGTGGAGTAGGAGCTCCTGAAAGCTTTTCTTTAATTTTTCTGTGCCATTACTGGGGCTTGAACTCAGGGTCTGGGCTCTGGTCTCTTAACATTTTCCCTCAAGGTTAGCACTTTACCACTTGAGCCACAGCTCCATTTCTGGCTTTTAGTAGTTCATTGGCAAGAAGAGTCTCACTAACTTTCCTCCCCTGAGCTGGCTTCACATAAGATCTCTATCTCAGTCTCCTGAGTAGCTAAGATTTACAGGGGTTGAGCCACTGGTGGCATTGTGCTAGAAGCTTTTCTTTTCTTTTTATTGTGAAAATACTGTACAGAGGGGTTAAAATTACATGGGCAAGATAATGAGTACATTTCTTACCAAGCATTGTAGCCTCCTTCTTTGTTTCCCCTTCCCATCACTTCCCAGCCTCCCCTCGGCCCCCCACCCAACCTTCCCCCCGCCCGCACCAAAGTTGTAAAGTTCGTTTTAAACATGACAACTTATACTTCTCCTTGTTGCAATGGGTCAAACAAGCGTTCTTCCCTGCGTTTGCCCTGCCTTCTATATGCAAAGGAGGTCAGAGGGTCAGGAGCTGTTAAAAATAAGATTCCAGCCACAGGAAATGGATGGGGTCCCTGGTAAAAAGCCGAGCTAATCTTCCCCCTGGGCCCCATTGTGGGACCCCACCCTCTGCCCTACCTGTGACTCAGCCTTGAATGTCCTGCCATACTTGCTTGAAGCCACAGAACCTTCATTCCACCCACACCATCTGCTCTACACCTCAGGACCTTTGCCCATGCTGTACCTTCTGCCTGAGGCCCTCTGCCCTGAATCCACATCTTGGAACTCCTGGGGAATTTTGGCACTGCTTATATCACCTCCTGGAGCAAGTATTTACTTCCCTTCTCCCACTTTTTTTTCATATTGAGTTGCTAGAGATGGAACTTGTGCAGGCTGACTGGCAAAGGCTCTATCTTGTGTGTGTGTGTGTGTGTGTGTGTGTGTGTCTGTGTGTGTGTGTGTGTGTGTGCATGTGCGTGCCAGTCCTAGGGTTTGATTTCATGGCCTGGATGCTATCCTATCCCTGAGCTTTTGTGCTCAAGGCTAGCACTCTAGTACTTAAACCACAGCTCTACTTCTGGCTTTTTGTGTTTAATTGGAGAAAAGTGTCTCATATAGACTTTCCTGCTTGCAATTGGGATCCTCAGATCTCAGCCTCCTGAGTAGCTTACAGAGGTTAACCACCAACACCTACCCTCTACCCTACCTCTTACCTATAACCTTGGTCCTCCTCTGATTCCCAGAAGAATATGTCTCATCAGGCTCACTTATTTTTTTGCCAATCTTGGGGCATGAACTCAAGTTCTGGGCATGTTCCTGAGCTTCTTTTGCTCAAGGCTAGCCCACTATCACTTAAGCCACAGTGCCACTTTTGGCTTTTTCTCTTTCTGTGGTACTGAGCAATCGAACCCAGGGCTTAGTGCATGCTAGGTAAGCACTCTACCATTAAGCCACATTCGCACCCCAAGGCTCCCTTCTAATGGGAATTATGAGGGTGAGATTTATTGGCATATCCCTTTCGGCATATATATTGTTGACTATTTCATATCTTTGCCAAGATTTCGGACCAGCCTGTGACTCAGCAATGAGGAATGATAAATGAGTGATAGCCACCAGGCCCTAGAGGTCTAGGCTCACATCCTACAGAGGGATAGAGAATATGGAACCAGAAACTTTGACAACTCCTACAGTCTAGGTACTGTGATCTCCCTGGAGGCAGTGGCTGGCTGCTAGGTGTCCTGATTGGACACCTCAGCCAGAACATAAGACTTCAGTTATTAAATGGCAGAGAAGAATGCTTTGTTCGAGCTTCCAGCTCAGACTTAGAACTCTCTGAGGGCTTGTTCCAGCTTACCCAGGTTGGGGGACTGGGCATGGGCAACCTGCTGAATGCCTGTCATCCATACATCATCCATCCATACACAGAGATATAGAGTTATTGCCTCCTTTTTGGGGGGGCAGGGGGGGCAGTTCCAGGTTTGTTCTATGAGTCTAGGCCTTGTCCCTGAGTTCCTTTTGCTCAATGGTAGCATTCTGTCCTTGAGCCACAGCCCCATTCATGTTTTTTTTTTCCCTGTGATCTCTTAAAAATAAGAGTGTCTCAGGCTTTCCTGCCACGGCTGAATTCAAATTGTCATTCTCTACATCTCAGCTTCCTGAGGAGTTAGGATTACAGACAAGAGCCCTGGCTCCTTCGTTTCTTTTCATCTTTTTGTGCTTTTTTGTAATTTTAACAATCTGAAATCTTCAAGGTGTCATTCTAATGGTTTGCATTCAAAAGAAACTAACCAGGCTTGGAGTTCGAAAGCCAGGACTGTCACCCACAAATGGAAGGAGATCCTGAAAAACTCATTCATATTCATGTGAATGCTAATGGAATGTTATAAAAGTAATAATTAAATTTGCAGTAAATTCATGATTCTATTTTATAATGCCACAGAAAAGTTATTGGATTTATATCTTCCATTCTAGCACCATAGTATGATTCCCATAATGGAAGGATACTGACTAATTTTTAATTAATGCTTTTATAAGTATTCAAACACGATACTTCATTAAATGGAGGCATAATTTAATGACTAATAATGGTTATCATATATATAATTTAATATCCTCACATTCCCTCTCTCTCTGTATGCATATATATCTACATATCTATCTATCTATCTATCTATCTATCTATCTATCTATCTATCTATCTATCTATCTATCTATCTATGTTTCTTTCTATATATAGATATATATCTATATTCTATAGATATCTCTATAGATATATAGAGAGATATATAGATATAGCTCTCTATATATATCTATATATCTTCTCTATATATCTATAAATTTATAGATATATAGAGACATATATAGATCTATCTATATCTATATCTATCTATCTATCTATATATATATATATAGAGAGAGAGAGAGAGAGAGAGAGAACGATCACCCCTGTGGCTTGATTACAGGTCATCAGAACTTTCTGGAGCTCAGTTTGCCAGAGGCTGGTGTGCTAAGACTGTGATCCCATTTATGGATTGGCCATTGTAGGCCTTGAGTTGAAATCCCAGCATCATCAAAAATTTATTCGTGCAGTAAGAAGCCAATTTTGACACTTTTTTCCTTCTCTTTGAATGTCCTGGGTCTCAGTATGATGTATAATCCATATGCAAATATATCCTATGTGATATGATGTAATAAAAGAACTATTATATGGGTAATAATACTAAATAATCAAGGGTAATAAAGATCATATGCAGTAAACCCATGCATGAAAATAGATCTCATATATTAGTATTACTTTTTCCAGTGCTGGGCTTCATTTCAGGCCCTGGGAACTAGTCTGAATTTCTTGTCTTCAAGGACAGTGAGCTTTTCCCCTTTACCCACAGTGTCACAGAGTTATCCAGACCCTCAGTTCAAATAAAAGGCCTGCCAGAAAACTGGTGCAAATTCCAAATCAGGGCCTTATAATAATTATTATTTTTTTGGCCAAGCACAGGGCTTGCATTCAGGTCTTGGCATCTCTGCCACAGCCCACCCTTGGATCCTAGGACCCTAGTTCAAATCTTGAGGCTGGCAAAAAAAAAGGAGAAGCATAAAACTGAGAAGTTCAAGAGGTGGTTTTTTACTTTTTTTTTCCCTTTGTATTATGACCATCCTGGATGTAAATGACAAGGCAAGAAAGAGTACATGACTTTGCATTGCTGATGTTTGGCAGACTGTTAAAGAAGCCATAGCCAAAACTGGGAACTTAGGTCTGGAGGTCGAATCCTGGGATTGCCACTAATGAATGGCAGAGATTCTAAAAACCCATTCCCATGTACATCTATACAAATGGAATGTTATAAAAGTAACAAGTAAATTAGTAGTTAGTGTTTGATTATATTATAAAATTATTCACAACATTTATAATACAATGACTAATTTTCAATTAATACTTTATTATGTATTCAATATGATCCTTAAAAAAGGAAGGAATAATTTAATTCCCAGTATTCAGTAGTAATATCGTATATGCAATTTCATAGTATACAGACATCTCTCTCTTGTTTCATGCATCTAGAGCTATCCATCTATCTATCTATCTATCTATCTATCTATCTATCTATCTATCTATCTATCTATCTATCTATCTATCTATCTATCTACCTATCTATCTATCTGTCTGTCTGTCTGTCTCTCTATCTATATCTCTGTAGAGATATGTATCTATATCTCTATAGAGATATAGATAGATAGATAGAGATATATCTATATCTCTGTAGAAATATAGATAGATAGATAGAGATATATCTCTATCTCTATCTCTCTCTATCAGCCACTACTATGGCTTGTTCCCAGGTCCTCAGAACTGGCTGGAAGCTCAGTTTGCCAAAGGCTTTTGTTCTACAACTGACCCTTTCATGAATTGGGCATTGTGGGCTGTGAGTTCAAATCCCAGCATGGCCAAAATTTTATATGTGGTGTCAGAAGCCAATTTTGACACATTTTTTTCCTTGTCTGTGAAAGTTCTGGGTCTCAGTATGATGTATAATCTATATGCAAATAGATCCATGTGATAAGATGTAATAAATGAAATAGATGCTATATATGTATTATCACTAAATAAAATAAAAACAAGGGTAATAAATGTCATAAGTTTTGAACCCATGCACGTAAATAGATCTCATATATAGATATTATTTTTTTCAGTACTGGGGCTTGAAATTGGGCCCTAAAATTCTTGCTGAAATTCTTGTCTTCAACGACGGTGAGCTTACTCTCCGCCATAGTACCACAGAGTTACCCAGACCCTGAGTTCAAATCCCAGGCCTGCCAGAAAAACAGTGCAAATTCCAAGCCAGGGCCTTAATATATTTTTTGGCCATGCCTGGGGCTTGAACTCAGCTCGTGCAACTCTGTTTCAGTTCTGATCATCCTAGGCTGCTGTGCAGCTTCTGGACCCACAGCCCATCCTGAGATCCTAGGACCTGAGTTCAAACATTGGGACTATCAAAAAAAAAAGTAGAAGTGCTAGGAAGATGGCTCAGTAAACAGTGCTTGCCTTGCATATATAAGGCCCTGGGTTAGATTCCTCAGCACCATATAAGCAGAAAAACCTGGAAGTAGTCTTATGGCTCAACTGGTAGGGCGATAGCCTTGAGCTGAAGAGTTGAGGGACAGCACCCAGACCCAGAGTTCTGGCCCCCAAACTGAAAACAAAGCAGAAGGATAAAACTGGGAAGTTCCAGAAGGCAGTTTTATATGTTTTTTTTCTTTGCATTGCAACCATTTTGGTTCTAAATGACAGGGCCTGGAAAGTGTACGTGACCTTGCCCTGCTGAAGTTTGGTGGGCTATCAGGGAAGCCATAGCCAAAATCAGCAACCTAGGCCTGGGTGTGAATCCCAAGACTGCCACCTATGAATGGCAGGAGATCCTAAGAAATGCATTTTGATATATATCCATACAAATGGAATGTTGCAAAGTAATAATTACATTAGTAGTGTATGATTATATTATAAAATTATACACAATAATTATAGTATATTGACTAATTTTCAATTAATACTATATTATGTATTCAACCATAATACTTAAATAAAGGAAGGAATAATTTATTGATAATTCGTAGTAATATAGTATATATAATTAATTAATATACAGACATCCCTGTCTTGTTTTATACATACATATATATATGTACTTATATATGTATGTGTATACATATGTGTGTGTGTGTGTGTGTGTGTGTGTGTGTGTGTGTGTGTAACAATCTACATATCTATTTCTACACTTGACATTCCTGGGGCTCTGTGGTAGAGTGCTCGCCTAGTATGTATGAAGCCCTGGGATCCATTCCACAATATCACATGAACAGAATTAACAGCAAGTAGTGCTGTCATTCAAGAAGTGGAGCACTGCTGTTGAGCATGAAAGCTTATGGATTGTGTTTAGGCCCTTACTCAGGCCCCAGGACTGGCACCAAAAACAAGTTAGAATATTCTGACTGCAAGTATAGAAGGCCAGGATTTCAAATACCTCATCACAGAGCAAGCTGCGAGTCTGAAGCCGATGGATGCCACCTAACATGACTTAGCCAGATGTCAACAGCTGCAACCCAGCACCATGGAACCAGATGATGCTGGCTCACCCCTTGCTGCTTGGGGGATGATATCAGACACTGGTGGGTTGAAAACTCAGCCCTGACAGGAAGTCTGCGAGACTCTGAGCTATGCCTCAAAATGGTAGAGCTCTAGCCTTGAGGAAAAGATCTTCGGACAGTACCTCCAACCTATGAGTGAAATCCCCGAGGCTGATGATACTCCCCACAAAAAAACACCCCTCTAAACCGTAAGATGTTAACTTGTGTGGTTTGTGATGTGTATGTGAAAGAGTGGTGATACTGATGAAAGCACCTTAAATCTAAAGACAGTTTATACTATACAGCTATGTGATGAAACCTTCCTGGGGTGCTCGGTCCTGAGTCTTTCACGGGGTGCTGGATCATTCATGGGGTACTGTGTGCTGAGTCATTCACAGGGTGCTATGTGCTGAGTCATTCACGAGTTGTATTCTTTCATCTGGTCCTTATAAGAGCTACACAAGTAAGATGATTGTGCAGATGAGTAAGTTGAGGCTCAGATATGTCCCCAAGTCAGGGCCAAATTTATGTATATATTTAGCTCTAGTGATGTCTCCTGCAGACAATTGTTTTGGTTTAATTTTCACCATCATGAACCTTGAACTCACAGGCTAGGTGCTGAATTTCTTCTTGGGCTTATGGCTAAAGTTCTACCATGCTGAGCCAAGGACCTCCTCGCAGCAAAGTGTCAGGGCTTAGGTGTCTTTAGCTGAGGTCTATCATCCTGTCTGCTCAGGAAGCTGAAGATCTTGGTTCAAAGCAATTTCAGATCATGGTCCAAAGCCAGCCTGGGCAGGAAATTCCTTGAGATGGTTATCTCCTAAAACCACCAGAAAGCCTGAAGGGGCCCTGTAGCTCAAGTGCTAGAGCGCTAGATTGGAGCTGAAGAGATGAGAGACAGCACCCAGACCCAAACTTCAACTCCTCCAACTTACAAGAAAAGAAAGAAAGAAACCTGAAGTGGAGTGCTGGGAATTTTTCCTAGGGGTAGACTGCTTTGCATGTGTGAAACCCTGGGTTTGAATCCTCAGTACCACATCCATAGAAATGTTCCACATCCCTGAAATGGCACTGTGGCTCAAGTGGTAGAGTGCTGTCCTTGTACAGGAGAAACTCAGATACAGTGGTTAGGTCCTGAGTTCAAGCACCAGGACTGGTATATGCACACACACACACACACACACACACAAACACACGGAGGCATCGTTGCCAATAATGAATCATTTCATTAGGTATAGCTCCCTAATTGTCTACCAGGAGCACTCTTGAATTAATGGTAGCAGTTTGTTTCAACATTGAAACATAGTCTTATAAAGACAGGATGAGTGCAGGGAACTTGGCCTGCCCCGGGATGTGGCACAAATGAAGTTTTCCTGTCAAAACAGAGCACTGCGGAGAGATAGAGCTTGGGGTAAAAAGAGGCCTTTTTCTCCTGACCTTCAGAGCCTGCCCACACTCATTCTCAGTAATTGGCCTGGATGAATTGTTTGTTACACAGCTGTACAGGAGTGAGGCCTTTTGTCTGCCTGTTCCAACAATGAAGCAGAGTTCCTCCAGCAGCCTTGGGTATGGAGAACCCCTCAGGCTACTCTGGGAACAGTGAGGGTAACCCCGGAATATGCACTGTTTAGAAAGCACTGTCTGTGCTATGAAACCATTCTATTCAAAGCAAATTTCCTAGCTAGGTGCCTTTCTTCATAGAACCTCTGGATGTTCACTGATACAAATGCATGCATACATACTCAGACACATGGGGTTAATGGCTTTTTTGTAGCAGGTTCTGAGGCTTGAACTGTTAGCCTAGACATTTTCCCTGAGCTCCTTTTACTCAACGAACCATTTTATTGTGTCTTAAACCATGATTATGATAGCCTGGGATGCAGCTTCTATACCCACATATGATCCAGGGAACCTAGGACCCGAGTTCAACTCCCAGCACTGGCAAAAGTACATCAAACCAACAAAAATGGAGGAGGAAAAACCCAGGAAGTTTCACACAACAGTTTTACATTTGTTTCCTCAGCACTGTTACCCTCCTTGGTCTCAATGACTAGTCTTTTAATTGTATGTGACCTTGCATGACAAAAGCTGGAGGGGTATCAGTAAAGCCTGAGTCCAACCCAGATATGTAGGCCCTGAGTTCGATCCTGGGACTGCACCTACACACTGCCGAAGATCTAGGAAACTTGTTCCTATGTATTGGAACACTAATAAAATGTTTGAAATGTACTAATTGAATTACTAATTAGTTAGTCATTCTAGTATAAGATTGTATGTAATAAATATAGGTCATTGATTAATTCTTCATTAACTGTTCTACCGTGATTAATTAATAGAGGCATAATTTTAGACCGAATAATTGGTAGTAAAAGAATATATTAAAAATAAGGTATAGACATCACTCTTTATATAGGGTTATACACTAGAATCTACATAAATGTATATCTGTCTGTATATATTTATGGATGTATATACATATGTAAATACACACAAAAATGCACACACACACTGCAATCTAAACATCTATCTGTTTATATATTGGCCATTCCTAGGGCTTGATCTCAGGTCCTCAATTTTGCCTGCCAACTTCACTTGCATCAGACTACTCTGCTAACATTTAACCATTCATGAAGTGAATTCATGAGTTCAATTCACAGAACTGCCAAAAACTTAATCCTGGTGGACAAAATAATTGTCCCACTTGTTTTCCTTATCAGTGAAAGTCCTGGGTCTCAGGAATGATCTAGAATACATAGGGAAATTTTTGTCTTATGTAATAGGATGCATAAAATGGTATATATAATCATGCTCACTAAAATACATAAAAAAATTAATAAAACACAAAATAAAATGAATACACTAACCTTAATATGCAGTAAATATGTGTATGTAAATATAAATCATCTGTTAAAAATGTATATGTATATTATTCTTTTAAGTGCTAGGAATTGAATTCAGGCCCTAGGAACAGGCCTGGATTTCTTGTCTTCCAGCACGGTGAACTTCCCCATCCCCCACAGTGCTGCAGATTTACCCAGACCCTGAGTTCAATTACCAGGCCTGGCATGAATTTCAAGCCAAGGAGTCTCATAATATTTTAACTATTTTTAATGTATGAATATATGTACCTATTTATTTATTTTTATTTTGTCAAGCACAGAGCTTGAACTCAGGTCGTGGCAATTCTGCCTCAGCTTTGATCATTCTAGGCTCTGGTGCAGCCACTGGACCCACAGCCGAACTTGGGTTTCTGGGCCCCAGAGGCTGACAGGAAAAAAATAATAATGCGACACAGAAAAAAAAAAAAAGGCAACTTGCAGATGGTTGCCAGTTTTACATTTGTTTGCTTTGCAAAGTGACCATCCTGTGTGTGAATGACACATTTGAAAAATGTTGGTAACCTGGGTTCACTGAAGGCTGGCGGGCTACCAGGAAAGCCATAGGCCAACACGGCAACATAGGCCCTGTGTTGGAAGCCCCTTCCTGTCCTCTACCAATGGAGGGAGATCTTAAGAGTCTCATTCCTATTCATAGGAATATCGATGGAAGATTATGAATGGCAAGGTGGAATTGGTTGTTTCTGGATACTACTATACAATTAGACAGAGTGATTTTAGGAGGCCAATGGATATTAATGAGTTTTTTTAAACATTCAAAGAATATTATTACATGGACGCAATAGTTTCCAGACAGTGGATGATTTAATTAATAATTCATTAAGTATGAAAAGAATAATATTAATTATATGGAAGTATACTAAATATCCAAGAATTGGTAGAAATGTGGTCAATATAACTGAAGAATGTATAGACATCTCTGGCACTGTATAAAGATCTATATTTTATTGTGTAATACTATCTGCTTGTCAATCTGTTCTTATTTTGTCCATCCCTGGGGCTCGATCTCAGGTGCTGGAAATGACTGTCAGCTAAATATGCTCCAGGCTGGCATGCTGACACTCAGCCTTGTAGGCTGTGAGTTCAGATGCCAGCACTGACAAAAATTGAATCGTGTAGTAAGAAGTCCATGGTGACTCATGTTTTTCTTTTCTGTGAAAGTCCTGCATGTCAGGTGTGAGGTTCCATACATAGGCAAATCTATATCCTATGTAATAAATATTTCATGTGTAATAATCATCAATAAAATAAATGGTAAATAAATGAATAAAGCAAAAATAAAATGAATAACTATACTAAGTGCGATATGGGGGTCAGCATCTGGGGCTCTATCTCAGGGCCAAGGAAAGGCCTGGCAGCTGAATTGGCTATAGGTTGCTATGCTGACCGTCACTCATTCATGAATTGAACCTTCTAGGCCCTGAGTTTAGATCCCAGCACTGCCAAAAATGTAATTGTGGAGTTTAGAAGTTGAGTGTGACACACATTTTCTTTTTCTTTGAAAGTGCTCAGTGTTAGGTAGAATGTATAATTCAGATGCAAATCTATATGCTATGTAATAGGATGTCATAAATGGAAAAAATGACATAGGTGGAAGAATTGTCACTACAATTCTAATGACAGCTTGTTGAATAGAGCTATGTGCTGAGTCCTTCATAGGGTGCTCTGTGCTGAGTCCTTCATTGGGTGCTGGGCGCTGAGTCTTTCACAGAATGCTGTGTGCTGAGTCATGCAAAGAGTGCCATGTACTGTGTCCTTCACAGGGTGCATTCTTTCATCAGGTCCTTGTAAGAGTTCTACAACTGAGATGATTATGCAGACAAGAATATTAACTCTCAGATATGTCCCCATGGCAGGAAAAAAATTATATATTTCTGAAGAGTAATGAGTTGTCTCCTGCAGAAAATTGTTTTGTTTTGTTTTTTCTCAGTCATGAACCTCGAACTAGGGGCCTGGGTGCTGCCCCTTACCTCTTGGCTCATGGTTAGCACTCCATCACGTGGAACCAAGGATCCCCTTGCAGCAGAGTTCACAGCCTAGGGGTCTATAGCTGAGGTTGTCATCCCGCCTTCTCAGGAAGCTGAGATCTGAGGATCTGGGTTCCAAACTATCCCAGGCACAAAAGGTACCATGAGCCTATTTTCTCCAATTGACCACTAAGAAACCTGAAGTTGAAGTTGGGTGTTTGTTGCTCATGCCTGTCATACTAACTACTCAGGAGGATAAGATACAAGGATCATGGTTAAAAGCTAGCCTGAGCTAGAAAGTCCTTGAGACACTTAGCTCTGATGGACCACCAGAAAAACTGAAATGGAGTTTTGGCTAAAGTGGTAGAGCACAAGACTTGAGCTAAAGAGCTCAGGGCAGCACCCAGGCCCAGATGTCAACTCCTACAATAACAACAACAAAAAGACAGAACAAACTAACAAACCTGAAGTAAAGGGCTGAGAATGTGCCTTAGGAGTAAAGTGTTTTTCATATATGTAACCCTGGGTTTGATTTCTCAGGACATCACTAAAAAAAAGCCTGAAGTAGCTCTGGCTCAAGTGGGAGAGGGCTATCCTTGTACAAGAGAAACTAGTTATAGTGCTCAGGTACAGTGCTCAGGTCTTCACTTCAACCTCAAGGAATGGTGTATCTGTCTGCGTGCATGTGCACGCACACACACACACACACACACACACACACACACACACACACACACACACAGACTAGAATTGATGCTGTTACACAAAATGGTAAAACAACGGGCTTCTGTACTGAGCTCATGGTCAGCACCCCAGGCTTGTTTTCAAATCCAATACCTAGCCACCCAGGGCTCAACTAGGAGAGATCAAAGGTTTCAAAACCTGATGAGATTCACCAGCCCTTGATGACAGGAACCTTTGATATCAGATTTGTGCTTGGATTTCCCAGGCTTCCAGAATCCTAGAGAGGAATCATAGGACCATCATCGCCGTCAATGAAACATTTCATGAGGTTCAGTGCCCTAGTTTTCTGCAAGAAGGACTCCGGAATTTTATTGAACACTGTATCTGAACACCGGAATATAGTCTCACAAAGGCAGGATAAGTGCACAGGACTTGGCCTGCCACAGGAGGTGGCACAAATGAAGGCTCCCTGTCAGTGCTCTCCCCGAGCATTGGGGAGAGAGATAGTTTGGGGTACAAAGAGACCATTTTCTCCTGACCTTCAGAGCCTGCCCAAAATCATCCTCACTATCTGACCCAGATGGAGTTGTTTGTTACACAGCTGTATAGGAGTGAGGGCTTTTGTCTGCCTGTCCATTCAATGAGAAAGACTTCTTCCAGCAGGCCTGGGATGCAGAGAAACCCTCAGTCTACCCTAGGAACAGTGATGGGAGCCCTGGATTGTACACTGTCATGAAAGCAGTCTCTGTTACGAGATCATTTTATTGAATACAAATTTCCTAGCTTGGTGCCATTCATCATAACTACTCTGGAGCTTCACCTATAGGAATATATCCATACATACCCAAAGACATGGAGGTACATGCTCTTTTTGAGTGGTCAGGTCCTGGGGTTGAGCTATGATCCTAAGCATTGTCTCTGAGCTCCTTTTGCTCAAGGGTAGTGCATTAACCTTTCTGTGACCTCTTAGAAATAGTAGTGTCATGGACTTTCCTATGCTGACTGGATTCAAACTCAGGTTCTCTACATCTCAGACTCCTGAGGAGCTGGTTTTAAAGTGAGAAGCCACTGGTACATTCTTTCTTTTCTTCTTCACTTTTTAATCTGGAAAATCTGACTTCTTAACAGGGTCATTCCAATGGTTTGAATTTATAGGTTAACTACCCAATATTCTTCATAGCTGCTTTCTCTAGGAAGGATTTTCTCTCTTCATCTTCTCATCTGGTCACAGGTTTGTAGCCAAACGTGACAAATGAGTGTCACAGGATTTGGGAGCAAATGTCCACAGGACATGCCAGTACTGTCAATTAGCATTGAGCTGCAGTGAATTTTCCTACTCAGGATGAGAGGACTGAAAGCTAGAGCCATCCCCATACTGTCTGCATTGCTCCTTTTGCCTATAAAATGATCTAATGATTATGAGTGTTGTGTGTCTCCAACCTTAAGTATCTAGAACACACTAGAAGCATCTTCTTGTATCTCTTTTTCTCTAGTGCCTCTTGAAATTTAGATTAAGGGTTTGTGTGGAGGGGCTCCTCGGTGAATCCCTGAGGAAAGCCACTTGAAGACTCTTTGGGAGATTGCCGTTCAAAGTCAGCCTGAGCAGGAAGTCTGTCAGACTCTTAGCTCTTAAAACACCAGAAAACTAGAAGTGAAGCAGTGCCCCAGAGGATAGAGCTCTAGCTTTGAGAGAGAAAGCTGAGCAGGAGACAGAGGCTAGATCAGGCAGGAAATCCTGGGAGGCAGTTATGTCCAATTAATGAACAGATGGCTGGAAGTGGATCTGTGGTGGTGGTAAAGCCTCAGCCTTGGGAAAAACAGCTGAGGAATGCAGTGGGCCCTGTGTTCAAGTCCTGGGATAGGCACAAAATTTTTTCAAAAAGAGATGGCCAAGTTTATGTATCAGTGTCCTACCTAGTTATGTGTGTATATTACTTCCCTGAGTGCAAACAGACCATATGCAATTCTTCTCCTTTTATTTACTGGTTTATTTTTCAGATATGCTCCTTGCGCATACTGCATCATTGCCTTCATTTCAGGCCGATGGCTTTTCTCTTCCAGGGTTCCAGACCTGTGTCCTTATATGATGCACACTGAAGCTCTCAGCAGCCTTTATTTACATTTTATTATGGTGTCAATGCAAGAATAGTCACAAATCAGGCAGGGGAAGAGAAGGTCAGGTTTCATAGAAGTAACCAGTATTCAGAAAATTAAACTTGGGGATGTAAAATGGCAGCATACTTATGTAAAAACTACCATTAAGGAAAAGATGAGGGGGCTGGGAATGTGGATTAGTGAGAGAGTGCTTGCCTAGCCTGCAAGAAGCCCTGGGTTTGTTTTCTTGGTAGCACACACACAAAGCCAGAATTGGTGCTGTGGCTCAAGTAGTAGAGTGCTAAAGAGAGTGTCCTGGCCTTGAGTTCCACCCATGAACTGGCAAAGAGATACCTAGGTAGGTGGGTGGGTAGATAGATAGATACATACATACATACATACATATGTACGTACGTACGTACATACATACATACATACATTGATACATAGATACATAGATAGATACATAGATAAAAGATAGATAGGAGATGATAGATGGATCTGGGAAAGAAGGGAACAATTCCCAGTCATGAGGCCTTCTGCAGCATGCCAGCGCACCAGCATTGCCTTCACAAAACTACAGGGCAGGAAGACTGTCTGTTTCCCACTTCTCAGGCAGCAAAGGGCCCCAGAGTCAAAAGGGCAGAGCTCGGTTCTAACTCAGAGGCATGGAAACAGAAAAGAAAGGGCCCTGCCTCTCCCTGGATTGGGGATTTGCATTAATGATGTGGAGAATGAAGGAAGGAGAAAGGACTGGCAGAGGTAGAAGAAGGGCCTTCAAATCTGACAGATGGAGAGTGAAAAACACACTCCCGAAGTCCAGAGAGCAGTGTTTTTCTACTCTGTTACTATGTCCCCCACTAAACTGGCTCTCTATTGTTAACCTAAAGATAGCCTGAGGCTCCCTTCACCTGAGGGAGGAAGGTTAATTAGTCATTGTTTGAAGAGGCTAAGAAAAGTTTGACCATAGTGTAACTCTAACAAATGTTTCAGGTTTCCCCCCATTGGTGGCTGTGCCTGGAATGATTGAAGTGGTTTTGCAGCTCACTTCCCTGCTGAATGTGTACATTCTGCCTCCTAATCCTGTAGGCCTGGTCTCTGCATCTAGCCTGGCTTTTGAAATTGTTTTCTGCCTTAATTACAGTGTTACACTGGAGTTCTTCCGGCTACCATGGCTAGGGCTTGGATCCTGAGAACTTCATTTGAACCCATGATGGGTCAATAATGTTTCTTGATTCTATAGCTCAAGAACTCTAAGAACATTTAGAGTCTAAGTACCATGGGAAACACAGGAAGCTCTAGAACATCTGACCTTTCAGAAATGGAAGTCTGAGTGTCATAGACTTTTCTGCCCTGGCTGGCTTCACCCTGTGATCCTGAAACCTCATCCTCCTAAACTAGGGCAACGGGCCTGAGCTACTGGTGCTCTGCTAGGTTCAGAATTGTAATAACATTGACAATACAAATCAACTGCTTATCACAAAGGGCTTTGGGAGCATATTAAACCTTTCAACATTGGACCTTTCAGAACCATATAGGACACAAAGTTACAATGCTAGAGTCTGAGAGGCAGGACATATGGATGTCCTACACTTGAACCTTGAGCTCTGACTCCTATTCTGGTGTAAATCAGTGTTGATTTCCCAAAGAATGTTCTCTTAATTAACAAATAGGAAAAGTACTTTGATTAATCCTCACTTTTTTCCAATTGTTTGTCTCTAACTCAAGTCTGGGCACTGTCCCTGAGCCCATAAGCTCATGGCGAACACTCTACCACTTGAGCCGCAGCACCACACGGGGTCTTTTCGTGCTTCACTGGAGATAAGAGTCTAACAGGCTTTCCTTGCCTAGACTTTGAACTCAGCTTCCTGAGAATCAGCTTCCTGAGAATCTAAGTTTCCAGGTGTGAGCACTGGCATCTGGCCTATTGTTTTTGACAGTCCTGGGGCTTGATCTTAGAGCCTGGGTACTGTCTCTGAACTTCTTTTTCTCAAGGATAGCCACTTGAGCCACTCCACAGCTTCTGGCTTTTTTTGAGTATGTAGCACTGAGGTTTCAATCCCTGCCATTCATGCATGCTGAGCGAGCTCTTTACCACTAAGCCACATTTCTATCTCCACCCTTACAATTTTATCCCTCACTTTCGTATCCTCAAGAAAAGGCTTCTGACCATAAATCATCTAAATAAATCCCAATAGGGAGATAAACATACTTGGGAGAGACTCTAAACATGTGAATACTGTGACAAATGCTTCCATTTAATTATGTATTGTTTCAACACTTAATAAAATAGTAATGAAAAATGAGTCAATGTCCCAAATTATTGTGTATAATTTTATAATAGATGTGCAAAATGTAATAAATATTGTGTTTATAATAAATACAATAATCAATAAATGAGTAAAACAAAAATAAAATACAAAATCAATAATAAAAATCGTAATATGAAATTAACATACATATGTAATTATATATAATACATTACACATGCAAAGAAATACTTTTTCCATTGCAGAACCTTCATTCAGGTCCTGGGAATTCTAGCATGAATTTCTTTTCCTCAAGGACAATGAGCTTCGCCTTCACCCATGGGGCAAAAGAGTTACCTGGACGGTGTGCTCAAATCATAGCAATGGCAGAAATACTTGCCCCAGTTCCAATTTTTTTAATGGAAGTATCTATGTTTATTCAGTTCCCTACTGAACATTAAAAAAAGACAGTGCAGAATTTTTTACAGCTATTCACACAACCTTCCTTTACCTCCAAAGTGCTTGTCGGAGAACTATATTGTTTCTGTGTTTTGTACTTTTTTATTGTAAAAATGTTGTACATTGGGGATACAGTTACAAGAGCAAGGTAATGAGTATATTTCCTATTGAACATTGTTGATTCCTCCTTTGTTTTCAGCTTACCATTCCTTCCCTCCCATCTCCACAACTACTTTCCCCTAAGTCAGTGACTTAGTTTTTCATTTTTGTTTGGCATGGGATTTGAACTCAAGTAGTGGCAACTCTTCCCTGACATTACTACAGATTTACTAGGATCCTGAGTTCAAATCCCACACTAGGAAAGAAAACTAGTAGAAATTCCAAACCAGGAAGCTTTATTTTTTTAATTTAGTTACTTACTTACTTAATTAATTAATTTGTTTATTTATTCTTTTTGGGGGGCCACCATGGGGCTTGACCTCAGGTCGTGGAAACTCTGCCTCAGCTTGGATCTCCCTAGGCTGGAGTGCAGTCTCCAGACACAGAGCCGATCGTGAGATCTTATGCCCAGAGGGCTTTCAGGAAGAAAAAAAATGCTGGAAAGCACAAAAAGTGGCGAGCTGCAGAGGGCTGGGTTTTTTCAATTGTTCTCTTTGCACAGTGACCATCCTGGGTCTGAATGACAAGGCTGCAAAGTGGACCTGACGTGCCATTGCTGATGGCAGGTGGGCTATCAGTGTCAACATAGGCCCTGGGTTCAAATCCCAGTCCTGACACCAATGGCAGGAGATCACAAGAGACTCATTCCTATAAATAGGAATGCTGATTGAAAGAGAAGTTCATGCATCTGTCTAATCTAAAATTGGATGCAATAATCCTAGAATGCTAATTGATCTTAATTAATAGTTTATTAGCATGAAAAGAATAATATTCCTTCTGCGGTGGTATAATAAATACCTAGGAGTTGGTAGGAATGTAGTAGGTGTCATTCAATCATAGATAGAGGGCTGGCACTCTTTACCAATATGTATTTATTTGTATACCACCGTCTGCCTATTCATGTATCGCTGTTTTGGCCAAACATGGGAGTCAATCTCAGTGCCTGGAAAACACCTGACAGCTTCATTGGCTAGAGGCTTCCATGCTCAAACTCACTCATTTATGAATTGGGCATGCTAGACCCTGAGTTCAGATCCTTGCACTGCCAGGCATGATGGAGAACACATCTAAAATCTAGATGCTATGTGATAGGATGTAAACAATATAATGAATGGTATAGGTGTCATCAGAGTCAATAAAATAAATGGTAAATAAATGAATAGAACAAGAAATAAAATGAATAACCACAACAAACACAGTATGGACTGAACATCTGTATAGAAGTATAAATCCTATATTTAAAATGTATATAAGGAGTATCTTTTCCAGGCCTGAGGCTTGAATTCAGTCCTACTATGAGGAGGGAATGTCGGAAGATCCTGAGATACTGGTGTCTGGTCCTAGAAAGGGTCATGGAATGCTATCGATCCCATCGTTGACTGAGTAGTTATTGCATTATGAGTAGGAAATTATAGGTATGGGGTATAGATTATTTGTAAAGAAGAGTTGATGAAGCATGACAATAATCATCACAGTCATGAAATGGAGCCATCAGGAAAGATCCAAGAATCAGTAGTCACTCGGTAGATTGGATTCCATCACAGGTCACCATCTCTACTACTCTATACAAATATGTACTTACTTGTATTCTACCCTCAGCTTATGAACGGATGACTATTGTGCCCCCCACTCTTCCCCCGTGGGGGGGTGGGAGCTCAATCTTAGGTCCTGGGAATGGCCTAGCTCCTTCGTGGCTCACAGGCTGGTTTGCTCATGTGGAACCATTTACCAATTGGACCTGATAGAAACTGAGTTCTGATCCCACCCCTGCCAAAAGATTCATCTTCATGTCAGAAGTCAATTATTGCACCTGTTTTCCTTTCCTGTGCAAGTCCTGGGTCTCAGCTATGATGGAGAATGCGTGGGCCACCCTGTGGCCATGGGAATAAGTTGTTATCCATGTCAGTCCAGTTATATCTGTCATCATATACTCAAGAAAATACACAATACATACATGAATAGCATACAAAATAAAGAGAATAACTACACTCGATGCACGATGCAGTCGACTCACGGATGTGGATACATATCCCATGTTTAAATGATGCATTGAGGAATATTTTGGCCTCCCTGGGGCTCAATCTCAGTTACTGGGAACGGCCCAGCTTCTTAGCGGCTCACAGTCTGGTGTGATCACGTGGATCCATTGGGCATTTGGGCCTCCTAGGCTCTGAGTTCGATTCCCAGCACTGCCAAAAATTCACTCTGATGTGAGAAGCCAGTTGTTGCACCTGTTTTCCTATGCTGTGCAAGTTCTCGGTCTCACCTAGGATGGAAAATATATAGACAACTCTATGCTCATGGGAATAGGTTGTCATCCAGGTCACCAGAGTTATATCTGTCATTCTATACTCAAGAAAATACACAATACAGCCATGAATAAGACACAAAATAAAGAGAGTGACTACATCGAGCCCAAGATGATGCCCACCCATATTTGGAAATATAGATCTTCTGTTTAATTATGAATTTATGGCTATATTGGCTCCCACCAGGACTCCATCTCAGTTCCCAGGAATGGCCTATCTCCTTAGTGGCTCACAGGCTGCTGTGCTCACCAGGACCCATTCACCAATTGGGCCTGCTAGGCCTTGAGTTCGAATTCCTGCACTGCCAAAAGATTCATTCTGATGTGAGAAACCCAAGGTTGCACATTTTTTCCTGTCCTGTGAATGTCCTGGGTCTCATCAAGGATGGAGAATGCTATATCAGCAACTCTATAGATATGGGTACAAGTTATCATCCATGTCAGCACAGTTATATCTGTCACCATACTCAATAAAATACAAAATAACATCCATGAATAAGACACAAAATAAAAAGAATAACTACACTGAATGCAAGATGCATACCACACCTGTAGGTAAAGACAGGTCCTATGCTTAAAAAAGGTGAGCTTGCTATTTTGTCTAGTGCTGGGGTGTTAAATCAGGCCCTGGACCAGGCCTGACATTCTCGTCTTCAAGGATGGTGAGCTTCCCCTTCCTACACAATGCAACAGAGCTACCCAGACCTGAGTTCACATCCCAGCACTGACAAAAGATTCATCCTTATGTCAGAAGCCAGTTGTTGCACATGTTTTCCTCTCCCATGAAAGTCCTAGGTCTCAAGTAGGATGGAGAATGCATAGGCAACCCTATAACCATGGGAATGGGTCATCATCCATGTCAGCACATTTAGTATGCTGATATTGTGTCACCATACTTAGTAAAATACACAATATCTCCATGAATTATAGACAAAAAAGGAGAATTGCACTGAATACAAGATGCTGTACACACATGTATGTCAATATAGATTCTATGTTTAAATTATGAATTTATGTCTACAGTGGACCATTGTGGGGATCAATGTCAGATCCTGGGAATGGCCTACCTCCTTAGTTGCTCACAGGTTGGTATGTTCACCTTGACTTATTGGCCAATTGATCCTGCTAGGCCCTGAAATCAGATCCCAGTACTACCAACACGTGGATCATGGAGTAAGAAGCTGAGTGTGAAACTTGTTTTCCTTTTCTCTGAGAATCCTTGGTGTCAGGCCTGATGGAAAACATTTCTACAAATCTAGAGGCTCTGTGATAGGATGTCATCAATGTAATAAACTGAATGGGTTTCATCATAGTAAAATCAACGATAACTAAATGAATAAAACAAAAATACAAGGAACAACCACACCAAACATGTATGGACTGAACATCTATAGGTAAGTATAAATCCTATCTTTACAATGTTTATGAATAGTATGTTTTTTAGGGCTGGGGCTTGAATTCAGGACTAGGGAACAGGTCTGACTTTCTCATCTTCAAGTACAGTGATCTTTCCCTTCATCCACATTTCTGCACATTTACCCAGATCCTGAGTTCAAATCTAAAGTCTGGAAGAATAAACAGTATGAATTGCCAGCCAGGGAGCTAATTTTTTTTTAATTTTACTTTTCTCAGTACGGCGCTTGAACTCAGATCTTGGTAACTCTGCCTCAGCTTCTATCACCCTATACTGGGGTGCAGCCACTGGACTCTTAGCTGATACTGGGATCCTAGACCCCCAGGCCTTTCAGGGAAAACAATGCACAGAAAAAATATGGCCTTTTTAAGTTTTCTTCCTTTGCACGGTCACCTTCCTGGGGTACTTCACCTTGCATTGCTGAAGCCTGGCAGACTAACAGGGAAGCCATAAGCCCACGTGGCAACATAAGCCCTGATTTCGAATCCCTGTCCTGACACCAACCAATGACAGGAGATATTAAGAAACTGGTTCCCATCCATAGGAATAACAATGGAATGTTATCAATATCATGGTTGAATGAGTTGATCATGAATGATGCTCCTCTAAAATTAGACTGCATCATTTCAGGAGGCTGATTCATTTTATTTATTATTTATGAAGCATTAAAAGAATATTATTACTTACAGGAGCACAATAATTTCATGGCACTGATTGATTTCATTAATAGTTTAAAGATGAAAACAATAACATTATTTACATGGAGGCATAATAAATACCCAGGAATTGCTAGGAATGTAGTCTATATAACTGAATAATGTATAGACATCTCTGGCACTCTATAAAGATATATATTTATTAACATACTACCATCTGCATGTCAATCTATTCTCATTTTGTTAACACCTGGGGCACGATCTCAGGTCCTGGGAACTGCCTGTTCACTCAATTTGCCCCAGGATATCGTGTTGACACTCACCCATTCATTAATGTGGCCTTGTAGGCCATGAGTTCAGATGCCAGCACTCCCAAACAGTGAATCGTGAAGTAAGAAGCTGATGGTGACCCATGTTTTCCTTTTCTCTGAATGTCCTGGGTGTAAGGTATGAAGTGGAATACATATGCAGAATTATATCCTATGTAATCAATGTAATCAATGTTCTATGTGCCATAATAGTCAATAAAATAAATGGTCAATACATGAATAAAACAAAAAATAAAATAACTACACTGAACACAATATGGAGTCAACATATGTATACAAATATAAATCATATATATTAATTGTACATGAATAGGATGTTTTCTAATGGTGGTGATTGATTTCAGGCCTAAGGAACAGACTTGAATTTCTTGACTTCAAGGAGGCAAGCTTCCCCTTCTCACACAGTGCAACAGAGTTACCCAGACCATGAGTTCCAATCCCAGTCATGGCAAAAATAATGACACCTTTATACAGTCTGAGGCCCAATTCTTAGGTATTTCATTATACCTCCAGTTTATGAATGTGATTATTTAAATACTTCACAAAGTATAACTAAAATCCATCAGTGTCTTGTAATATAATTGTGCATAATTTTATCCTGGAATCATTCAATAACTGCGCATTAAATCATGACATACATCACATTCCATTGGTAATCATATGGATAGGAACAAGTTTCTTAGGATCTCCTGCCATTCGAACTGTGAGCTCTAGCTCCCACCACTTCAACCCAAGGATAGGGAACTCACGGGTCTGTCCAAGAACATCAGAAAGACCAATTATTAGGCAGGCACCAGTGGCTCTTAGCAATCCTCTTTGATACTTACAAGGCTATGTTGTGAAGATCATGGTCAAAGTCACCCTAGGCAGGAAAGTCCTTGGGACCCCTGTCCAACATCAGTGTCAACAAAGCCAGAAGCCCTGTGGCTCCACTGTGGAGGGTGAGCCTTGAGCCAAAACAGCTCACAGACTGTGCCCAGATCCTGAGTTCAAAGTCCAGGAGTGGCAACAAACAGACATACACAACTATCAGTGCAGCCATACAGCTAAAGCAGGTCACCCTCTTGTCCCCAATTGAATTGGACAGAGTTCCATCAGAAAGGACTGGGGGACCTGCTATCATCTTGACTCTGCCCATGATGCTGGCATCACAGGATTCCAGCCACACCTCCATTCTTTCATGTTTCTTTCTGACCAATGAGATACAAGAATGGTGGCCACGCCCATATTCCATGCTGCCCAGTAGCACCTAGATTCCCTCTGTTAGTTTATACCACTACCAGCAGTTGAGGAATGTAGAGGTGGCTGAGTGGTGAGCAAGAGACTCGATGTGACTTTGGAGTATAGTAGGAAATTGATGCGCCAGCCCACTCCCTGGCCTCCTCCTTACCTTCCGGAGGTGGTGCCAGTTTCAATCCTCAGACAATGGTGCGCTGCCAGCTGACCTAAGGCCCCTACCAGGTCTCTGCCTCTGGTCCTCTGCTCTGGGCCCATATGTCCATAAGGCTGCCACCATGGCTGCCTGCCCCACCTGGAGCAGACACCAACAGCTTCTTCCAGCAGCATAGGTGAGTGACTGCCCCAGCACCACTCCTACGCATGTCAGACACCCCTCTGGGGTACCATGACCCCCTGCTTGTTTCTCCTCCCTGGCTCTGAGAAGCCACCTTTCTGTTTTGGGCATTTCTAAAATAGAGACTCAATATATGCTCAGGCTGGGCTGGATTGAGGTCCTCCTATCTGTGACAGGTATGCTCCACCACCTGTCCTCTGTAATTGGAATGGTAGACATGTAGTGATATGCTCAGTCATAGGTTTTGATGGATTATACCAAACTCTTAGTCCACAGCAGCTGATTCTTGACCACTGGTGAAGCTCTGGGTAAGGCCTCAACCATTGGACCTCAGTCTCCTCACAGGAGAGTTGTGAGGAAACAATGGATTTATACAGAGGGATCTCTGTAGCACGGCTAAGCACAGAGGGACTATTGTCAGGTGTCAGAATGGAAGGAACAATTCTATATTCCAAGTATGGGTTCTTTATTTTGCATTTACTAACCAATTTTATTTTTGCCAGACCAGAGGCTTAAACTCAGGGATACGGAATTATTCCTCACCTTTTTTTTTTTTTTTTCCTCAAGGCGAGACAGCTCCTGACCCACAGACCAGACCAGCTCCAGAATGAGAGAGCCAACTTGGGTTCCAGCCACATGGGGATGCTTTGCCACCTCCTCCAGCACCCATTCAACCAGTTCCTGTGAGAGAGAACCCTTCAGGTAAGGTTCTTAGCAATTCTGTGAGCATATGACAGGAAGATACCTGGAAAGGACTCAAGTGGGGCCAGTAATTAATCGTGCAACAGGTGGGAATTATGAAACAAAACATGGCTATCTTTCATCATTACCCTATCCCCATAAGGAAGGGGATCCTTCATTCTGTTGAGTTTTGCAGCTAGGGAAAACGAGGCACAGACAAGCCAGGTGACCCACTTATGACCTCAAGTTCACAGGAAGCTCAGCCTGAGGTCTCTACCATGCTCCCTAGGACAATGGGTGCTATTCAGTCCACTTCTTGTGGTGGGAAGTCCACATATTGTTAGTCGTGGGGTTTGCACTCTAGGCCATGGGTGCCATCCCCAAGCTTCTCAGCTCAAGGCTAGTGCTCTACCACTTGAGCCAACAGAGCCTATTCCAGATTTCTGGTAGTTCTTTGGAGATAAGAGTCTCAGAGACGTTCCTGCCTGGGCTGGTATGAACCATGATCCTTATATCTCAGCTTCCTGTGTAGTTAGGATTAGAGTTCTGAGCCACCGGCACCAGACTTACGTGTAATTCTGACTTTCTTTCTCTCTCTCTCTCACAGGAACTGGTTGAATGGGTGCTGGAGGAGGTGGCAAAGCATCCCCATGTGGCTGGAACCCAAGTTGGCTCTCTCATTCTGGAGCTGGTCTGGTCTGTGGGTCAGGAGCTGTCTCGCCTTGAGGAAAAAAAAAAAAAAAAGGTGAGGAATAATTCCGTATCCCTGAGTTTAAGCCTCTGGTCTGGCAAAAATAAAATTGGTTAGTAAATGCAAAATAAAGAACCCATACTTGGAATATAGAATTGTTCCTTCCATTCTGACACCTGACAATAGTCCCTAATTCATAGGCTTTACTTATATTAGGATACTGTGTTGAAAAAAAAGTTTTGTTCATTTGGTCACAGAAATTAATGCCAGGAATGTGCTTAGATGTCACGTGAAGATGAATTCTCGAAATTCAAAGATTCCGGGATTTTGTGTGGTGACTGCTAATCACAAAGAGAAGGGTAGTCTAAGTGATATTTGGAAATGTTTTTGGTCAGTCATGACACCAAAAAGGCAGAGTTGTGACAGAAGAGAAGGAATAAATGATAGTAACTAAGGTATAACAGAAACTTTTCTAGAGGACCATTTTTGGTTATTGAAGAACTAGTTATCAACTAGGCTTATTCCTCATTGCCTTTAGCATTCTAAATTTCTTAGGCTAGTTCTTAATCTCTGTGTGCTACATGTATCTCCTTCTATGCTATTTTTTCATACCTGATCTCCTTTGCTTTCTAAAAATCTCAGTCTTTTTGTATTTCTCTATGAAAATTTCCTGATACTAAATACACCTATGTAGAACACATGGGCAGCAAAGATGGTGCTGGGAGAGAGAGTGGGCAGAGCACAGTTGACCTTCTGATCAGTGCCTAACCAGCCAGTGAAGGCTTAGGTGCATGATAGGGTGTGACCTTGACAGTGATTGGTTCCTCTTCCTCCCTTGCCATGCCACCTGCCTTTTTTGACTTTAAAAAGGGCTGCTCTCTGTTTATAAATGAGTGTTCTACCTGCTGTATTTGGCTTCCCTCTGTGTCTGATTGTCTCCTGGGCTGAGGGAGGCTGGGGAACAGGTGAGCGCCCCACTTACCTTTCCTCGGACCCGTCCGTCTTTCGTGGGACATTCGAAGACCCAACATCTGGCGCCCAACGTGAGGCACAAAAGGAAAAGATATCAGCTGAGGCTAAGCGGTCTCTCGGGGTAAGTGAAACCCTAAATATGGATAATGCTATATCACAGAAAAGGAGGAGGAGGCAACATTAGGCCTAGAAGGAGTACAGGAGGACTTGGGAAGTGAGAAGGAAAAGGAATGTGTCAAATCCGATCGAGAACACACTGAAACGTGCACGTGGAAGTCAAAACGAGTAAAAGTTACCCCCTCTGACCCAGCTGATACTGATGGTCGTAGGCCCCTTCCCCATTCCCCCAAATGGAGGGGAGGTATGGCGCCCTACAAGACCTGCAAGAGGGACTTGCAAGACCCAGACCCCTACCAACCTTCCATGGAGGGGCCGAGGGCTGGGAAAATAATCTACTCAGAGACCTCCTCTGGAAAGGCAGGGCCACTCAAGAGCCCAGACTCTAGGCCACAGGATTCACTTCCCCAAGTTTATCTGGTCAATCTGGCACCAGGAGCTAACAGGCCCTTGGAATGGTATCCATGGGAAGCTAAGGATCTTAAAGAGCACCGCAAAGCGGTGACAGAGGATGGCCCAAACTCTGCTTGGCCCAGACCCTATTACAGGACATTGCTTATCACCCATGTGTCCCTAAGGACGGGATGGATGTGGCCAAAGTCGTTCTAACTAGTTCTCAGTTTATTAAATGGTGTGCTTTCTTTAAGGAGGAATGCAGAGTGGGAGCGGAGAGTAACTGGCAGGCTCAACCCACAATACCTATTACTTATGTCATGTTAGCAGGGACGGGGGAAGCCTACTCCACCAGCATCCAACAGGCCGAAATACCTGGCCTGTACCATGACCAGGTGAGGCAGGCAGGACTTGCCGCATGGTACAAACTGGATTGATGGGCCTACTGAGTCTCCCATGGCAGGAGTGAGACAAAAACTGGGTGAGCCTCTACTTGATTTCATAGACCAAGTCCAACAGAGCATTCACTGCAAGCTATGGGCAGGGAACCTCCGAGATCAGTTTGTAAAGCTGCTGGTCTGGGAAGGGATGAATGCACACCACCGCATGGCCTGCACAGGATTGAGAGAGAGTTCCCTGAGTAGATGGGTGGTGGCCTCACAGGATGGGGGAATGCAACAGCACCAGTCCCAATCACTAGCTTTAGCTTTACAGGCTCAGACATCTGCAATGACTGAAGCTATTACTCAAGCGCTGGCAGCCCAGGGCCAAGGAACCCCAAGAGCATAGGGGAGAGGGACTTGTTTTAAATGTGGGCAGGAGGGGCACTTTAAGAGGGATTGTTTACAACAATCCCCCGCCAACTGGCCCGTGGGTAAACCGCCCTCTATACCCTGCCCTAGGGGCAGGGAGGGATACAAGTTTGATTTAGATGGGAAGCCTTTTAACTTGGGGAGGGGCATCCTCTAGCCCTGTTAACTCAAGGAGTAACCCCCACTGCTGTGAGGCCCAGGCAGCCTCGTGGCAGGGCAGCCCAGGCCGATTGGACCGTCCCCCTGGTGGATGGACTCCACCCTAAAATGAGTATTCTCATATGCAGAAAGAGGTTTCACAGCTTAATTGACACTGGGGCAGACCGAACCATACTCAGGGAGGAGGAAGTGCCCTTGGACTGGAAGCTTGCACCTGGACCCCAGACATTGGGGGTAGGGTGCAACTCCCAGTCCAAAGAAATGGTTGCCCTTATGACATTGACTAGCCGAGATGGAGAACAGGGAAAGATACACCCTTTAGTGGCAAAGAACCTCACTGCCAATTTACTAGGGCAAGACATGCTAAGACAAATGGATGCCGTGATCACTACAGACCATCGAGCATCCTATGATGATATCCTGGATGGGGAAGAAGCACAAAGACTTAAACAGGATCTAGAAGGAGTTAAGGAAAGGGATTTTTTAAACTTTCATAATTACAGAGAAGAACATATGGGACCTGCTCAGGTGCACCGCCAATCCTAAAGGCCACTGCCCGCCGAGTACCTCCCATTAGGTGGAAGCCGGGAAGCCCAATCTGGGTGGAGCAGTGGTCATTGACCAAACCTAAACTTGAAGCCTTCCACCTTCTGGTGGAGGAACAAATAAACCTAGGACATATTCGCCCTTCCATAAGTCCTTGGAGCACACCCATATTTGTTATTCAAAAAGCCTCCGGGCTTGGCATATGCTCCAAGACCTACCTAAGGTAAATGAAAGGATGGAGCTAGTAGGAACACCCCTAAGAGGCATGCCCTGGACTCCTGCTATATCTTCAGAATATACCCTGGTTGTGATTGATATTAAAGATTTTTTTTTTCTATCCCTCTGCATCCAGATGACTGTGAGAAGTTTGCTTTCTCTATACCTTCTCTTAATTTTTCCCAGCCTGATCGGAGGTTGGAATGGACAGTGCTGCCACAGGGAATGGCCAATAGCCCGGCCTTCTGCCAACAATACTTGGCCACAATTTTAGGGCCTGTGCTGGGTTCAGATACCTCCCTTGCCTATGCCTAAATGGATGATATAATTCTGGGGCACTGAGACCCGAGCTGCCTGGAGGGCCTTCTGGCCCAGGTTCTTGCCATATTTTAAAAAAGGGGTTTTTACCATAGCCCTTAATCAAATTCAAAAGGTAGCTCCTTTTAAGGTGCTTGGGACCCACTTTACCTTGAATCAGGCCAGCCCCCTTAAGCCTTTGCTGGATATTCCAGCCTTTCTGACCTTAACCCAACTGCAGAGTCTTTTAGGGGAAATCAAGTGGCTGTTGCTATGGGTTTCTGTCCCTAAAGATAGTCTTGTGCCCTTATTTGCCCTGTTAAAAGACAGGACGCCACAAGAAGTTATTACAATTACAGACAGCCATAGGGCAATATTTTTGCAGTTCCAAAAAGCCCTGGATAAATTTTCTCTAAAGAGATATTCTATTAGTGAGACCATTTTTCCCTTTGGTTGTTTGCAGGTGTCACGTTAATTTCTGCAGTTTTAACTCAAAGTGGGGAGCCATTAGAGTGGGTTCATATTCCCCTGGGAAGCAAACCTCGAGTGTACTCTCAAGCAGACCAACTTGCAGATGATATTGTGAAGGGAAGGACGCAAGCCCAAAGACATTATGGCCTTGACCCTCACTCCATTGTTTTTCCTTTTCGGATGGCATATGTTGAGTGGCTCACTCGAGCCAATGCTCCTCTTGCTCTCTCCTTGGAGGGGTTTCTAGGCCAAATTGACTGCCATTATGGGCCATCCAAATGGACTGTCATTTTATGGCGACTTCCCCTCAAAATGCCATCTCTATTTTCTTCTATGCCTATTCCTGGCACCCTCCATGTTTTTACTGATGGAGGTAAGGTAGGCTTTACATATGCAGCCTTTCAGGAGCAACAAAAGACTCCGAGCCAACAAAGATTTCAACCTTGTCAAGGGTCAGCACAATATAAAGAAATGCTGGTCATAATTATGGCCCTTCAGGGCATTCAAAAACCATTTAATTTGTATTCTGATAGCCTATAAAACAAAAAAGGGGGAGTTAGCCCCCATATACATTTACAGAGAGCTTTGTTTACCATTAACATTTTAAATTTTTCAAAAGAGGCAACTAAATCCAGATTTCAGAAGCACTGGGGACAACTAAACCCGAAGCCCCAAGTGAAAGTCAGGTGGAAGGACCCCCTGACACAACAATGGAGAGGACCTGACCCCCCAGTTACTATGGGCAGGGGATTTGGATACGTTTATCCCATAGGGGAGACAGCCCCCATTTGGATCCCTGCCAGGAACCTTACATTTTTACCCATATCCTCTATACAAGAGGATGTCTAAGAATAAGCTAACCAATAAGGAAAGAAAAACGGCCATGGTCGAGGCTTGTGTTTTAAAGAGAAAAGACAGGAAGACAATTAGTAACCATCCCCAAGGGCAACCAGCCCTTGAGAAGCTCTTGTGTTCTATAACAATTGCAGATGGCGATACTCCAGCTGTTGGCTATCCTGACTCTCCCAATCCTGGGAACGGTCCTATGGAATCTGCATCAACCTCAACAGGTGACCTGGGCAGTGACCAACGCTGGCAATGCAGAAATCGTCAATAGCACCACAAAAGAAGCTGTCCCTTTGACCTGGTGGCCTGACCTTCATTTTATCACCACCTTATGGACTTTAATATTTTTGTAGGAGATAATTATTTTAATGTCACCTGTTTTAATTGTTCTTTTACTAATTGCTTATATAGTGGCATTGAATCCATACTTATTGTTAAACAACCACCTTTTGTTATGCTTCCAGTTTAGATCTTGTCCAACCCCACAGGCAAATAGCTGGATTAAAAAATCCCCACCTCTGGACTCTGAAGTGGCAAAGACTGCTATCCCATCCTTCACTAGTGTTAAAGGGCTAGTAGTGACATTTCCTGGCTTAGTAATGCTTTTGCTGATGGTTTTTTCTATGCCTTCCTTGCATTATATGTGCACTACAAAACTCTCATGAGCTTAGCCAGCCAGTTATCAAGCTCCAAATGAATGAATTTCCCCCCCCCAAGAGGAATCGCAACCAGAGATGGGTAAGAGGGTGTGTCAGTCTGAGCAACCTAAGATAGGGCCTTCAGCTTCTCTCTGAAGAAGTTCCCGATGACGGGTAATGCAGACAAGGCAATCCACCCAACCTAAGACAGGTGGGTTCACTTCTTTAAACAAAGACGGGGGGGGGGGAGATGATGTTGTGAGCCATTGGGAGCTGACAGTAAAGCTCAAAGGTCATCTTGACCCCTATGCTAGCTTAAAGGCACGTACAAAGAACTGGCTTACTTAAGAGACACCAGGTGCCCAGGAATTAATTGAACTGCTTCGGACATTTCTAACTGTGGTGGGACTAATGTATATTACTGTGCTAGGTGGGGATGTGAGGTAACTGGGACGAGCTCTTGGATCATGCACAAGGGCCCTCCCTATCCTTGTCTGTCGAATCTCGACCCCCAGACTTGCCTGGAACCCCCTGTGTAGCCAATGCTATCCCTACCAATGTAATCCTGTTAAAACAACCTTTACAGAGTAGGGAAAAGCATAACTAACTGGGAGTTGGGTCTGCCATTAAAACAAAAAAAAGGGGGAATCTGTAGAGCACATGGGCAGCAAAGATGGCACTGGGAGAGAGTAGAGTGGGCAGAGCCCAATTAACCTTCCTATCAGGGCCTAACCAGCCCTTGTAGGCTTAGGTGCATGATAGGGTGTGACCTTGACAGTGATTGGTTCCTCTTCCTCCCTTGCCATGCCACCCGCCCTTTTTGGCTTTAAAAAGGGCGGCTCTCTGTTAATAAAGGAGTTTTCTACCTGCTGGATTTGGCTCCCTGCTGTGTCTGATTGTCTCCTGGGCTGAGGGAGGCTGGGGAACAGGTGAGCGCCACACTTACCTTTCCTCCACCCTGTCCATCTTTCGTGGGATGGACAAAGACCCAACACACCTATACAAATGGCAGAGGATGCTAATGTAAGGGTCCCATAGGTTGAGTCATTAATGTAACAAAATGGCAAAAAGAGAATATATTTATTGCTAATTCAAATTTTCTGAAAAGCTGCAATGTCATCATTAGGTTCAACTTTTCATTCTTTGGCTACATAGTGTCATTCAGTGCACATAAATGCAAATATGAGCCAGGTCCTGGTGGTTCATGCCTATAATCCTGACTACTCAGGAAGTTGGGATCTGAGAATTGTGGTTCACAGCCAGCCTGGTCAGGACAGTCCAAGAGATCCTTATCTTTAATTAACCTCCAGAAACCTGGAAGTGGTGCTTTAGCTAAAGTGGTAGATCACTCAACTTGAGCTGAAGAGCATAGGGATAGCACCCAGGATCAGAGTTCAAGCCCCACAACCAACAAAAAAAGTGAAATATGACTTTAAATTTTCCCCAAAGGAACGACAAGATCTTCCCAAGCAGAAAAAATAATTCTAAAATGATTCAGTACACCTACTTCTGCTGAGTTACTTAAGTTATAGCTTTTTTTTTCTGGACATAGTCTTTTTTTAAAAATTGTCAAATATTAGGTTTATAATAAACTTCATCTAATATTTCTTGTTTCAAAAGAGAAATCTATACAGTTGATGTCACTTAGCTGTCTTAATATCTTAGTTCAATGCCAATCCAGGCAGGAGAGTCTGTCAACCTCTTATCTCTAATTAAACACCAAAAAACCAGAAGTGGAATTTTGGCTCAAGCAGTAGTGTACTAGCTTTGGGGGCAGGTGTGCAGGAAAGACAATTGTTCAGGAACAGGCTCCAGCCTCTGGGTCAAGCCCCAGAACTAGCACAAACCAAACGAACAAACAAAGAAAAAAATCCCAGATATTTCTTTGAGACCCTCCTTAAAGGTGCACTAGTCTGAGAAGAGGCTACTTTTACTTATCATACTCACTGGATCCTGCTTTTTTGGAATCTTCATTGCTCTGGAGAACTCAGGACCAGACTAAAGGAATTGATCAATGGCTCCTGCAACAAGAGAATCATCTCAGGGGTGAAACATCCATCCATAAGACACTTTAAAACCTCCATGTCTTTGTTTCTTTGCTGTAGAACCCTTTTAAAACAATGTTATTTCCTTTTGTTCTATGCTGGACTTCACATGGCACATTATTTCTTTTTGTAATCCTCTCAACTACAATTTTACAGAAAAGTTTTATATGAGTAGAGAACACAGTCAAAAAAGTCAGGGACAGAGTTTCCTTCAATCCTTGGGATTCTTTTCTTGTACAGTAAAAAGGAAAGCACAAGTTAACATGAACTTTGTCATTCCTCTATGTTCATTTCCTTTCCTGGGATCAGTTTCCACATCCAGTAGCAGTTACCTCCAGTAACAATAGATGGTGCTGCCTGAGTTATGATGAATGTTTTCTGGCTTCACTGAAATAACACAAGAACACCTTTGGACCTGAGGTAACACGTTTTTCAGAGATAACTTAGTAAAGAGAAAATATGAAATTTATGTTGCATATAAATACATTATCCATGAGTACATTGAGTTCAAACTTTGTAAGTTCTCTGTAAATTAAGGCAAATTTTAAATGGGAAGAAGGCTCTCAGATCATTCTTTTTTTGAGTGTATGTGTTGCGCATTATTTCCCAAGTGTACATGCATTAACAGTAAGGGAAACAATAGCAATAATAGGAGATAAAGAAGTTCTGTGTTTAAGTATAAGGGGTCAGTATACTATAAAAGACTCTACAAATAAGACAACATTGAAACAATAAAGCCAAGTCCAGTATTTCGATTTATGGGAGTGATATAGAGAAAACATTACTCCCAGGTGGCACACGAATTATGAGGGCACTCCCTTTCTAAATCATGCTTGCTAATAAATCAACTTTGTAGAAAGAAGAATGGAAGTATAATTCTGCTTCCAATGCAAGTCAGATATAAGAGCATGGACTTAACTGGAAAAAAACGTCCATCTCGAGAGAGCAGGGATTATACTAGCAATGAACTGGTGGCTAAGATGACATTTCTTTTTCTATCCTTTACTTATATAATTTTTTGTTGGTGGTCATCTTGGCAATTGAACTCTGGGCCTGGGCACTGTCCCTCTGCTATTCCACTCCAGGCTAATGCTCTACCACTTGAGCCACAGTGCTGCTTCCAGTTTTCTTCAGTTAATTGGAGAAAAGAGTCTCGGGGACTTTTCTACCTGGGCTGGCTTTGAACCCCAGTCCTCAGATCTCACCACCACCCAGCTTAGGATCACATTACTAACAGTGTACACTCAGCATATATAATGTGTATGTTCATCTATCTTTATATGGATTCTTGAGTTAAAAAATCTGGGCTGCAGTATAGACTTTACACTCATAAAAATGTTTGAAGTTTAAAAGTTGATTCTACGGGATAAATAAAACCTAAGAATGGAAAGGAGTCTGGGAAGTTCAGTTTACATCCAGCCTGGGCAGACCAGTTTTTGAGACACTATCTATAATTAACCAGCCAAAAGCTGGATTGGACAAATGGCTTAGGTGATGGAATATGAGTCATGAGCAAGAATGATGAATAAGAGCTTGAGGCTTTTGCATACATACATATTAAAATATACATACACACAGAGGCACTTATATGTGCACACACAAATACACAAATGAAGCAACTCTCAGAATATGTAGAAAAGTTAGAAAACAATAGAAAATATGTCCTGAGTAAGACTAGAATCAAGTGATAATTTTTAAAATTAGAAAGTCTTCAAGTGAACTTTCTTCAAAAAAGTTTGAGAATATTATCTATGTTGGGACCAGAAATAGTAAGAGAGTCAAGTAATCCTTATTAAGGGGATCAGATCCATGGAGGAATGAATCAGAGACCCCGCAGGTGCATTTGAAAATGTTCGTATCCTGTGCCAAATGTTAGAACATCTTTGAAAATAGTACATGAACAGTCTGAGAAGTCTAGTGGATAGTATCACTGGAGAAGTTCAGAATTGCTAGTCTGTATCTAGATTACATAAACCAAGAAACTATGCCAAGGCAGTGTGATACAAGACTAGAATTCTAGCACTCAGACTAAGACAGGAGATTAGAGAGTGGAATTACATAGTGATAGCTTCCTTGGACCAGGTAATATAATTTTGTCTTAATAAAACAAACCAAACAAGAAAGGAGTGCACAGTTGGAAGTTTGGGCTAATTTTGTCACTATGATTTGAGAAGTCAAGTTTCCTACTGCAATGCAACTCATATATAATCCTCAGTTGTGTTTTAAATGCTCTCTTCATTACAAATAGCTCATTATTTCCATGCAAAATTCCCATCCAAAGTTATCATAATTCTGTTGGATTCCAAAGAATTAATGAAGGATTACAAAAGCTTAAGCCCAGAGAAAAAGCAAAGTTTGACTAATGTAGGACTTTGTAGATCTTGCTAAATTAGAATTTAGATTTAAATTAAATGTTTTTAATTTCATATTCTATAGGATACTACAAAATTCTTTTTAATAGAGGGTTTAATTGACAAATTCACAAATGATTCTTGCATTCTATTTGCGTAGAATATTCTTTCAAGTGAGTTGTAATTAGAACTTAGTTAATAGATAATTCTAACAGTTCATGTATGAAATGATAATGTGAATAATTTAGACAGAGTTGCCAACAAATAGATTATATAAATTTATCAATTTAGAAAGACAGCAATTTTTGAGGCTGTGGTATAACATGCTATAAAGAGAATAATTTTGTGACATCTTCTTTCTTCTACCTGCATGTAACACAGGAAGCAATTTCCTTAATTAGGTACCTTTGTGTACTATGAAAAAAAATGCTTAGGTTTGGGGTTTGTTTTAGTTTTTGTTTTATTGGTTTGTCCTACGGCTTGAACTCTGGGCCTGGACACTGTCTCTGAGCCTGTTTATGCTCAAGGCTCCTGCCCTCCCACTTCAATTTCAGTGCCACTTATGTCTGGCTTTTTCTGAGAAGTTTATTGGACATAAGAATCTAGGGAACATTCCGGCCTGGGTGGGCTTTGAACTGTACTCTTCTGATCTTAACATCCTGAATATCTATGATAGTTTAAAAAGAATAAATATAAATAATATTTGCAAGTATTTTGATCTCAAGAATACCACTGGTGGAAAAATGATACAGCCCAGTTTATTGTGGTGTTCTTTCCAGAACACGGAGGGCAACACATTAGCAGAGGTGTAGTATTTTTTCACAATAGAGATAAGCTATTCATGATGTGAATTAAGGGAATTTTGAGGTGCACATTACATGTTGGAAACTGTTGGGCTTGGATGACTTTATGGCATAAATCTTGGGATTGATGATCATAGAAATAATAGCTTAATCTGATAAACAATTGCTTACTCTTGAAGAATTAATTATTAAGATGCTTCATTGTTTTATCCTCTACCACAATGTGGCTATTTTTCTGTTGACTTCTCAATCTGTAACATCCCATTGGAAACTGCATTTATTGCAGAATTTCATAACATGCAAACAGAAATGGTAAGTTCAGAATTTGAAAATGAGTAGTTATCAGTCATAGGAATTTTGAAGAACACATATATTCTCTCCTCTTAGCAATACATTTTCTTTCAAAATTTATGGGTTTCTATAGAATTACAATGTTTTTGGTTTTGGTATGAGAAAGTAATAAACTTATTCTTTTTTCAAAATAATGGCAAGTATATTGTGAAAATATTGTCTAGTTGGATTCAAGTTGATGGTCCTCTGATTAAAAAGGGGTAATTAATTCAAATTAGATGCCAAATAGTGTTGATTTTTAAAAAGTTACTACACAAAGAATAATATGTACTATACCAATACAGTGAAATTATATTTTATGCAGCTTATTTTTTAAATTTAATTTTATTGTCAAAGTGATGTACAGTGGGGTTGCAGTAATTGTAAGGTAGTGAATACATAACTTTTCAAAATAGTTACCCCTCTCTCATTTTTCTCACAGTTTTCCTTCACATCCAAACCCCTCAAAAGTTGTAATGTACATTTTCAACATATTGTCTTGTCTCGCCATTTTGTTGTTCATCTTCCCTTCCCTAATTAAGGTAAAGGTATACACAATACACAGGGTATCAAAATCAAATACAGCAGGGGATAAACCATAAGGGAAAACCCCAAAGAAATTAGAAATCACATAGTATATTAAAAACAGCAACTGCAAATAATATCTGTTTCCATATCTTGGAGTTCATTTTGCTCAGCATCAGCTTATATGATCATATATATGCATGACAAAACCACTGGAAAATAATATTTTCACCGACACTTTATCATGACAACAATATGTTAAGTGTTTTTGATGGTAAAGGTGGAATTAGGATTGGTGAATTCGCAATTCTGATAAAGGAATTTCAAAACAGTTTAAAAATTGTGATAGGTAAATTTTAACTGTTTAAACTTTTTAACAACTTAGCTTATTAAGAAAATTTAAAATTGCCTGGGAAAATAGGCTTTCATGCAAAGAAATCCATGGAGACTAAGCTGAGAGGGAGCAATGTGGGTGAAGATGGCTCATTTTCACAGTAAACAAACAAACCTCACAAACCTTGCTATAAATCCTGTAGGTTCCCGTGAGAATTGTCCTTACCCAGAAAACATATTCTCACTGTGAAACAATGTTGTACTGGAATTTAAATTCAAATTTATTTTTAAAAAGGCATCAAAATTTATGAATTGACCTTTAATTATCAAACAGTAATTCTCTGAAAAAAAAATAATTTGGGTCAAAATATTTAGGGAGAAAGTTCCCTCCACAATGAAAGCAGGTATTGGGTATACACTTTTCTGATTAAAATACTTTCCACAATGTCTTTGCATGTGAAGCACTGAAACAAAGAAAAAAAATCTGATTGGATATCTTAAACCAAGGATTTCTCATTTCTAAGTAGCTCACAAAATATAATATCCTTATTAACATGACATAGTGAAGACTTCTCTTATTACATAAGCCAAAAAGTTTTGGGATCAGAAAATAATTGAGCAAATAAGAAAACACATTCTTAGAAGCTCTGGCTAAGCGTATTAATTTCAGCAGTAGAGGGATTCCAAAACTTTTTGAAATAGATTGTGTTAATATTTTTGCTACCTAAAGTGATTTTACAGAGCCTATTTGGCTCACTACAATGCAGAACAGATTGAGTGAAGACATGAAAATAAATTCCACATCCAAATAAAAAAGTTTAAAAAGAAAAACCAAGATGATGTAGCAGTGGGGGATGCCTTATAGTCCTTCAGCTTCACTAGACTTGAAGCCAAGAAGCTGTGATTAATTGGAAATCAGGCAAGAGCTAAGAGGAGAACATAGAAGTAGGACAAAGAATTATTGTCTGTTGTAAGAGACACTGTCACAAGGTATGGATGATTTAACTCTATTCTTCTCCATACATCTTGTTGAGCAAATGCAAGACCAAGAGAAAAATAATCTAATGAAATAATTTTTTTTTTCTTGTCGGTCATGGGGCTTGAACTCTGGGCCTGGGCGCTGTCCTCAACTCTTCAGCTCAAGGCAAGTGCTCTACCACTTGAGCTACAGTGCCACTTCCGTCTATTGAAATAATTTTACAAAAAATATCTTCACTGTTCCTCATATGGTATCTAAGGGGAGTCTTTTTTTATTGTGAAAAAACTGTACAGAGGGGTTACAATTACATGGCAAGATAATGAGTACATTTCTTATCAAGCATTGTAGCCTCCTCCTTTGTTTCCCCTTCCCATCCCTTCCCAGACTCCTCCCTCACCCAAGCCTCCCCCCACCCCCCCATGCCCCCACCAAAGTTGTAAAATTCATTTTCGACATGTCAACTTGTACTTCTCATTGTTGCAATGGCCCAACTTGTATCCTTATTTAAACGACTTGTTTTTCCCTTCCCCTCCACAAATACAGTGAAAGCAGGGGTTATACTGTGGGGGAGGGACATACAAAACAACAAAGAAATAATCTTATAAATGCATTGGAAACAAATGCATGAAATAAAAAAATTTAAATACATATCTTAGGGTTCATTTTCCTATCACCTTATCTGACCTTTTCTGCTTGACTCATACATATACTAACTATTGCAAATAAGGGAAACCATGGGACCTATGTTTCTTTGGGCTTGGCTTACTTCACTTCACATAATTTTTTCCAAGTCTAAGGAGAGTCTTAAGAGAGAAGATAAAAGTGGAGTATTCTTCGGTTTCCTTGAAGCATCTTGTTAGCAAAATATATCTTTGAGGTTAGAAGTTATTGAGTCAAAAAGTGGTGGAGTCCTTATTTTTGTGGGCACTTTAAACACAAGAAGACTTTCACGGTAAAAGAAAAAGTATAGCTAAATATTTGTGATCACAGCTCCTTGGACTGTTTTTTCAGAGACAAAGTTTTACATTAGAGTTTGTCCTCATTAATATAGATGTTGGGTTTTCGTGGCAACCAAATGAAAGGGTAAAGTTTAATGCACTCTCTTGGACAAGATAACAGCATGATAGAAAAAAATGGTAAATAAAATTTAGTGAATTAGTTTGACTAATTACTTTGCCAGAACAAAAAGGAAAGATATAATTCAAAATCACTTGACTTAAAAGAATGATGAAAGAGTAGTGAAGAGAGATGAGAGAAAATATAGAGGAGTGTTCTGTCTCCAGTATTGTAATGGGTTCTTGATATTGTTTCTTCCAATCTATCTTCACAAGCTATCAAGTGTGGCTTAGGACTGGAGTATCCAGTGCAGAGAAAGAGAACTCAGAGAAGAAAATATTTGCAGCAGATGCAGGTGATTTATAACCTTAGACAATCTATTTAAATCTGTTCAAAATTCTCTGCTACCCCAAACTTCCCTCTTTGAACAGTTTTGTTTGCTTTTCCCAAGACTACCCTTCATTAAATATTTAAAATTTTGAGAGGTCATATTTATTCTATCTAGAGGTTGCTGTTTGCTTGTGATTTTTGTGTGTTTTTGTTTTTTGTTATGTTTTTAACTGAATTTCAAAATGTTGTGCAAGTGTATTACAATAAATATGTCTATCTAATTTTCCAATGCTCCTGGGTCAGGCTGACTCCTTCTATCATTCTCAACCAACCCCTTCTCCAAGATTTATTTCAGATTTACCACTTCTTTTGTCACATGTGTACATTGAGTATTCTAGGTGTACTTGCCCCTTGTTCCATTTTTCATTCATTCTATGTTTTTACTATTATTCCTTTCTGGTTTCAACTTCCTGATAGTCATTCTGTTAAACTATCTGTTAATACTTTGAAAGGTTTATATACATTCCATGGAGTTTCAATCCTGCATATACTTGAACGTATGTCACCTTATATTTCCATATTTCATTCATCTGCAATAACAATTTACAAGACTGGAGATGTGATAATATTCTCATTCATTTGGAAGATTAATCTTTAGTCAATAAGAAAGTTTAAAAATGGCTCAGAATATATTCCTAGCTACCAGTTTTTATGAATGGATTTGTACAAAGTTTTGTGATTATTTTATTTGACATGGGATAATATTTTCTACTACCTATAAGTTTTGGAAAAGGAAGAAAACTAAAATTTACTATTATAGAGGAATTTGATTGAAATAGAAGACAGATTTTATATTTGTCACATCTCTGATGAGTACCCATATTCAAGATTTAAAGTCTTATTTCATACTATGTTAGACAGATAGGGAAAACATAAAACAACATATGATAAGGCAACTATTTGTGACTTTTTAAAATGTACCTTATTAAGTGATGAAATTTACTTTATTAGCTAGTGTTTGGGTTTGAATTATGGGAGGCTGATCTATTTAACACATTTCTGGAAGGCACCTACTGAACAAAACAAATATTGGGTGGTACTATTTCTACACTTTAATGAATGGTTGAACGTGTTTGGCTTTAGTGCTGGGTAAATAATTCAACTCTATTGTAACTTGCTCCTTACACTTGTAAAACTTGTAATGTCACTAAGTATCATTTACTTGTCAAATGTTATTTTGGTGAATGTGATTTTAAAAAGTTTTGAAAAAGAATATATTTTCAGGAGATTAAAGGTAGGTTATCATTGCCTTGAGAATGATAGCATTTTTAAACTACAGAACCAAGATTTACTGTAGTACCAGTAGTTTGAAGCATTAAGGATCTTCTCAATTAATGTTTTTCTGAATTATAATTGACCTGTAAGTAAAGTTTTCCTAGCCTTGGTAGACCAATTATGGATCTATCGTTCCCAGAACAATTTTTAGGCCTACTTATACTGGACTGAAATCTTTCAGTAATCATTAGGAGAGGGGTATTAAAAATAATTTTGTGACATTTGTGATCTTGTTCACTCATATGGGCTGGGCATCTGTAAATTTAAAGTTGTAATTACTGTACTTTCTCTCAGATATTGTGATCTCATCTTTCATTTTAAGTTGTCTTGCATTTCACAATTGCTTACTGCTGCGGTCCTGAAATACTATAGGAAATGAGAAATTGAGATGGATTTTCAATTACTTTCTGTTGGCATGTTGCATGGGCCTAGGTGAGAAATCTTGCCCTTGTTATCTGATGATGCGGATAACTGGGACCTGGGATCCTAGGACCCTTGGGTCCTGCAGAAGAATAATACCTTGTAGACATCATATCAGCAAAATTTGTGTATAATCATTAGGAATGCTTCAGAAATATGGAGAAAATCAGTTTGGGACCAGTGAGTTAAAACAATAAACAGAGTAGCAGCGTAAAATCCCTTATAGATTAGAGGAAAACTATTTTTTTTTGCAATGTGAATTCAGAAGACCAAGAACATTAGAATGTATCACAAGTTTATACCAAAGATATTGCATTGATATTTTTATATTCTAATATGTATTCTAAACCTAATTATTTATATTCCAATTCCATTTATTGGAATAAATACCTATTTATTTGTCAAATTATCAATTAATTCTAGTAAGTTTCACTGTGTGAACTAAAATATCAGCACATATAAATATAAAATGTATAACTATATATAAGTAAAAGGCACACGTTTTGCAATATTCTGTTGTGGTTAGAGTATCAAATTATTTAAAGTATTTAATGTATTATTTCATTATCTCTACCTCAGTGTTTGGTAGAGTTGGACCTAAAGCTTTACCATTTGAAGATTTACAGCCTAGTAGCAAGAGGAAACACTTTGATTAAAACATTAACAATTTAAGGCCTAATATCGAGGAGAGACATATAGACTTCTCTTGTAACTCTGAAAATATTTGGTGATAGAAATGCAGTAGTGTAAATTCCTGCCTGGTTGGATGGTAGACTGGCCAGGACATTAGTTAATCATGCATATGAACAATTTTTTCACCTTCTTGGCTTTAGATACTTTTGAAATATTAGGTATAATAACCAATTATATTTTGATAAAATACCTTCTAGTCTAAACATTTCTATCTAAACTGTTCCTGTCTCTATGATCCCTTGTAATTAAGATTAGTTTTGTTCCAGTAAGAAAATCTATGCTGTCAGGGTAAGATATTCTGGTTCGTCTGTTCCTAAATGGAAGACAGGTAAAGGGTCAGGTAGACATTTGTGCCAATAAGATCTCATATAGGAATTTTTAAGCTGCAGAAGTTTAGAAGTAGCTCTTAAGCAAGGCTTACTTTGAATCCTTAGCTCCACAAAGCTAACTCAGCTGATAAATAAGTACTCGAAAAGCCATCACCTTTGGACCTAGCTTTAAATTCTTCAAAGTATGATGAAATCTAAAATGAAAAAGACTTAAAATACTCATTGACAAAAAATTTGCAAATGTGAGCAATCGAACAAACAATATAAGTTTTTTTCCAATATACACAGAATTTTAGAGAAGTAATATCAATCTCATTTTTAGGAACAATAAGTTTTCCTAGTTACAAATAGTCAACCAAGGATATATGCCTGTATAAAGATTGCATCATTAACTACTTAAATTTAGAGGATACTACATGCTTCAACAGCACATCTACCCTAATTGCAATACAAAGTTTAACACGGCACTTGCACAAGGATGATATGAAAATTTGTGTAGTATTCCATATTTTTCATTCTTCAGATGCAAGAAATGAAAAACAGTTATTAAAAATTGATTACAAAAATACAGTTGTAACGATACATGTAATTCATTGAATTGAAAGTTAGTTTGACATCAGTGTATTAAATCATCACCTTAGAAAGGCCTTTACATAGCATAACCTTTACAAAATTTTTGAAATTAGATAACATTTTCAATTTATCCCAAAGAAATAAAATACTATAAGGACCTAGGGGAAAAAAAAAGAATCTTAAACTATTTCTATATCGAATGCTATCTGAAATGACACATTTATTAATGAACCTATATATTATGAAACAATGTAGAATTAAAAGTATTATATCTAGGAGAGAATGAAATAGATTATGGATATTATACAAACAGAATACAGATTACTTTAAAATATCCTTTTTCAGACAAGCAACAGAAATATCTTTAGTTTCTGTATTACTCATTTCAACAGATAAGTTAAAATTATTTCTGATTATAAAAATCACAAACTCTGCAGAAATCATTATACATGTATACAAACAAATCTTGAATACATTTTGACATCGAAGTTAGGCAATTCACTTGGAAGAATAGCATGGAATCCATGAATATTTAAAGTAAGATATTAATGTGGCTTTGTATTGTGAAAATATTTTGTATGGACACAAAGATGGATAGGCATTTTTGAAATTTAAGAAACTTAACCAAACCATTATGACTTAGGAGAAAATTTTTTGCAGCCTTCCACAACTTCAAAGAGGTGATACATACTTAACCTTTTGGCAATATCAAAAGCAGCTTCTTCCAAGTTGTTCTTGACCTGGTTTGATATAATATTTCAATAGAAGCAGATCCAGCGTACCTTTGTTATTTCTATTCCCAGCAGCAAGATGCAAGGTTGTCAAGACTTCTTTAGTTTGGGCATTGGTATCTGCATCATGATGCAATAAGAAAGAAGCCACTCTGGTATTATTCCACATATAAGCACTATGTCTAAGTATCTAATGTAGGCTTCTGGATGAAGAGAGCTATACTCATCATCATCCCTAGTATTCACATGAGTGGCCTTTTTGGAAAGTAGTCTCTGCACTGTAGTAAGCCGATTATTTTCAACAGCCCAATGAAGAAATTTGCTTGGACACTTCTCTATTTTTTTCTAGCAAATGATACCATTCCTCACTTTTTCATCTAGTTCCTTGTCTTCATCAGAATTGCCTAACTAGAGACTTTGAGTACCAGTGGGAATGAGGCGTACATGTATTCCCCAATAGTTCACGTTGGTTGAAGTAGTCAGAAAAATCCAGTGAATTTTCTACTTCTGTTTTTTCACCATGATTTTTTTCTCTTTTTCCATTTTTTACTATTTGAAATTATTCTAACTGGAGAATAGGGAATGCATAGAGAGCAGAAGAAATAAATCCAAAAACAATCTTCACAGAAGCAAATTCTCAGAGCTATTTCATGACTTTGCAAAGGATAAAGTGGCTGAAGTTAGTATAAATTTAGAAGTATGAAAATGGGAGGGGGGACCAAGATGGCAACAGGGCAGTAGGGAAACACCACAGCTCTCCCCAACCAAAAAGAGAGTTAGAGTTCCTAAGCTTAACCTCCCCAAGAGACCGACAAAAACAAAAAGATGAACACCCAGAGAAATACAGGAGGTGGAAAATAACAAAAAAGAAAGAGAGAAAAAGAATTTCAGAACAGAGAAGCACGAAGACTCCACCTCCAGTGCTTACTGGTGGCAAGCAGCGCAGCAGGGGCTGCTGGAGTCCCAGAGAAAAAGGAGGCTGCCTGCAAATCACCCACGCAGAAGGACTTAAGAAAAGAAGAAACAAAGAACTTCCACTCCTCTGGTCGAACCACTATTAAATAACCCCATGCTGCTGATCACATGTATGGTGTATATGTGTACACCATTATATGTTACAGACCGTGATAGACAATTTGCTCCAGGAAAGCTACAATGAGTTTGTGACTTTAAATGAGCATCATCATCCCAAAATACTGTGAAAATTGGCAAATTTTGTAATCACTTAATTACAAAAAAAAAAAAAAAACCAGAAAACTACAAGTGGAGCTATGGCTCAAGTGGTAGAGCATGAGCCTTGAGCTGAATTGCTCAGGGACAGCTGCCAGGCCTAGAGCTCAAGTCCCACGACTGACAAAAAAAAGAGAGAGAGAGATCTTTCATGTGATGGATTCTAACATATTTATAAAATTATGTTTTTATTGCTTTGTATGTCCCTCCCCCATGGTATAACCCCTGTTTTCACTATATATGAAGTTGATGTATGTGGAGAAGGGAAAAAACAAATCGTTAAAACAGAGATACAGGAGGACCCATTTCAACAATGAGATGTACAAGTCTTTATGTCGAAAAAAGAACTTTACAACTTTGGTTGGGGGGACGGTGGGGAGGATACGAAGGGATGGGAAGGGGAAACAAAGGTAATGTGCTCATTATCTTACCCATGTAATTGTTACTCCTCTGTGCAGTATTTTCACAATAAAAAGAAGTATGAAAATGACAAAAATGTAAAAAGATATTCATATATTTCATTATATAACCCAAACCAGAAAGCAAATGTTGTTTAGATGATTTCTTAAAACATAGTCTTTCAGAAGCTGGGAAGGTGGCTCAGTGGTAGAGTGTTTCCCTTGCATGCATGAGGTCCTGGGTTTGATACCTCAGCACCATAGAAGAAGAAAAAGACAAAAGTGGTGCTGTGGCTCAAGTGGTAGCACCATCTTTGAGCTGAAAAGCTGAGGGACAGCACTCAGGCTCCAGAGTTCAAGCCCCACAAAAACAAAAACCAAACCAAAAAACTAAACAAAACACAGCTCTCACATTTGTAGCCTCAATTCTGTAAAGACACTGCTTCAGCCTAGGACTAAGATTTTAAGTGTATACATTTATCAACACTTCTGATTCAGATTTCTACATGAGAAAATTTTAAATCAATATTTTGTTCTTAATTTTTCTCTTTGTATATTCACATGCATCAATAAAAAATGGTGTGGACATCCCAGTAACATTCTCAAAGTACCTCCTGATGATGAGTTATGAAAAGTTGTATTCCATTACAAAAAGGAAAATAATGCTACAAATAAAGAAAACCAATAATTAATTATTAATGTTTAATAAAATAAAAACCAAACACCAGTGTTTCCAGTTTTTGAAGTGTTCTACATATTAGATTTTACTATTTACTCATATTCCTGTACATTTAAAACTGGCTAAGATTATGATTTCACAAGAGTTTTGTAGGCTACGGGTAGCCTTTAAAGTTACCCACTAAGGTTACTCTTTCTTTATGGCTCATCTCATCATTTGTATATGGCTTATAACATCATTTGTTTCTCACTAACATATAAAAGAAGCCCTCAAGTTTTAACAGAAACTGTGTAGTTAAAATCTTAACTCTTCTCTCTGTTTCTTTACACAGACTTTGTAACTTCTCATAGTAAAGTTTCTATAAACTCTGAAATGTACATACTTAGTAGTATATGTCTGCTACCATAAATCTTAAATACTTTATGGAAAAGTTTTATGACCTGCCGAACAGTCTTAATTTTGGCATATATAAGCAAATTCCCAAAATTAAACATATTTAAAACAATAAAATTTTAACAAACCTTAGGACTTGCTACAGTGCTCATTATGACAGGTGCCATGTATAGAATAATTGAATTTCTACTCTTACACATCTCTTGAACAACAAATATCTGGAAATATTTTGTTATTGACATATCTAACTTGACTTTATTCTTAAATGTTTGCTTACATAAGAAATATATGGTTCTAAAATTTCACGACAAGTCTTTTGAACTTATTTTTGTTGAATTTTCTAGTTTAGGAAAATCAATTCCACTTTATGTATAAAAAAGGTTCCGTGCTCAGTTTGGCAACACATACACTAAAATTGGAAAAATACAGAGAGAATTAGCATGACGCCTACGCAAGGATGACAGGCAAATTCATGAAGATTTCCACATTTTTACAACAACAGATGCTGGAGGGTATGTGGACAGAAGGGAACCCTACTCCATTCTTGGTGGGAGTGAAAACTTGTTCAAGCACTTGGAAAGAAGTATGGCGGTTCCTCAAAAGATTCCACATAGAGCTCCCCTATGACCCAGCAATCCCACTTTTGGGCATTCATCCAAATGATCAAACAAGACCATACTATAACTACCAGCACAGCTATGTTTATTGCAGCATTATTTACCATAGCTAAGATAGGGAACCAAACCCGATGCCCCTCAGAAAATGAATGAATCAAGAAAATTTTGTGTGTGTGTGTGTGTGTGTGTGTGTGTATGTATTTTCCTATCTATTTTTCTATCTTTCTATCTATCTACACATACATATATATGTATATATGTTTGTATATATGTATATTTATATACATAAATATAAATATAGATTGGAATGTATATATATGTAAGGTATCCCTTACTTGCAATAAATAATATAAGCAGAAAACTGGGATAAGCAGAAAAGATCAAAAGCTATATGCATATTACTAAATAAGGTGATGTTAAGCTAAATGAACCCCAAGATAAGGACAGAAGTGTTTTTTTTTATTCTTTCTTACTGTTGTTTCTAACATATTTATAATGTACAATGTGATTTTTTTTGTTTTTTATTTGGTCCTCCCGCACAGTATAAGCCCTGTTTTCACTGGATTTGATGTTGGTGCACCTACATCCTGAAAATACACTTCTCTAATTTGGGGAAGGAAAGGGAAAAATCAAAATGCTTAAATAGAGATAAAAGTTGAGCCATTGTAACAATGAGATGCACAAGACAACATGTTGGGGGGTGTGGGGGTGTGGGGATGAGAAGTGTACATGTGGAGGTGGAGGGGAAGGGATGGTGGGGGGAAAAACAAAGGAGGAGGTAACAATGCTTGATAAGAAATGCACTCATGACTTTGCTCATGTAACTTTAACCCCTCTGTACAGTACTTTTACAATAAAAACCATTAGAAAATGTTCTGAGATGGAAGAGTTTATTTTATTTTACCCATATAATATTGTTAACAAAGAAATTAATGGGGGGGAGGATTGGGTGGGGGGCCGGGGGGAGGCTGGGAAGGGATGGGAAGGGGAAACAAAAGAGGAGGCTACAATACTTGATAAGAAATGTGCTCATTATCTTGCCCATGTAATTGTAACCCCTCTGTACAGTATTTTCACAATTAAAACACACACATACACACACACACACACACACACACACACAAACAAAAAAAAAGAAATTAATGGAAAAGACTGACCCAAAGATATTTTGAGTAAGTGTGTGATTGTGTGTGTGTGTGTGTGTGTGTGTGTGTGTGTGTGTGTGTGTGTGCATGCCTGCATGTTGGTGTGCTCAGAGTTTTAACTCAGGGCTTCATGGTCTCGCTAAGCCTTTTCTCTCTAGATTGGTGAGCTACTATATGAGCTACATCTCCATTCCTGGACCTTTGCTAGTTTATTTAAATTTTGGAAAAATAATCTTAGGAATTTTTTGGCCTGATTGGCTTCCAACTCTTATCCATAATTCTCAGGGTCCTGAGTAGATATGCAGAGTAAACAGGATTACACGTGTGACCAACCATCACAATGCTTTCAGAATAATTTTAAAAATAGAAAAAAATTTACTTCACGGGGGGACTGTTTTATCATTTCCTACTTTTAAAGCATTTTGGAGTGATTATATGTGGGGCCTGAACTCTGGGCCTGGGCACTGTCCCTCAGCTCTTCAGTTCAAGGCTAGCACTCTACCACTTGAGCCACAGCACTGATTCTGGCTTTTTTCTTTTTTCTTATGTGGTGCTGAGGAATTGAACCCAGGGCCTCAGGCACGCAAGGCAAGCGCTCTACCAATTAGCCACCTTCCCAGCCCCATGAAATATTTTTATATATCCTTTAAATATAAAGGAGAGTTTGGCTTGGGATCATATTCACGGTTGGTAGTTGTTTGCCTTTAATGTTTGTCATCTATCATGCAAGCCTCTTTTTTCCTTTTTACCATATCAGCTAAGGAATCTGTATTTATTCTGACTGTATATCCTTTATAAATAATCTTTTCTCTATGACACCTTTAAGAATCCTTTCCTTGATTGTAGGACACATGGGCAGCAAAGATGGCGCTGAGAGGGAGTTGAGTGGGCAGAGCCTAATTTACTGTAGAGCACATGGGCAGCAAAGATGGTGCTGAGAGGGAGTTGAGTGGGCAGAACCCAATTTGCTTTACATTTAGTGCGTAATCAGCCTGTGGAAGCTTAGGTGCATGATAGGGTGTGACCTTGACAGTGATTGGTTCCTCTTCCTACCCTGCCATGCCTCCCACTCTTTTTTGCTTTAAAAAGGGCTTGCTCTGTTAATAAATGAGTTTCTTCCTGCCTGACTTGACTCCCTGCTGCATCTGATTATCTCCTGGGTTGAGGGAGGCTGGGGAATGGGCGAGCGTCAGCACTTACCTTTCCTCGGGCCCCGTCCATCTTTCGTGGGATGGACAAAGTCCCGACATCTGGCGCCCAACGTGGGGCACAAAGGTAAAAGATACTTGCCGAGGCTAAGCAGTCTCTCAGGGTAAGTGAAACCCTTACTATGGGTAATGCTATCTCACAGAAGAAGGAGGAGGAGACAACATTAGGCCTAGAAAGAGTACAGGAGGACTTGGGAAGTGAGAAGGAAAAGGAATGGGTCAAATTCGACTGAGAACACACTGACACATGCACAGTGGAAGTCAAAATAAGGGTGAATGTTACTCCCTCTAACTCAGATGCTGCTGATGGTTGTAGGCCCCCTCCCTATTCCCCCTATTAGAGGGGAGGCACGGTGCCTTATGCAACCTGCAAAAGGGACTTGCAAGACCTGTACCCCTACCAACCTTCCATGGAGGGGCTGAGGGCTGGGGAAGTAGCCTACTAGAGGCCGCCACTGGAAAGAAAGGGCCACCACCCAAGAGCCCGGACCCTAGGCCACAGAATTCATTTCCCCAAGCGTATCCAGTCAATCTGGCACCAGGAGCTAGCAGGCCCTTGGAATGGTATCCATGGGAAGCTAAGGATCTTAAAGAACTCCATAAGGCAGTGGCGGAGGATGGCCCAAACTCCTCGGGCCCAGACCCTATTACCAGACATTGCTTATCACCTGTGTGTCCCTAAGGACTGGCTGGATGTGGCCAAAGCCGTCCTTACTTGTTCTCAGTTATTAAATATTGTGCTTTCTTTAAGGAGGAATTCAGAGTGTGAGTGGAGAATAACCGGCAGGCTCAACCAGCTATAGCTATTACTTACTCATGTTTACAGGGATGGGGGAAGGGTACTCCACTGGCATCCAACAGGCCGCAATACCTGGCCTGTACCATGACCAGGTGAGGCAGCAGGACTTGCCGCATGGTACAAACTGGATGATGTGCCTACTGAGTCCCCCATAGCAGGAGTGAGACAAAAACCAGGTGAGCCTCTACCTGATTTTATAGACCAAGTCCAACAGAGCATTCACTGGAAGCTGCCAGCAGGGAACCGCCAAGATCAGTTTGTAAACCTGCTTGTCTGGGAAGAGATGAATGCAAACCACTACATGGCCTGCACAGGATTGAGAGAGAGTTCCCTGGGCAGATGGGTGGTGGCCTCGCAGGATGTGGACATGCAACAGCACCAGTCCCAATAACTGTTTTAGCTTTACAGGCTCAGACATCTGTAATGATGGAGGCTATTACCCAGGCACTGGCAGCCCAGGGCTAAAGAACCCCAAGACCATCGGGGAGAAGGACTTGTTTCAAATGCTGCCAGGAGGGGCACTTTAAGAGGGACTGTTCACAACAATCTCCTGCCAGCCAGCCTGGGAGCAAACTACCCCCTACACCCTGCCCCAGGGTCAGAGAGGGATACCATTGGAAAAAGAATGTGTATCCAAGTTTGATTTAGATGGAAAGCCTTTAAACTAGGGGAGGGGCATCCTCTAGCCCCATTAACTCAAGGAGGAATCCCCACTGCTGTGAGGCCCAGGCAGCCTCGTGGCAAAAAGACCTCAGCCCATAGGATCGTCCCCTTGGTGGAAGGACTCCACCCTACAAATGGATGCCATGTTCACTACAGACCATCAAGCATCCTATGATGATATCCTGGATGGATATGAAGCACAAAGTCTTAAACAGGATCTAGAGGGAGTTAAGAAAAAGGATTTTTTAAACTTTCATAACTACAGAGAAGAACAAAGGGGACTCACTTGGGTGCACCCCCAATCCTAAAAGCCACTGCCCCCCGAGTACCTCCCATTAGGTGGAAGCCGGGAAGCCCAATCTGGGTGGAGCAGTGGCCATTGAACAAACCTAAACTTGTAGCCCTCCACCTTCTGGTAGAGAAACAGATAAATCTTGGGCACATATGTCCTTCTATGAGTCCTTGGAACACATCCGTATTTGTTATTCAAAAAGGCTCAGGGGATTGGCTTATGCTCCAAGATGTAAGGTTAATGAAGGGATGGAGCTATTAGGAACGTCCCTAAGAGGCATGCCCTGGACTTCCTCTCTACCTTCAGAATATACCTTGGTTGTAATTTATATTTGTTGGGAGCCGACAGTAAAGCTCTAAGGTCATCTTGACCCCTGTGCTCACTTGGAGGCACGTACAAGGAGCTGGCTTACTTAAGAAACACTAGGTGTGCTGGGAAGTTGGCTCAGTGGTAGAGTGCTTGCCTTGCATGCCTGAGGCCCTGGGTTCGATTCCTCAGCACCATATAAGCAAAAAGAAAAAACCCAGAAGTGGCGCTGTGGCTCAAGTGGTAGAGCGCTAGCCTTGAACTGAAGAGCTGAGGGACAGTGCCCAGGCCCAGAGTTCAGGCCCCACAACCGGACCAAAAGAAAAAAAAAGAAAAAAAAAGAAACACTAGGTGCCTGGGATTGCTTTGCTTTGTCTGCAGAGTTTTTTTTACTCTCTATCAGTTGACCTTGTCTTGTTTTTACTGCACTCTGTTTTTCCTGAAATTTACCTTGTTTTTCTGGACTATTGTAGCCTTATGTTACCTCTTGACTTCTAATAGTATATATTAGGAAAAGTTAAAAATAAACGGTGCTGCAGTCTTGAGCTGCAGACCTCCCAACCCCATCCTGTGTCTTATGTCTTTATTTTTCCGCATCCTCGCCCCCTAATTCAGGATTGCCTTTCGTTGCCGGCAGGCTCCAGCAGATATTAAAGATTGGTTTTTTTTCTGTCCCCCTGCATTCAGATGACTGCGAGAAGTTTGCTTTCTTCATCCCTTCTCTTAATTTTTCCCAGCCTGATTAGAGGTGTGAATGGACGGTGCTGCCACAGGGAATAGCCAATAGCCTGGCCTTCTGCCAACAACAGTTGGCCACACTTTTACGGCCTGTTCTGGGTTCAGATACCTCTCTTCCCTATGCCTAAATGGATGATATAATTCTGGGGCTTCAAAACCCAAGCTGCCTGGAGGGCCTTCTGGCTCAGGTTCTTGCCATATTCAAAAAGTGGGGGGTTACCATAGCCCTTAATAAAATTCAAAAGGTACCTCCTTTGAAGGTGCTCAGGACCCACCTTACCTTGACTCAGGCCAGCCCCCTTAAGCCTTTGCTGGATATTCCAGCCTCTCTAACCTTAACCCAACTTCAAAGATACAGACTGAAAATGAGGGCCAGTGGTGTCTTCATATGAAGCTTATTCTAAGAATGAGAAAATATGAAATAATGCCTTCTATGTAAGTGATTTGGGAACTGGCAGAGCAAAAAGTGAAATGATGCAACAAAAAAATATAAAAACAAAATAAATTAGGATAATTATTGAGCAGTCATATTATCTATGAGAACCATGAAAGGAAGAGGAGAGAGACAGATGTGCAATAACCTAGCTATCCACAAAATCCATGCCTCTGATCAATTTATAGAGTAAACAATTGTATATTATCTGAGTCAAGCAGAAAAGGTTAGATAAGGTGATGTTAGGGAAATGAACCCTAAGATATGTATTCAAATGATTTTTTTTTCATGTGATTGTTTCTAACACATTTGTAAGATTATTTCTTTGTTGCTTTGTATGTCCCTCCCTCACAGTGTAACCCCTGATTTCACTGTATTTGATGTCGGTATAATTTGTGGAGGGAAAGGGGAAAAACAAATCGTTTAAATAGGGATACAGGTGGACCTATTGCAACAATGAGATGTACAAGTCGTTATGTTGAAAATAAACTTTATAACTTTGGTGCAGCAGGGGGGAGGGTGGTGGCAGGGGAAGGATGGGAAGGGATGGGAAGGGGAAACAAAGGAGGAGGCTACAATGCTTGATAAATGTACTCATTATCTTGCCTATGTAATTGTAATCACTCTGTACAGTATTTTCACAGTTAAAAATAATAATAAAAGAGATGGAAATAGAATTTATTTATTTACTTGAAATTAGTAAATACATTTTTTAGTAGCCTATATAAAGAGACATAGCTGTGAGCAAATCGCAGACAAGAATCTAAATCCGATAATTCTAGTAAGAGATATGACTGAAATCAGTTGAATCACACTTTTCCTGTAGAGTGAAGGAAAGCAGCTAGAGAAGGCATGTCGATTGTATCTGGGACAAAACTTTGTGGAAAATGGGATCAAGGATTACTTATTGGTGATCCACTGGCGCTGGATGCGTGATCTTAACAATTGCTTGCTGATTCTGAACTATTGCTTTAACCATTATATTCTCCAAGAAGAAGAGGTGAGATTTAATTGATAGCAAAGGACTACTAATACACTTTGACTTCTCAATAAGCACATTCAATCATCAAAATCACATGAAGACATAGACAGGCCTACTTTTTTAGATGAAAACAAGTGTCTTTTAAAAATCAAGGAATTTAAGTATGCCCACAAAATACTTCTATTTTACTACTGCATTATACACTTTTTTTTCCTGATGTTGGGTAACAAATAATGGATCTATTAGAAAGCTCCTAAAGCTGATATGTTCAATAGTGAGTTCTCTTATATTATATCATGATATTTTTTGTTTATGGTCTTAAGAAGAAATTTACTAGCTTAAATTTCTGACAGGATAATATCATCACTGTACATCTTGCTTCTATAAAGTTTTAAATTACTATCTAAGTATTTGCATTAAATAACTACAGAGGAAAAAGTAGACGCCACATTGTTGGCTCATGTCTTTAATCCTAGATAATCAGAAAGATGAAATCTGAGGATTGTGGTTTGAAAGCAGACCAAGAAAAAAAAAGTCCATTAGATTCTGATTTGAAAGTCACCAGCAAAAGTTAGAAATGGAGCTGTGGTATAAGCAGTAAAACTCTAGGCTTGAGAAAACTAAAACAAAAAAACAACAACAAATTCTGGGACAAAACCAGCCTCTGAGTTCAAGCCTGAGTATTAGCACCGAACAAATGAATTATTAAATAATTAAAATAAATTAAGTGGTCACATGTGGCGAGGCAAGTAAAATGTAACACCCATGGTGACTGGATTGTGCATTATTTTGTAATAAGGCAAATTATCATTTGTCCTAATCACCAATATTTTATTTGTACTTTTTTTGGTACTAAATCCTGAATTTGCATGCATGTATATGTGTGTGCATGTGCACACGTGTGTATGTGTATATGTGTGCGTGTGCTGTTGCAATGTTGCTTGATAATGTGGACAGAATGAGGCTGAAAAGAGCTAACTGTGTTGCCATGTTTTTATTTATCAGTGTTCTGTCATGTCATTTCAGTGGAACCACCCTTCTGTACATTTTATTTGTCAAATATCATCACAATATAAGCATTTACAACATTAAGTTAGATAATTGAGATCACTTTCAGCTCTTAATATATATTAGGTTAGAAGATATAGATATAATTAGGTAGAAAGTTATTGCTGTAAGATGACTGTCAGTACAATATATGTATTTGACCTCTTAAATTGGTTATACTTTTAAGATATACTCAAGGAATGCGTTTGACCGAATTGACCAAACGGGTATTACTCTCTGGTTATTCCTATGAAACACAAGGTTGATAAACTCTTTCCGGATTTCTGTTGAAAATAACTTTCTTTGTAAAATCATATCTATTCTCACTAAGAGATAATCAACCCCATATTATGTTTGAATATCCCATCTAATTGACTGAAAATAAGTATTGTTAGATATTCCTTTCAAAAATGAACAAACAAAAAGCATGTGTCATCTTGAGATTATGGATGTATTTGAAGTTGTTTTGTACATGCACAAGGATCTTCACTAATGGTTCTTTTGTGGGAGTAACTATCACAACTTTAACAAATAAGGTTTTGTGAATATCTTTTCCAGTATACATAACATCCCAGAGAGGCTCTTGCAATTTCTGAAAGGCGTTTGAATATTTTGGTATTCTTTCAGTTCATTGACTATAGAGCTAAAATTTCTGAAATAAATATTGTTAAGATGTAAGTGAAAATGTAAGTGGGTATATAAGCTTTTTTATGAGTCATTTTATGAAAACCCAGTTTTTATGAAAGTAAATGAAATAGAATAAAAGAATGTAAGTGAGTTTGTTAAGCTAATTATTATATAACTTTGTTTTCTATTAACACAGTCCTTTGATGTATGTGATGTAGTTAAATTATTTCCTTTGTGTCTCTCTACTTCAGTTAGTTTTGGAATCTTTGTAGTTATGAGTGAATTTTTAGGATAAATAAAGGTCTTTGAAAATGATTAGGATTAATCTTGGGTTTTGTGTCCTACTCCCAAGAAAATGAGTTATTTTCAAGTGTTAATATTTTATGATTGAATCTTCAATATCCAAGAAATTTTGAAAATATGCAGTAGTATTGATGTCTTTTTAAATCAATGGTATTCACAAGTTTGAGTGTCTTTAATTCGTGCTTAGGTCTTGGTGTCTATGATTTTTAACCTCTCATTCCTAACATTAATGAGGGGTCAGACTGCATTTTTGGGTATATGAAACGTAAAATATTTATCTGGGGTCAAAGCTGATTTTTATGTCAGTCTTGTTTTAATAGCATTTTAAAGTAGTACCTTTCTCTCAAAATGTTAGGTAAGAAAGCAATCAAAATACTTCTAATGGTAAACAACTTAGGTGAGCTACAATGTGGAAATGATTCGTGCATAAGTACTGTAGTCTGTTTCCATCAGGAATTGGGCAAGTCATTCTTTCAGTATGACTGTGTTAAACAGTGATGGGGGGGTCTCCAGGCAGTGCAGTTTTGAGTCATGGGATAGCATATGATTTCTACAAGTCTGAGCTACAAATAAAGAATGTTATAGTTTAACAGCTCCTTTCACCAGGGAGGTATAAATTGATTATGAACTTGGAGTTTTCATATTACATTTACTTATTTCCTTTTTGTTTTTATGGTTGGTCGTGGGGCTTGAACTCTAGGCTTGGGCACTCTCTCTGTGCTCTTCCTCTCAAGGCGAGCATTTTACCGCTTGAGCTACAATGCCACTTCTGGTTTACTAGTGGTTTATTAGAGATAAGAATCTCTCAGGCTTTCCTGCCTGAGCTGGCTTTGAACAGCCATCCTCAGGTCTCAGCCTACTGAGTAGCTAGGATTACAGGCGTGAGCCACTGGCATCCGGCTCAGTTACCTATTTTCTAACATGGATAAAGTGAAGTATTATTAGAGTGTGGACAGTAATTCTGGGAAAATTTCCTAGATTTAGTAGACTAAGTGCTGGTATTTTAATCATAAAATAGAATGAAGTTATTTGATACAGTGGGAATGGGCCGCAGGCTAGCATTTACCATGTGTGCAATGTTGTACTAGTAATTCCAACTCTGAAGACCTCAATATCATCATCTGAGCATTAGAAATAGATGTAGTTCTACTTCATGGGATTATTGTGAGGATTAAGTTAGATACTATAGGTAACGTACTTGGAAAAACAATCAATCAACATTTGATATTTTCTACCTGTTATTTTATCATGTGATGAATTCTAACATTGTGTTCTCTTAAAACATGAGTCAAAATAATAGTTTCCTCCACAGAAATTTTCTTTGCAGGTATTTTCCTCATAATGACAGAAAAATGACCAACACAATGAATATCAATACATCACATTCCATATCCTAAATGCTGGATGCATTGGATCATTTACACCATCCTGCACTATCTAGACACTAAGATTTGAAGGACTGCAGGATCCAGGCAAGCTAAGGTAGGAAGCTAGAGACGTTGGTTTGCAACTCTGATGCCATTGATGATGGGAAGGATAAAAGGACAGATCAGGTGCATGTTCTTGTGGAAAGGAATCCCTATCCTAAAATTAGCCACTGATATTATGCCAACCTAGCAAGAACAATACCCAAAGTTGAAATACCCACAATTTCCCACAACCAAAATAAGTATATACATTAACATCCCAAAACTTAGTACAATCTGTTCTTTGTTTTAATATCATCTTTAACTGATTATCATATGATGTGACAAAATAATTCTTTATTAAACTTATGATATATTTAAAAAGACCTAGAAAATCAATTCTCACTTATTATGTGCAAACGAATGGAAAATTGCCTAATTTCTTACATATTTGACTACCACTAAAAATTCATATAATGATCATTATAGTAATATATTCTGATTTACTACTTAACTTTGTAACAGTTTTTAAACATTTTGCTTCTCTGCTGAAATTTATGTATTTATATATTATCCTCAAAATATATCCCTTGGGTAAGTGGGGCGGATTTTACAAAGTTTTTAACCAGTGGTTTCTAAGAATTCTTAATTGGAATATTATTTGGTTCATTTTTTAATTTCAATTTAATTTTATTATGAAGTTAATGTAGAGGGGGTTACAGTTACATAAGTAAGGTAATGAGTACATCTCTCATGGAAGGAACATTGTTATCCCCTCCATCAATTTTATTTATACACTCAACTACTGTACTTTTTCTTTCTTTGTTCATGTATTTTTATTATTAAATTTGATATACAGATGGTTTGAAGTTACATAAGTCAACTAAACAGTACAATCCGTTTTACTGTGTAAATTTCAAATTTTGAACTTAATTACTTATTTTCTTTTGTTTCTTTAGGGTAATTCTTTTTTCATGGTTGTAGGATTAGTTAATTTAATTTTGCATAATTTTAACACATGTAAATTATTCAGACATATATATTTTACTTTTAAAATATTTAATATGTGAATATCTAAAATTATTTTCTGAATTTTATATGGTTGGTGAATTTAAATAAATTTATTTTCTTATAGTGCTAAACATATTTTCCAGGTAACAAATACTTACTGTATTTCTAAGAAGCACATACTTTTAATAAGAAAGGCTTCATTACCTGTTCACTTTTTGGTACTTGTATTTGGTATTTGTACTTGAATTAAAAAAAGGTTTGAGCTGGGCATGGTGATTTGTGGCTTACATTTTTTAGAAATGGTAGGAACTGCGAATAGGGTTTGTAATTCGGGAGAGCCTGAGAAACTGAGACCTAATTATAGAAATATCCACATTGAGATGATTAGAGATATAGCCATCCCTAGTGAGATATAGAGCAGCCCGTTATCATATTCTAAATTTTGAGTTAAAACACCAGTAGCATCAATCTTTTGTCAAAATAAAAGGATAAATATTTCAAAATTTTTCTTATTTAAAACTTGTTTGCAAAGGTTCTCATGTCTTCTATTTCTTAATTTTCAATTAACTTCATCTATAAAAATCCAAGTATATTGTGTCTATTTTATTTCTACTAAATTTTTAAATAGTATGAGCTATATTATGATTTCATATATTAACTTACTTTTACTATTTGTGATAATTTCCTCTTTTTAATATGATAATAACAATATTCCAAATGTGTGTATGTGGTGTTTGTGTGTGTGTGTGTGTGTGTTTATGTTGTTTTTGTGTGTGTATGCTTTGTGTGTACTTTGTAATGCTTGGGAGATCACACCATTGTTTCACATATGCTAGGCCAAGGTTTAACTACTGAACTATACTGTGTAGTTATAATATAGTGTTTTAAATTACGACTTTTAAATTTTCATCCCTAGTATGTTTTTTTCAAAATTATATATGCTAAAATGTGATCTATATTCTATCCATGTTAGCAATTTTTATTATTCTATTGTATTTAGAATATTTCCAATGCCTTTCCACTTCCAAACTCTTGCATTTGTTGTTGATAAAGGTTTTACTTTTCTTCTTTTTTTGGCTTCATTCTTTTTCTCTTTAGAGATTACCTATTCTTTCTCTTATTTCTTTGGAAATTATTTTTCATATTCCTATTAATATTTCTTTACATTGTAAGTGGTCTATACAATGCTTTATTTTCTATTTTATTTTTTCCCATCTTCTCTGACTTTCAGTCCATACTATTAGGTGGATTAAAAAGAAAATTGATTCAGGACCCTTTGATTATTTTCCTCCTTCTCTTCTCTGAAGAGTTTCTGATTTTTGAAACACAATACCAATGACATACAGCTCCTATGTGGTCCATCATTCTATTCTATCCCCTCTCACTCTCTTCTGTAGTACAGCTCAAGTCATTATCATTCAGGTTTATTATGGTATAGTGCTATTCATATATCTAAATCTATATCTAAATTTTAACTCATTCCTAAATTAATTTTAGTTGTTTCAAGCATTCTCTTAAGACTTTTTCTATATATAATATCTGGGGTCTTGTGTTTTCACAAAGTGCACAATATGAGTGACTATCAAACATCTAGATGACTCTGTAGAATATTGGTCCAGCTGCTCAATAAACACATATGTAAATTCAAGGAATACAGGTCAGTCAGAACAATTTTGTAAAATGTTGTAGCTTGAGCCCCCATACTAGATTTGAATCTTATTACCATGTTTAGTGGTGAAGAAAAAATTGCTCTACTATAAGGACAGACACATAGAAGAATGTAACAGATTTATCAAAAATAAATTCTTAGATTTATGGTCAATAGATTTTGAAAAGGATGCCATGACTTTATGAAATAAAAATAGAATCTTAAATGGGTGTATTGGCACTATTGCCTTTCTAGATCTTAGACTACTTCCTCAAAACTTAAACAAAAATTTAAAATAAAATATGATTATCAAACTAAATGTGAGATGTAAAAACCTATAAAACATAAATGTAAAAATTAATGACATTGGATTAGTAAAGGTTTCTAAAAATTTGAAATGGAAAGCATTAGTGGCTAAAGAAAAGCAAGAATTAAATGGTTAAGATCAACTGATAAGTTTTCATAATTCTATGAAAGAAGTGAAAACATATCCAACAGATAGAGGGCACATATTTGTTAAAGCTACAATGATACTGAGTGTTAAGTACTTTTATATCTTCTAATTTTATATAATTTTTTCCCAAACAGGACATTTCTTTAAAGAATATATGTAAATTAATAGTGAATAGGAGGAGCATATGAAATAAGCTCCTCTTTAGTATCTAAGAAAAAATAAAATGAAAACTCACTAGTATGACCATAATATAAAAAGATGACACAAAATATAGTAATACATTTGTGGAGAAATTTATATACTCCACATATTGGATTGATTTGTATAATTCTGCAATCATTTTAGCAAGCAAGTTGTCAAGTCTTCAAATGGTCAAAGAGAATTGTATAAGATCCAGCCATTACACTTTTATGTATGTATTAAAGAGAATTAAAAAAAAAACTTGTTTGGACAGAGAATGTACTTTATTGACAGGGCACTTGAGTAGCCTGTGTGAGACCCTGGAAATAATCCCCAAAAACGAATTTTGAAGAGACACATTAGAGAGGATGTATGCTGGACAAATTCTTGTAAGTGAATTTTATATCTATTTTAATGTATGTTCTAAAATTTACAGCATTTCTATTGGAAGAATCGCAAGTTTGTGAAAATTAGGCTTGGCAAAACTATGATTGTACAATTCACTTCCAAAGCACTAAAATGTATACTATAGATGGAGATCATATATGGCATGTGAATTACATGTCAGCCAAAAAAAAAACTATTGTTAAAAATACTTCACAAAAATTGCAGAATATCTGAAAAGATGTTTTAGGTGTTGGCTAAAAACTATTTGTAAACTACAACTTTTTAAACAAATATTTGATTTCTGTTTATTTTGATTTTTTTGGTCTGTTTATTTTGAGTTTATGCAGAGATAACTCAATCAAAAAGTGTATGTGATAACTAGAATACCTGGGAATTGTGCATCACTTATAAGTAATTGATAACATTTTCTGGAAGAAACTTTTAGCAAATGACAGAAGACCCTAATCTGTGCATCTGCATTTTATGAAAGCCATATGTTACTTGCTGAATCCAATTGCTTTTCTCTACTTTGCTAGGAAAAAATTATTCTCAAGGTAAGAGCCATTAGCAGTAAAAAAGATACAAAATACATAATCATCATGATTTATTTGTGAAAATAACAAATTAAATAAAACAATTCTACTTAAGCAACTCCAATATTAGTACCCATGAAAATGTTCCTGAATGTCAATATCCATTGAATTTTTGGAATTTTAATTCCTACGAATTAGGACAAACATAGCCTTAGCATAAACCTTGGACTAATTTTCTTAATTGTTTTGAAATTACAAAAGAATTGATACCATTAAGAAAATTATTCTTTCCTATGGAAATCACGTAAAAATATTTATCACTTATTATAATTCAAATACCAAATAAAAGTAATTTACGTAATCATTACAAATATCATTTTATTACTATTGTAAAATAGAATAAAAACCAGTCTCAATATATTATCATTATTCTTAATTCCTAATCATTACCTAAATATCTTAAACAATTTAAATAGTCATGTATTTAACATAGATGTAAATATTCTATACTTTTACTTAACATTTTCCAGGGGCATGTATACATGTTTCTAAGAAATGTTCACTGCAGTTAAAAGATGCTTTTGTGAAATTAATGTAATATATTGTGTTGCTGTTGTTGTTTTGTTGTTTATAAGGCCTCGGCATTGTCCCTAAGCCTTTTTATGCTCAGTTCCAGCACTCTACAACTTGAGGCACAGAGCTAATTCTTGTTTTTAATGGTTAATTGGAAATAAGAATCTAACAAGTACTTTCCTGTATGGGCTAGTTTCAAAAACAATTCTAAGATCTCATTACCCAGAACAGCTCCATTTATAGGCATGAGTCACTGGCACTTGGTTTGATGTATTTTTTTAATTTTAATTATATTTTAGGATTTCTGTTTCAGTATAATGTACACTTTTCTATACATAAATTTAGATATATAATTATATATATACATATGATGACAAATAATCTATAAAAATGTATGTCTTTCTATACACACATATGTGCATATATATATATATATATATATATATATATATATATTTCTGAAGACAGACACCTTCTAAAACTTTGTTGCTACTAATTTTTTACCTTTTTCACTTCTAAGATATACTGTCTATTTTTCCAAAACTTTCCTAGAATAAAATAACTAACCTTCAATAGAAAGTAGAGTTTATTATTTTCAAGGGAATTTTAGATATACACATGATATTGTAGTGATATTTGCAGTATATTACTTGAAATGATCCCGTTAAAACTCCTAAATATTTGTGTGTAGTGCTGGGAGAGAGGAAGTTAATTCATACTGGTTAGGAATTTGTTCATAGGGAATTGTTCAGAAATTGTTCAAAGGGAAATATAGAAAGACAGATTTTTAGAAAGCAAAGGAGATCAGGTATGAAAGAAGGATATAAAACTTATCTCAGAGATATTAAGAACTAGCTGAAGAATTTTAGAATGCCAAAGGCGATGAGGAATAAGCCTAGTTGATAACTAGTTCTTCAATAACTGAAAATGGTTCCCTAGAACTGTTTTTGGTATAACTTAGTTATTATTATCATTTATTCCTTCCATCTGGAGTTATTCCTTCTCTTCTGTCAAAACTATTAATTATACTGTGCCTTTTTGGTGCCATGCTTGACAAAAACATTTCCAAAATCTCACTTAGACTACCCTTCTCATTGTGATTAGCATTGAACACTCAAAAGTTTGGAATCTTTGAATTTCCAAGATTATTTTTCAACTGATATCTAAACACATTCCTGTCATTACTTGCCGTGACCTATTAACAAAACTTTTTTTGCTCAACAAAGTTTTTTTTTTTTTTAAATATAGGTAAAGTACATGAATTAAGGACTATTGTCAGGTATCAGTATGGAAGGAGCAATTATATATTCTATGGATGGGTTATTTTGGATTTACTAACAAAATGACTTATTTTGCCAGTCCTGGAGCTTCAACTCAGGGCCAGGGAACTGTTCTTGAGAGTTTTTTTTTTTTCTCAAAGATAGCACTCTACCACTTGAGCCACAGTACCACTTCCAGTGTTTCTTTTTCTGTGTATGTGGTACTAAGCAATGGATCCCAGGGTTTCATGCATGCTAGGCAATAACTGTACCACAAAGCCACATTTCCACAGCCCTAAATGACTTTCTTAAGATGGCATTACTTTTTCATTCCGTTACTTTGTATTATAATTTTGGCCAGGTGGTAGAAAAGAAGTGCAAAACAATACTAAGTTTAGTTAGCTGACATTCCTATCACATCACTAAAGAAGTACACTGTTAAGACCTGCAGGACTCATAGGGCTGTTACATATGACATTATTATGTAAAACACCATTAACAGTCATCTCTAACATCCATAACATTCTGCTTCCACTTTCAAGGTCAAGAGCTAAATATCTAAGACTTTTTATTGATTGGGTGTGTTTCCTAGGAAGGAAGAAGGAGGATGTGGAAGGTGATGGTGGAAAAATACGTATATTGGCTTCCTGTCCACATTTTTTGCATTTTTAAAAAGTGCTACTGATGAAATCCCACATACATATAATTGACTATGCTATCTGCAGAAGATGCAGATAAATGAAGGCATTTATTCTGGTGGAGAGTCACATATGTTAACAAAATCCATTTCTGGAAAAAATACTAGGTAAGAAAGTATAAAGTATTGTATATAAAATGGTTTCTTCTCCTAGCAGAACAAAATGTAGTATTGAAATGATTAATCGAGGTTTCTTTGAGATTTTCTGCTGTCTCAGTATCAAAATATTCTCTAACTCCTGTAACATCCAAGCATAAAATCATGATTTGAGGATCTCAGTAATTTTAGAAACAAAGGTACATAATACTTCCTTCCTGCAGAGACATGTGATGGCAAGTATGATTGATTGTATTATAGTTCTCTTCTTTTTCCTCTTTATCACAAGTGTTGTATATCTTGGCATATTTCTCTGTCCTGCTTCCTGTAGGTGAGATTTACCTCTACTCTGCAATGTCAAAATGGGTCATGTGACTTACTTCAGCTTACAAAAATGAACCAGAAGTGGTCAAAGGGTATTTCTAAGGGAAGATTTCTATCCCATTGTCTGTGTCTAACAGATGATTTATTTTCCCTTAGCCCTAAAAACAGCATATTTCTAAAGGGAGTCTTCTTTCAGCTTATATAGTGGAAGAATATAGCATGTGAAATAGAGGCAAAACTCAAATACAGCCACACACACACACACACACACACACACACACACTCACACACACACACACACACACACACACACACACACACATATATATATATATATATATATAAACAGGCAGAACTAAGCTAATATTAGAATATGATATTAAGATGTTAGTTTCTTACCATTCTTGTATAGATTTATGATAGATGAGTATAGCACTAAACAAATAGATAACATTTACTGTTTGATGCTATTAATTTTTTGTTTTATATATAAGCATTCTCTCCTGTTTGATGCTATTCTTTTTTATATATAAATAAGCATTCTCTATGTGATCACTTGTGTGGTTATCTTTTTCTAAACATGTGTTTAATCACTATAGACCACTGTATCTAATATCCACAATCATTATCCAGACCTAGTCATTGAGATGAGGAAGAACAAAATGTCTAGATTTCTCCTTTTTTCTTCTTCTACTTTTTCTAGTGTGAATTCTCATCCTTTCTCCAAATTCTCCTATTAATAAAGTAAGAATGCACATAGTAGATATCAAGCAAAAGGCTTCAAAGCCAGAATTTCATTCTTTCAAAAATAGGTGAAGTAAATCAGAGTAGCTTAAGGAAGTATAAAAATATGACTTTATTCCCTGTCTGGCTTCTAACATAGGGTGGGAACATGACTCTAAATATCTAATAAACCATTTGCCTTGGCTAATTTTTTAAACAGTTTTTAAAATAAATAGTAATTTTTAAAATTTTTTAAAAATAATTTTAAAATAAATAGTAATTTGCTGTTTGAATACGACTGCATTATTTTTTGAGTTGAGAGGCTAAATTTTATCAGAATCGAAATATAATGAAAAAAATGATTTTAAGATAAATAGCTGGTAGTTACATTTTTAACGTGAAATACACACAGAGACATCTTTTTTCTTCTTTTTCTATCCACACTGATTCAAATTCAATAATCAGTTCATGTAATTCAAATAGCTGTGTATCAGGAATAGATTAGACTACAAAAAGTTAGAAAAAGAGAACCAGTATTGGGTGGTGCATTCTTTAAAAATAACTGTCAAATAAATATTAACTATAATTCCAAAATAATAGCAGGCAAATTCTCTTGAAAAGAGAAGATTTTAAACAGAATGTATCAAAAGTGACAGTGCCTGCACTGCTTCGGGAGATGTTCTCTGGGATTTAGAGTTTTTAGTACATGAGAATGTTTTAACCAAGATTATTTGCTTTCAGGGACTAAAATTTTTAGTTATATTTCATATAAGAAATATGTTGTTCAAATTTAATGAAAGGATAACAGCTTATAGTAGAAAGAATGCTACACACTCACTGTAGTAGGCAGCAAAATACCTTCCCAAAATATCTATCGTCCTGAAATATCTAATCCCTCAAATGTAGATTTGCATTTTATACATATATATATATATATATATATATATATATATATACAAGTTTGTAAAATAATCACCCTTCATTACCCAAGGAACACAAATTTGAATAATTATCAGATGGGAAAATTATATTCAAATGGGTACTTAAAAGTCCCAGCTGTAGTTGGAAAGGGACATGATTCGGTAAGAACCCTCAGAAAGATGTAAAGATGCTACATTAGAAGATAAAAGAAAAGACAACAACCCAGATTCTGAAGTTTCTGGAAAGCGGAAGTAAGTGCATTTTTGCACTAGAATCATCTGAAAAGTATTTCAGCTCTCTCAGTGACTCGATTTTAATCTAGTGAGACGTCTTTTAGATTTCTGTCCTTTAGAACTGCAAAATGATAAATACGGATTATACAAGCCACTTAACTTGTAGAAATTTGTTACAACAGATTTGACTGAGTAAACTAAGTCAACTACAGCCTTTTCCCTATGCAACTACAGGGACACCTCATGTCCTAGTTTCTGAGAATAAGAAAAAGTTGCCACTGGCTTTGTACACATGTGTGGTGTACATACTACTAAGGGCCTTGCATTAATGAAGTCTTGAAATTATAAATAATATCTAAATAAAAAGCTCCCTATCTTTATTTTCACATTTGGGGATCATTAAGTACTAAAGTTATGCAGAAGACCAGGGTAAGAATATAGAAATGAAATCTGTCTCCTAATATTATAAAGATAATTTATGTCATTTTGAATTATACTCTTTAAAGTAATAAAAAATAAGGTAAAACAGAAACTCAATTTTTTATCCTTCCTAACTTTGCAACAGAAAATAGAAAATCCAGTAAAGATACAACAATCCCAGGATGGTATAGGATGTTATAGGATCACTAGATGTTGAAAAAGAAGATAACAAAAATGTGTCCCTTGGAAAAATGGGAAACAAACTCCACACCGAAAAATTGTGATATAGCTAGAAAATAGTTTCCACTATTCTCTCTTTGATATTTTAGGTTTGTTTACCCAGCAATTTTCCTCTCTTAAGTAATGACTATTTATTAATACTCAAGGGTTTGCAGCATATATCCCAGCAACAAATAATGCTTCTAAATGTAAAAAAAGAATGATACTAAGAGTAACCAAGGGTATTGTGTTGCTATAGCTGATAAATAAGAATGATTTTTGTGAATAGTCAAACCGTTTTGATTTTTTTCATACCTTTCCTCTTCTCCAACATGAGAAATCCTAGTCAAGATATGCAAAATATTAATAAAGGATTTTATATTTTTATTGTTCACACTAAAGCAAATACACTTTTCCTCTTTGCAAGCCTGATTTTGAAAGAGTCAGACCCTCACAATTGTTTTTATAGACAAAAGTTTACCGCTTTGGCTTAGGTGTTTTCCTGCCTTTGGCCGTTGCTCTCCATTATTTTGGCGACTACACAGAAAAACAAGATAAATCCATTATGCTTATGTTGAATTGTTCAAAGTCAAAGTATCTCCAAACAAAGTTTTCTCTTCCCTTCTACACTGCTAGTTGAAGTTTAAATGATAACAAAAATGTCATACTTTAATGTACATTCTCATTGAAACCAGTGAAAACAGGAATGTCTGTGATTGCTTTTATAAAATGCTTTCAAGTATTTTCCTTGGCTATTTTCATTATTGCCTTTGTTCCATCCTCTAATCAGGAACACATGGTTACACAAAAAGATCTTTCTAAGGAATACGATGTTAGTCAAAAAATAGATGTATAATTAAAGATTTTCATCACTTAAGAGATTGAAAAGCTCAGAAGACATTTTGCTATTACTGGAATGGTTCTTAAACTAAGTGAAATGCATGTAAATGTGACAGTTGTTCCAAACAATGATTATGGCTTATACTTTTCTCCTTCAATGAGATGAGTAACTCATGAAACCTCTGACAACGTTGGAGGGCATATCGATTTTAGGGTAGAAGAGTTAATGTTAGAAAGCCAAGGGAGATTCCTTAAACAGCACTGGCTATCACTTATCAGTTAATTATACTTATGACATATAAGTATACAAACATGTAAATCTGAATTGAGTGAGAAATGTGTGATTTACGCAATTGATTCAATGACAACTAAAACTAGAAAACATTTCCCTACATTTATGTAAACTATTATATCTAGTGAAGATTTAAAGTTTTAGAATACATTTTAACATTTACATCAAAATATTTGTTTATTTCTAATTTTTGTCCATCCTGGGGTTTGAAATCTGGGCCTGGACGCTTTCTCTCAGCTGTTCAGCTCAAAGCTAGTGCTCTACCACTTGAGCCACTGCCAGTTTTCTGGTGGCTCATTGGAGATAAGTGTCTCATGGACTTTCCTGCCTATGCTGGTTTTGAACCATGATTCTGAGCTGTGCGACTCCATAGTAGCTAGGATTACAAATATGAACCACTGGCACTTAGCTACATAATTATTTTTTACACATTTATGAAGTATGGAGTGGTAATCCCATTCATTTATAACTTGTGTAATGATCAAACTATATCATATCTATTAGTTTCTGTATGTAACATTTCTTTTTAGTGAGGCTGCTCAACCTTATCTTTTGGCTGTGATGAAATGTCTATTTTTAGCTATAATCACTTTGCTTCTTATGGTATACAATTAATATATTAACTTTTAGCCATGGAAGTCTACTAATTAAAGTTATATAAAACATGAATTGTAATGAGAAAGAAATTCATGAATCTATTACTTGTTTTAGGAAAACAATTATGCCTCTTGTTTTCAATTATATTTCTGTGGGAATGTGTAGTATTTATTGATTTAACTGTTAAAATTGATAACAGTTACATTATATCAAGTTGATTCTAACTTGTATTTGAAAATTGCACACTTAAAACAAATATACTTCCACTTTCTTCTACCACATAATTAAAATAACAGTAAAGAAAAGATAGGTGTTACTGGGTCATGAGTAGAATCCTAGAAACTCAGGAGGTAAGACCTGAACATTTTGGTTCAATGTCAGTCCAAACAGAAAAAAAATGTGAAAATTTATCTTCAATTATCCAGCAAGAAGGAGAAGGTATGGATGTGGCTCAATGAATAGTGTCATCACCCATGAGCAAAAAATACAATGGAGACCATTAAACATTGAGTTCAAGCCTTAAAAATGGCATATGCGCAGAAGACAACAATAAAAAGTACTATGAGCATCAATAATGAAGAAAAATAGTAGAAAAGTTACTGAGATATGTTGTGTTAACATCTGGAGGACAGAAATCATTTGACAGAATTTTAATTCATGAGAGGGAAAAATCAAAGTCTCATTTGCACACTCTCATTGTACTCATTTGTGTTGAAACCTTGTTATTGGGAAACAAGTGAAAGAGTAGATTGGATTACCTGTCATAGTAGACATTGCCTGTGAATATGCACCATCCCATTCTGCAAAAATCTAAACTCGTGCTTTGTAATTTAAATACAACCTCATGTTAGAGATTGTTTGGTTCACATAGACAAGGGTCTTTATTTTGAGGTTTCAGACCAGAGCTTTTGCTTATAACCACTCCTGCTTTACCCGCTTCCCTTGCCTTACTTAGGTGACACCAAGCCAAGTCTTTGAACTAAACCCCACTGCCTTAATCACTCCCTTTCTCCAGCTACAACTCATTTCACATGCTATTTATGTCTTAGCATTACTTGTTTTCATTATAATCTCCACCAGAAAACTCATATATTCATGTAAATCCACTGTAAATAACCTAGTTAGAAAAGGGAGTAAGTGCTCCCACAAATCTGTGCTACACTGTGTCTTTTTTCTCCATGGCTTTTGAGTTTGACAAATGATTGATTTGGTTTGATGTAATTCCATTTATCCAGACTTACTTTGATTTGTTGTGCTTCGTGATCTTTGGAAGTTTTGACCTATGCCAAGGGGCCCTCATGTTTCCCCTAACCCTTCCGGTAACATTTTCAAAGTATCTGACTTACATTGTGGTCTTTGATCCATTTGGAATCGATTCTGGTGCAGGGAGGTATATAAGGATCTAACTTCAGTTTTCTGTGTACAGACAACTCTACCAGCACAATTTTTTTAAAGAGGCTGTATTTCTTCCATCCTGTTTCTGGCTCTCTATCAAAGATTATGTACCTATAGGAATGGATTCATTTCTGGGTATTCGATTCTGTTGTATTGATATAATTCTATGCTCCTATTGGAAAGAATGTTACTACCCCATTCATGAGGAAATAGAAAGACTGGGAAAAATGATGTTTAGTGAGATAAGCTAGATCTAATTAAATATATGCTGCATTGTTTTCCTCATTTGTAATAACTAGAATATGTCCATAAATATACAAGTTAATCCAGTAGTTAGTAAATGACAAATACATATAGTTGGACATGATTAACTAACAGCACTTTAAGCATTCACATGGTGAAAACAAGTGAAGCTATTCTGAGGAGAGGATCACAATGACTCAATATCTATGTGCATATGACCATATTGTAATGAACTCTAAAAATCAATCATGCATGTGAAATACATATATCTGTATATAATTTTAATAGGTGCCATAAAAATAGCCGACTTCCCTGTAATCTCGAAGCAAAATTCTAAGTTTAGAAGATAAATTGAGGAAAGTTTTTAAAACAAAAACTAAAATACATAGAAGAAAAAGCAGAAGAGAAAAGAAAAAATAAGATGAAAAGTAGAGTAGCTATCTATTGAAAAATTCATAAACAATTTCCAGAACTATACAAGAGAGCTTGGGTAGAGCTCAGTTGTAGAACTAGACTAATATATACAAAGCCATGGGTTCAATCTCCAAGAAGGCATAATAAGTTAATAAATAGTAATAATAAAATAATTACAAATGCTTTCATGTTAGAGAGGCCTGAATCCTAAAACAGTATACAAATTACTCTCAATTCTTGTATATAATGACATGAAACTACAAGAATAAAGAGGTAATAGTTTTCCTTTTCTATCCTTTCCTTTAATTTTCTGTTTTCTTCTTCTCTTTTTTCCTTTGGCACTACTGATGCTTGAAGCTGCTAAGGCTCTGACCGCTTTAGATTATTTTTCAGATAAGGTCTTACCTTTTGGCCAAGCCTTCCCTGAGCAATAATCTGTTACCTATGGCTTCCACAAATGTGAGGTATCAGGGAAATTACACTATATCTAGCTGTCTTTGCTTTTGTAGTTTCTCGCAATTTTTTTGGTCAGAGCTGTCCCTGGATGTCAGTGTTCTACAGTTCTGCCTTCTAATTAGCAAGGTACATTTCATTCCATGTTTGGACTCAGATTATTTTACAATGTATACACTCAATATTGACTTCTATTTTCTAGATATTAAATTCTATTGAGGTTAGTATGGATTTTTATGATGTTATAATAAAAACACAGAGAAATCCATTGGTTATTTTCCTAGTTTCTTCAAATATTTATAACTATGACATGAAAAGTAGGACATTAATATTTCACAAGCAACTTATGCAGACCAGTTGTTTTAATAATTTTGTGCACATATTAAGTCCAATAAAATTTTATCGACTCTATATTAATATATATTTATAGATACGTTTCTTTACCAAAAATGAGTCTGTCTCATGCTTCCCTTTTATAATTAAACCCACTACTTCTCTTTGTCTCATCCAAAAACTGTTTCATTCTGGCAACCAACACATTTTTTTTTCTCCAGCTTCTAGATCATGCAATAAATAAGCTTTTAGGATTGCCTTCAAATCTTTGGTAGATTATTGCCAGTTGTTGTATGCCTTAATATTGTATTCCCACGAGTTGCCTTTGGTTCTGTCATTATAGAATGTAGCACAATTCATTTCCCACTCACCTGAGGAAAGCCTGAACTGATTTCCATTTTTATGACTAGAGGAAATAATGCTGCTATAAACATCTGTGTTTTGGCTTTTGGGTGAATGTTACATTTCATTTCCATGAGCCAAAGCCGGAAGAGCTCCATTCCTGTGCTATACTGTGGGTGGTTGCATATTTCATATTATAAGAAACTGTCAAAATGTTTTCAGAAGTGGCTTTCCCATTTGACATTCCTGCCAGCATCTAGTTTCTCTGTTTCTTTATAGCACTTATTATGGACATTATTGTATTATGTGAAGTAATTCTCATACATGTTTTATGATGTAATTTTAGTTTTAATGTGCATTCATTTAATGACTGATGATGCTTTTCTTGTGCTTATTTTTCACAAGATGTACTTTGCTAGGTTCCAATTGATTTTTTTTTTGTCCAGTCGGGGGGCCTGAACTCTGTACCTGGGCGCTGTCCCTCAGCTCTTCAGCTCAAGGCTAGCACTCTACCACTTGAGCCACAGGGCCACTTCCGGCTTTTTTTTGTTTTTGCTTATGTGGTGCTGAGGAATCGAACCCAGGGCCTCAGGCATGCAAGGCAAGCACTCTACCACTGAGCCACCTTCCCAGTCCTCCAATTGATTTTTTTAACATTAGGTTTTGAGAGTTCTATGTAGAGTCTAGATTTGAGGCATTCTTCAGGTACAGAATTTGCAACTATTTTATCCTTGACTATGGATACCCTTCATCATCATCATCATCATCATCATCGTCATCATCACTATTAGTATTACTACTATTAATTTTGTACGTGTATGTATGGTCCTGGGGATTGAACTCAGGGCCCCTGAGATTTGTTGCATTTCGTTAACTATTTACCATTTGAGTCATGCCTCACTTCTGGCTTTTTTGCTGATTAAGCAGAGATAAGATTCTCAAGAACTTTATTTTTTTTGGCTGCCTTCAAACAGAAATACTCAAATCACAACCTACCAATTTGCTAGGTTGTGATATATGAGCACCCTGCTCCCAACTTCTATTCACTACTTGTATGACCTTTCATAGACTAAATTATTTTACAATTTTATTGATTACTACTATATAAAGTTTTCCTTTCGTATAATTTTAATGCCATATTTAAGTATGCTTCATCTCTAAAATTATCAAAACATCTTCCTTTGCTTTATATTTACATAACTCTTTTTGTTTTATATGCCACCTTCAAAACCTGCTTTAAGATAATATTTGAATAAATTGTTATATTTAAGTCAACGTTCACTTTTTAATTCTCCCCAATACTGTATAATCTATCACCACTTATTAAAGAGAATGCCATTCCACAAGTGTTTTACATTCTTATTAAATATTCCTTGATAATATGTATGTTCCTCTAATCTGGTGCCCTACACTATCATTGAGCTGTATAATCTTTCCTATACAAATATAACAATTTTACACTAACAGCTTTAATATTGGAGAGAGAAATATATTCCAGTTTATTTTCCTTTGTCAATGAGTCAAAGAGTGTTGGTCAGGTGTTTTAAGAAATTGTCAAAAACTTATAAATAAAATTGTGAAGCTGTGCGCTGATGGCTCATACTTATAATCCTAGCTGCATAGGAGGCTGAGATCTGAGGATTGTGGCTCAAAGCAAGCTGGAATGGGAATGTCTGTAAGACTTTTATCTCCAATTAACCACCAGAAATCCAGAAGTGGCAAAGTTGCTCAATGGGTAGAGCACTCATTTTGAGCTGAAGAGCTGAGGGACAGTACCCAGGCCCACATTTCAAGCCCCAAGAATGACCAAAGTAGGGACGAGGAAGTGGGAGAAAATATGTATCTTCCAATCCATAAAAATTATATGTCTCCATTTATTCAGATTTTTGCCTTTATATTCAGCATGGTATGATTTTCAATGATGGTGGGTGAAATACATTTTGACGATGTGTGGAGATAGCACAAAGTCATTCACAGAAAACCATTGAAAAATAAGGGGCAATGGGAATGGAAAAAGACAGAAACAGGTTAATCAGGCCCTTGATCAATATATGAGTGTGCAAAATATTTCAATAAGATTTCTTCATGCAATTAATATACACCAATTAATAAATATCTTCCAAAGGCATTGGTATTCAAGTATGACATAACGGCTAAATACAGATTGCGTGGTGAATGAAACAAAGATAAGTGAGAAAATACATACTTATAGTAATTGTGTAAACAAACTAAGAAATTTGGTCAACATACTGAGGGCTCATGGCTCATTAGAATTAGAAGGCCATTGGTATCTAAGATAATACTAAAATGTTAGACTTGAGCCTATCTTTAAGACTGCTTAATGCTAAAGTAAAGTCAATAAAGGACATGTTTGGCAAATAAAGTAAAATTATAATTTAGAGACAAATGAAAATAATAATATACATATATGTCTATATACATGTATGTATACATCTGTATACTCATATATAAGTATACATATATATAGGTATTTGTATATATACACCTAAGAAGTATGAATATATGCATATGTACACATAGTGTTTATACATATACATATTAATGCCAATGAAAAACTTTAACCATCCTGAATAAGTTATCAAGAAGTCCAAATATATATCTCTGTAATATACCAACAACCAAAGAACATATGGAAAGATCATAACATACCTAGACATTGCATACATATAGAGATTAGTGGAAATAGAAACAACAATATGATAGTACTGCACAACCACTATGTAGAAATTGGAATCCTTATACATTGGTGTTTAGAACTTAAAATTATATAGTCAGTTTGTTAAACATACTGGAAATCTTTAAGATATTACACATATATTTGCTCTTATTTTCCAGCATTTTGAATCATAATTTGATATCCAAAATAGATTTCAACACATGCCCAATGAGACACATGTACAAGAATATACATAGCAAAACCGTTTACAATAATTTATAATAAAATATTGAACTGATCATTGAGGACATTATACAATTATACACATGCATACAAAACAATATGCTCTATCCATGAGAAAAATTTACTTGAACTTACTTGGGAAACACTAATATTATATGGGAGAAATGGATGAAATATACTGCATTTTCTAATTAAATGAGCTTTTTAAAATTGGCACATCTGTAGTGGTAGACTATGAAGTAATGGTTGGTCAATGGAGGGTAGGTTGAAATGATGACAGGAAGTGACTACTAATAAATATTGGAGTATTTTGAGAGGGTAATGATGATAAAATGTTCTAGAACTGAAGGTGATGTTCATAGTACAACTCTAAGAATCATTGTACTTTATCGAAGTATTACAGATTGCATTTGCATTAACCTTACGAAAAATTTTAGAATAGTAGTGGGTGAATCTGAGTGGTAATTTAGGAATTAAAATCACAGAATTCTGTAAGGAGTTTAGTATGTTGATGAATGAGACTATCAATAAAATATGATCTGTCACATATCCTCTAAATGACTATATATGATATTGCGAGTCAGTGAATATTCTACAAAATTATGAAAATTGAGGGATGAGATAGGATTGAGAAGGATGAGGGAAAATGATCATCAAGATGCACTGTACTGGGCTGGGAATGTGGCTTAGTGGTAGAATTAGTGGTAGTGTGAAGCCCTGGTTTGATTCCTCAGTACTACACAAACAAAAAAGCTGGAATTGGCACTGTGACACAAGTTGTAGAATGCTAGTATGAGGAAAAGAAGCTCAAGGACATTGCCCATTGTCAAGACCCTAAGTTCAAGACCCAGGACTGTCCAAAAAAAAGAAGGAAGCATTGTATTAAGACAGGCACTAGTGGCTCATGCCTGTAATCCAAGATACTTACTCAGGAGGCTGAGTATTGAGGTTTGAAGCCAGCCAGGAAATTCTGTGAAATTCTTATCTCCAATCAAAACTCAGAACAATCTGAAAGTGCTGCCTTTCGTACAGTGATAGAGTTCTAGTGTTCATCCATAAGAGCTCAGGGGCAGCACCCAGGCCTACAGTTCAAACCTCAGGAGAGAAAAAAGGAAAACAAAATAACTCACTAAACACTATTTATAAACTGCATGGTCAAAGAGCAACCCCCAATCATGTACTTAAAGTTAATTAAAAATATTATTAGAATAAAATACAAGTCATTTTAGGGACCAAATATAGATAGAATTCAAAAGTTGTTTACAGGGGCAAAGTAAATTCTATATCACGTAGTTTGAGTTGAAATTTGTTCTTCAGTCTTATTAAATCATTCTTAAAATTGAAAATACTGCCAATTATAGGTCAATTTCACTGAGGAACAGATTGAATTCGGCTGTCTTTTCATAGCAAATCATAGTGGTGAATTTTTTGGCTCTTGCTGATATATATCTGAAATTTTAAAGTAGATTTGCAATCATATAATATTAATTTAATCTATCATTTCATTAGGGTGATGTTGGTCAGACTTTTTTTCCAGTAAATCTTATCCCTTATGATAAATGACAGCATGCTATGTCAGTCTCCTATTAATATGACAAAATAGTTTATAAAATCAACTTAAAAGGAGGAAAGATTGATCTTGGCTTCTGATTTTATACATTTCATTTTATGTTTTTTATCCTCGTTGCTTTGGGTTGGTGGTGGAACAGTACCCTATGTCAGGAACATGCGATGTAGTATGTGTATTCATGGAAGCCAGGAAGTAAAGAAGAAGAGTAATAGGAGTGGGAGAGGGAGAAAAAAGAGGAGGGGGAGAGAGAGAGGGAGAAGGAAAAGGAGAAGGAGATAGAGAAGAAACAGAAGAAAAAGGGGGAAAGGTCTTTGATCTTATTGTCCTCTTTGATCACAAGTTCTCAGTGACCAAATCTCTACATTTGTGCCCACTTGAAAATGTTCACCACCTCTTTATGGTAACATAGTGAAAACTAATTATTAATCCCTATCCTTTATGAATTCAGATTCTATTTCTAGAATGGGGGGCTAGATATTTCTGTACAATTGTGAAAACTACTGCTCCTAAATAGTTACTTGAATTAATCAGAGGAGCTATTTGACATGGAGTTGGTTTGGTTATACAATTGTTGGAGAGATGAATGAAATATTTAGAATGCAAATACATTTTATTTAACAGATAAGGAAGCTTCAAGATATTTCATTTTTGATTTTCAAAAATTACTATTTCATTCAACTCATAATGAGTTGAATTTTTCATTATTTTATGGCATTTTTATTCAAGTTTTTTGTCATCTTTAATGAGGTTCATTCTTTCAAGTTGAAAGAAAAATGAATACTATAACTTATAAGGAGAGTAGTTATAATATGGATTTCCTGCAATTCAACAATAAGTTATATTCAAATCTCTAGGAATAATTGGATATGTCATATATCTTGCTTTAGTTATCTCATATTGAGATTGATTCAATTTGTTAAAATCAGTGTTGACATAAAATACATAAAATTCAGTGTTTCTCTGAAATGACTTGGTACTTGAACCTCAGAAATACATGACCAATAACTAAGATTTCTGCATACTCAAAAAATGTATGAATCTACATTTTTATGTCAAAAAAGATTAGGGTAAAAGCAATAGAAAATCATGTAGCCACAGTAGAAAAAATTTAAAGTTAATAACAAATTGTTTCTTTCAGCCTGACAGAGCCTATTGACTTTAGCTTACATGAGACATTTGATTAATGATCCTTTTGTAGCTTTTGAATAATAGAGTATTTCAATTTGTCCAAAGATTCTGTCATTTAAACCTTCGAGTGTATATTTTTTAATAAAAATGAAAATATTTTTCCACAGTGGAGGTTCAGATTTAGTAACTAAATAAATATCTAAATGCTAATTTGTTAAATTGACCTCTGGATTTCAAATAATTTTTTTTTTGGGTCCAGTCGTGGGGCCAGAACTCTGGGCCTGGGCGCTGTCCCTCAGCTCTTCAGCTCAAGGCTAGCGCTCTACCACTTGAGCCACAGTGCCACTTCTGGCTTTTTTCTTTTTGCTTATGTGGTGCTGGGAATCGAACCCAGGGCCTCAGGCATGCAAGGCAAGCACTCTACCACTGAGCCACCTTCCCAGCCCTCAAATAATTTTTTATTCTCAGATATATTATGTGCTGAATATGTGTATCTCAATCTTCTAATCCTCCGTACACTGGAAGCTGGGATTCAAAGCCCGCCTTGGCAAGAAATTTTGTGAGACACATCTCAATCACACACACACACACACACACACACATAAATACACACACACACACACACACACACAGAAAGCCAGAAGTGGAGTGGTGGATCAAATGTTAGGGCACTATCCTTGAGTGAATAAAAGTAAGGGAAAGTAAGGGATAGGCCTTGAGTTCAAATAAAAAGAACAACACACATACACACAAACTCACACACACACACACACACACACACACACACACACACACAGAGACACATACAATATTATGTCTAAATTCTTTTTTTAAGTAAATTGTTATTTTTTTATTGTGAAAATACTGTACAGAGGGGTTACAATTACATGGGCAAGATAATGAGTACATTTCTTGTCAAGCATTGTTGCCTCCTCCTTTGTTTCCCCTTCCCATCCCTTCCCATCCTCCCCCCAATCCCCACCCAATACTCCCCGCTCCTCCATCCCGCACCAAAATTGTGAAGTTCATTTTCGACCTAATGACTTGTACATCTCATTGTTGCAGTGAGTCCACCTGTATCCCTAGTTAAATGATTAATTCTTATTTTTGTTTGAAGAAATAAAAAATATTATGAAAAGTAATATTTGTTACATATACTTCAACTTTTGTGAAGTGGTTTTTAGTACAATATGTTTTAAGGTATAGCATAGGTCATTAAAATTAATGTCAATCTACTTAATAGTTATAATTCCTCATAACACCTTGGAGTGCAACATTTGGTATTGTTTCTATAGTCTTAAGAATTATTCTAAATAAAAGAAAGAAAGGAAGGGAGAATAGGAGAAAAAAATGAAGAAACAAAGAAACCAAGAAAGAAACAAAGAAAAGGAAAGAAAGAAGAGAGAAAGATAGAGGTGGGGATGGAGGGAAGGAGGGCAGAGGCAAAGAAGAAAAGATAGGAAGGAAGGAGCACACAAATTCCCAGCTCCTCTGGGACACAGCAAAGGCAGTACTCAGAGGCAAGTTTATAGCTCTGAGTTCCTACATCAACAAATTAGAGAGATCTGAAACCAACAATTTAATGAGACACCTGAACCTCCTTGAAAAAGAGCAGAAAGATAAACCCCAATCCAGTAGACGGAAAGACATAATTAAAATTAAATCAGAATTAAATAAATTAGAATTCAAAAAAAACTATAGGAAGAATCAACAAAACAAAGAGTTATTTTTTCGAAAAAATTAACAAAATTGACAAACCCTGAGCAAATCTTATCAGAAAAAGAAGAGAACACACCCAAATAAATAAACTCAGAGATGGGAATGGAAACATCACCACAGAAACAACTAGGATTCAGAACATTATAAGGGAATACTTCTCAAAACTTTATGCTAATAAGTTTGAGAAATTGGCAGAAATGGACCTTTTCCTAGTAAATATTGACATGCCGAAACTAAACCAAGATGAATTTAACCATCTTAACAGGCCCATATCAAGCATTGAAATAGAAACAGCAATAAGAGACTTCCCATCTAAGAACAGTCCAGGACCAGATGGTTTTACAGCAGAATTCTACAAGGCCTTCAAAGCAGAGCTCACACCAATACGCCTCAAACTCGACAATGAAATTGAAAGAGAAAGTTCACTACTAAACTCATTCTATGAAGCCATCATAAACCTAATCCCAAAACCAGGCGGGGACTCATCAAAGAAAGAGAACTATAGACATATTTCTTTCATGAACATTGATGCAAAACTTCTCAACAAAATTTTGGCCAATCGACTTCAACAATTCATCCAAAAAATCATACACCAAAATCAAACAGGATTCATTTCAGGGACGAAAAGCTGGTTCGATATATGCAAATGAACTAATATTATTCATCACATCAATAGGAGCAAGGATAAGAACGACATGGTTATCTCAATAGATGTAGAAAAAACATTCAACAAGATCCAACATCCCTTTATGATGAAGGTTTTGGAAAAATTAGGAATCCATGGAACATTCCTCAATACAATAAAGGGTGTATATGACAAACCTACAGCCAGCATTATACTTAATGGTGAAAAACTAAAACCATTTCCTCTTAACTCAGGAACAGGACAAGGATGTCCAGTCTCTCCACTTCTCTTCAATCTAGTATTAGAATGTATAGATACAGCAACAAGACAAGATATAAACATAAATGGGATCCAAATAGGGAAAGAAATAAATCTCTCCCTCTTTGCAGATGACATGATCTTGTAGTTAAAGAATCCAATAGACTCTACTCCCAAATTACTCAAGCTGATTCAAAACTTTGGCAAAGTAGGAGGGTATAAAACTAACCGCCCAAAATCTCTGTATGCCAAGAATGAGAAAAGTGTGGCTGAAATTAGGAAAGCAACTCCATTTGTAATAGCTCCACAAAAACAAAAATCTAGGAATTAACTTAACCAAAGAAGTGAAGGACCTCTATGATGAAAACTTTAAAAACTTGAAAAGGAATTCAAACAAGAAGTTAGAAAATGGCAAAACCTCCATGCTCCTGGATTGGAAAGACTAACATCGTGAAAAAGGCAATACTTCCCAAAGATATCTACAAATTCAATGCAATACCTATCAAAATTCCAATCTCATTCTTCAAGGAAATAGAAGAGGCAATCCAAAAATTCATATGCAACAAAGAAAGACCCCGAATAGCAAAAACGCTCCTCAACGGAAAGAGCACAGCTGGAGGAATATCAATACCAAATTTCAAACTCTACTATAAAGCCATAGTAATCAAAACAGCTTGGTACTGGCACAAGAAGAGACCTCAGGACCAATGGAATATAATTGAAAACCAAGAAATTAACCTACAGACTTTTAGCCATCTAATTTTCAATAAGGGAGCTAAAAAAAAGAATGGAAGAAAGACAGCCTCTTCAGTAAATGGTGCTGGCAAAATTGATTAACTACTTGTAGAAAACTAATGCTATATCCTTATATATCACCCTGCACCAGAATCAACTCCAAATGGATCAAAGACCTCGGAGCCAAAGCAGACAATCTGAAAATATTACAGGTTGGTATAGGAGAAACCCTAGGTCTCCTTGGTGCAGGCTGAAATTTTCTGAATAGAGACCCGGAAACAACAAATCAAAGAAATGTTGGACAAATGGAATTGCATGAAGTTGTAAAGCTTCTGCATGGCAAAGGACATAGCTAGCAAGATCAATAGAAAGCCCATAGATTGGAAGAAGTTCTTCATTAGCCATACAACGGAGAAGGGTCTCATATATAAAATATACTTGGAACTCAAAAAATTAAATCTCCCAACAACAAATCCTCAAACAACTGCCCAATAAATAAGTGGGCTAAAGACTTAAAGAGAAACTTCTCTGAAGAAGAAAGAAGGATGGCCAATACACACATGAAGAAATGCTCAACCTCCCTAGCCATAAAAGAAATTCAAACCAAGACAACATTAAGATACCAATTCACCCCAGTTAGAATGGCAAAAACCAAGAACTCTAATAACAACAGATGCTGGAGGAGATGTGACAGAAGGGAACCTTACTTTGTTGTTGGTGGGAGTGTAAACTTCTTCAACAATTTTGGAAAGGAGTATGGAGGTTCCTCAAAGACTCCACATAGAGCTCCCCAATGACCCAGCAATGCCACTTTTGAGCATTTACCCAAATGTTTGCAAGCAAGACCACACTGAAGCTACCAGCACAACTATGTTTAATGCAGCATTATTTACTGTAGCTAAGATATGGAACCAACCAACCCAGATGCCCCTCAGTAGATTAATGGATCAAGAAAATGTGGTATATATACACAATGGAATTCTATGCCTCCATCAGAAAGAATGACATTGGCCCATTTGTTAGGAAATGGAAAGACTTGGAAAAAATTATATTAAGTGAAGTAAGCCAAGCCCAAAGAAACATAGGTCACATGGTTTCCCTTATTTCTTTGTTGCTTTGTATGTCCCTCCCCCACAGGGTAACCCCTGCTTTCACTGTATTTGATGTCTATATAATTTGTAGAGTGGAAGGGGACAAACAAATCGTTTAAATAAGGATACTGTTGGACCCGTTGCAACAACGAGAAGTACAAGTTGTCATGTCGAAAATGAACTTTACAACTTTGGTGGGGTGGGGGAAGCTTGGGTGGGGGGCGGCGGGAGGCTGGGAAGGGATGGGAAAGGGAAACAGAGGAGGAGGCAACAATGCTTGATAAGAAATGTACTCATTATCTTGCCCATGTAATTGTAACCCCTCTGTACAGTATTTTCATAATAAAACATTTTAAAAAAAGAAAAAAGAAAGGAAAGAAGGAAGGAAGGAAAGAAAGAAGGAAGGAAGGAAAAAAATGAAGGGATGAAGGAAAGAAAAATGGAATGAATGAAGGAAGGGATAAAAACAATTTAATTTAAAAAATCTGCTATTTAGCCCAACATAAATTTCATGTAAGTTAACCCTTTAGTAAATGCAAGTTTGCAATTGTCACTTCTCTGCCTGTTCTTTATCCATGAATGAAACCAACAAATGTAGTATCAGAAATAACCACGTTAATGTTTGCATCTGTAGTAAATATGCACACAAATCGTTTTCTCGGGCTGGGAAGGTGGCTCAGTGGTAGAGCACTTGCCTTGCATGCCTGAGGCCCTGGGTTTGATTCCTCAGCACCACATAAGCAAAACGAAAAAAGCCAGAAGTGGCGCTGTGACTCAAGTGGTAGAGCGCTAGCCTTGAGCTGAAGAGCTGAGGGACAGTGCCCAGGCCCAGAGTTCAGGCCCCATGACTGGACCGAAAAACAAACAAACAAACAAACAAAAAAAAATCATTTTCTCATTTTCTATACATTATCAAATAACTATTTACAAACAATTTACATTTAGTTATAAGTATTCTAAAAATTGATGTAACCAAAGGCTGTCAATGTATTATATAATGTTAACACTAGTATTTATAATGCTAATAATATTACAGTCTTCATGTTATATTAATTATAACAATTATATTATGTATTTTATCAGAGAAATTATCATCCTCTAATTTTGGTGTCTGTGGGAGCCCTAATAGCAGACATTATTAAAATCAAAGGAGATCTGTATTGCTGAAAGCAATTAAATCAGTGGAGATTGTTCGAATACATCAGAAGGGCTTAGAAAGGTTGCACCATGTTTAAATGATTACCTCTGATGTAATTCAAGAGCCACTAAACAATCATGCTTCACTTTGCCATCACTATAATTATTCCATTTGTAAGAAGAATCATTCACATAATTGACATGATATAGGTTTGTCCTTAAGATATTATTTTCTATGAAATTATATCCAAATGATAAACTACACTGAGAGTTAAAGCAAAATTTGCCAAATATATTGGACGATGTAACTCCTTCCAGATACTCATTTTGAAATTGTATTTCCGTCTGGTTACATTATAATCACCCTTTCAGAGATGACCCTGAAATAATGATCCTGATAAAAGAAGCCCAATAAAACGACCCTGCCATGTGAACATCCAGCAAATAAAGTATAATGATCCAGAAATTAGACGGCCATAAGACAAGGAATTCATTTGTATAACCATTTTTATAATCCATGTTCAAGCTTCTAGAGTATGGATAGTATACTCCTGATGTTTTTAAGCCACTTACTTTGAGGTATTCTCTTATAACAGCCCAATGGTTGACAAAAAGCAAAGTAGTTTTGATTTAAATTTCAAATTTTCAGAAAAAAAGATTCATAATGTTTTATTATTTGAATTTTATTCTCCAAACCTCCAGGTTAAAAATATTTTTAAATGAGAAATAATTGAGGGGCAACTCTCTATTCAACTATCATAATTTATTGACTATTTTAGTATCTTTAAGTAGTTGTACATAGTTGCCATTCACTGAAACAGTTTATGGATGCAGTGCATCTTGATGAATGTCACCTCTTTCAATACTCTCATCCACTCCTCCCAATTAACCCCAGTCTTTAGGTATCTAAATATTATGTTATGTACGGAATTACTTGCCATTTAACAAAGCAGTTTATGTGTACAATGCACCTGGAATTGTGTTACCACTTCAACATCTTCACTTTCATTTCACACTACCCCTTGCTTTGTATATTTCAATTCTGGGAAGTATGCAATGGTTTCTTGCCTGTATTCTATCCTTTACCGCTTCAATTTCTTACCCCTCTCACACTGCCCCTCACTGTCCGCTCTTGCAGTACACATTTAATGGTATTTATTTTGTTGGGCTTTGACTTAATCTTTTAAGAGCATAATAGTATTTCCACTAACTATGGACTCTGACACTTCAGATAATTCATTTGTACCTGCTTGCATACCATCCAGTATGTTTAACCCCAACGGTATAACCCCCGCTTTCACTGCATTTGATGTTGGTATAATTTGTGGAGTGGAAGGGCAAAAACAAATCGTTTAACTAGGGATACAGGTGGACCCATTGCAACAATGAGATGTACAAGTTCTTATGTCGAAAAAGAACTTTACAACTGTGGTGTGGAGATCAGGTGGGGAGAAGGGGGGAAGTATGGGAAAGGATGAGAATGGGAAAAAAGGAGGCAATAATGCTTGATAAGAAATGAACTCATTATCTTGCCAATGTAATTGTAACTCCTCTGTACGGTATTTTCACAATAAAAATTTAATTAATTAATTAATTAAAAAATAATTTTACCTTTATAAGCCCCTGGTATCTACCACAAATGAGGAAAATCAGGCAACGTAAGTTTCTCTGGGTGCAATTAATTTCACTTAACATTATTATTTCTAAGTGTTTCATTTTCCTTAAGAATAGTGCAATATTATTCTTTTTGATGGATTAATGGAATTCGATTATTTATGTATATATTTGTATGTATACGTGTATACATGCATACATATATACATACTTGTAAATTGGGATCAATAATTTTGTATATATATGTATATATGTACATATGTGCATATGTATCTGTGTGTGTGGGTGTGTGTAAGTTGCCTGATTTCGCTCATTTGTTGTATTAGAATGTGCCTATAATTTTACAAGTAAACAAACTTGGATGGTAAAAGAGAAAACATTAGGCTTGGACAAGATAAATTATATGGGAGTCTAAAAATTTATACAGTGAGATCAAACGGAGGATGCTCTTGGGAGAGGATCACAAAGGCTCAATAGCTCTATGAATATTATCATATAAAATAATATTCAGCAAAATGATCTCCAAGAAATGATTATAGTTTTATTATTTTGCTTTTCCTTCTGTCGTCTGTTGCTGTTTTGATTTTTGTACCTTTGGTCTTATATGTAAGTTTGTAAAGGGCAAGGGGAAACACAAATGGTGGGACAAAGAGTGAACAAATCTAGCAGTGCTACTCACTAAACACTACATTAAAAATGAACTATACTACCAGCATCCTTCAGTGAAGTTACTCCCTTTTTCCTTTTGTAATAATGAAAAACTGGTAAAGGTACTTTGAGATTATGTAAATATCTTATGTCTCATTAAACGTTTACTCACTAATTATAAAAATTAAAACTAAAAAAATGAACTATACAACTTATGGGGGAGGAAGGTTGAAAGGGAAAATCTGGGAGAACATGACGGAAGAGGTGACACTGTTTAAAAGAAATGTGCCCAATATCTGATTATGGAATTGTAACCCTTCTGTACATAATCTTTTTTATTTTTTTAATTGTGAAAATACTGTACAGAAGGATTAAAATTACAGGGGCAAGATAATGAGTACATTTCTTATCAAGCCTTGTAGCCTCCTCCTTTGTTTCCCCTTCTCATCCCTTCCCATCCTCCCCCCACAAACAGAATCAACCTTCACCCCTCCACCCCCTCACCCAATTTGTAAAGTTCATTTTTCGACATAACGATTTGTACATCTCATTGTTGCAATGGGTCCACCTGTATCCCTATTTAAACAATTTGTTTTTTCCTTCCCCTCCACAAATTATACCAACATCAAATACAGTGAAGGCAGGGGTTATACCATGGGGGAGAAACATACAAAGCAACAAAGAAATAATCTTATAAATATGTTGGAAACAATCGCAGAAAGAAAAAAAATTTGAATACATATATTAGGGTTCAAAAATTAAAAATGAACTTCATAAGCAGGCCAGAGTAAGTATACAAAATTGGATAAAATAGGCTTTAAATTAAAAATGGTATGAAAGTAAAAAGAGACAAAGAAGGACATTAAATATTGACAAAGTAAACCCTCCATCACGGGGATATAACAATTCTAAATAAGAATGCCCTGAATCCTAGGGCTTCCAAGTTGATCAAATACTACATAACCTAAAAATACGCATACATCCAAACACATTGTTTGTTGCTTGAGCACATCATTCTTAACTCTGGACAGGCCAACCAGGTAAAAACTTAGCAAAAAAACTTCAGAGCTAAATAACTGCAATGACAAGCTATACCTAATAGATAGCTACAGAATATTTCACCTACCAGCATCACAAAATATATCTCTCTCAGCAGCCCATGGAATGTTCTCCAAAATATATATATCTTAAATCACAAGGAAAATCTGTGAAAATTCCAAAATAAAAATGAAATTACTCTTTGTATCCTGTCAGACTACGATGGGACCAAATTAGATCTTGGCATCAAAAGGCATCACAGAAAATTCTGCAACTCACAGAGACTGAATGACACTTTGCTAAATCATCTGTGAATCACTGAAGAGATATGGAGGGAAGTTCCAAAGTTTATGGAATTCAGTGGAAGTGAACACACAAAATACTACCTCCTCTGGGACACAACAGCACAGGCAATACTCAGAGGAAAATTTATAGCTTTGAGTATGTACAGCAATAAATTAGAACAATCTTGTATCACAGCACTAGGTCATTGAAAAAAAGGAACAAGCCAAACCAAAAATCAGAAGACTAATAATACAAATTAGATTAAAGAAGTAAATAAATCAGAGTCTAAAAAACCATACAAGCAATCATAATTGACTTTTATCTATTAGTAACTCAGAAATTTGCCCAATGAATGTCAATGTAGCTATTTTCAGAGATAGACTCAACCAGCTCAAACTAGTGAACAAAAAATCTTCTAGAATTCTAAGAAGTAACATTCTGTTTGACTTAAAAAAATTCTCTGTTGTTATTATTAAGCTGATTCATAGAGGGATTACGATTACATGAGTCAGGTAATGAGTACATTTCCTTTTGTGAAATGTCTTTGGTTCCCTCACTTGCTCCTAGTCCCTCCCTCCTGTCCCCATCCATGTGTTAAATAGTTCACCTTCATAAATGTTCAATTAACTCCACTGTTGCAATTTTTCGCCATTTTCCCTAAAGCTCTGTCCCCACCCCTCACCTTCCTGAAGACCTTCAATGAATATACCGGCATAAGGTAAAGACAGAATCATCACAAACTATAAAGAACAATAAAAACAAAACAAAAAAGGAGACTTCTGTTTCCATGTTTTATAGTTTGTTTGAGTATGTATATCATGTTATATAAATATAATTGTTTTTTATCATAAAGTCAACTCAGGCACTAAAGTATGATAAGTTATAATGTTGCTTTCTATTTAATAATGCTTTTTATTTTAACATTAAAATTGTAAGTAACACAATTCAAGTCCTAGTGAAATTTTCAGATTTAAAGTTAAAATTTCAAAATGTCTAATAGTTCCATTTTGGCAACCAAAATGAAAAATAAGGATGTTTTATGCTCAATAATGTCATTATTACATATGTACAAAAGTAAAATAAATGTAATATTAATTCAGTGGAAATAAGAAATCAAATATATATGCAATGAATCAATTCCATATATTAATAGATCTATTGATAAAATTAGTGAAACTAGTAAAGTTGTTTTTTCGACATAACATCTTGTACATTTCATTGTTGTGATGGGTCCGCCTGTATCACTTTTTAAACCATTTATTTTTACCCTTCCCCTAAACAAATTATACCAATGGGGAGATGGGAAGGAATGGGAAGGGGAAACAAAGGAAGAGGCAACAATGCTTGATAAAAAATGTACTTATTACCTTGCCAATGTAATTGTAACCCCTCTGTAGGCTATTTTAACAATAAAAAATAATAAATAAATAAATAATAAAACCCAGGACGGGCAAAAGAAATTATTTTAAGAGAAAAAAATTAATAAAACTTGTTTTAAGTAGATTACTTAAGACATGAAGCAAGTGATAATTTTCTTTTCCAGGTGAAGTTGATATACAAATCAAAACCCAAAGATTCCAGAGTTCTGTGTGCTTAATACGTGTCAATTTACACATTTGCTTGATTCATCTCAACACTATATGAAGATAACTGAAAACAGGACTAGAATAAAAAACATCATTGAAAATGTTTATTTTGTGAATGAATATGTCTTTTTTATATATCTTTATTTAATTTGAAAAATCTGGTAATTAATTTAAGTCACATCAACAATAATGAGAAATAAACAGCCTCTAGCTCCTTAAAAGACAATCAATAAGACAAAAAAGAAACAACAAAGAAGAATATTGAACCTCATTTTGCACGTAGTCTTTGTATATTGTGGTGGCTTGTAACTGTAGGTTATGTGCCTATCCCATGAATATGGGCTCAAATCACTTCGGTTACTAGACGAAAATTTCAAAATCTAAAGCAGCTAACATAGCTGTGCAACTGTTGTGGGTTTCTCTACAGTAGCAGCTGGGCATAAACTGTACAAGGGAAATAATTTTAGTGCTTTGCAGGCAAGAATGTGATGAAAAGCATACTTTTATCTTCTTAGATGAAATAAGAAGACCACATTTTAAAAGCTTACTAAATGACCAACCTTTTAAAGAACAGTGCCATTTTTAAGGCACTCTAGATAATTCAAGTCCTTCATTCCAACCACAAACATTGCTGCCATTCACAAATCATTGCCAAGGTGAATTTCCAGTTCTTTTTGATATTTCAAATGGTTTAGGAGTAACATAAACAATAATTCAAGTTGTTGAGAAAATATAATTTAGAATAAACGAACGAATCAGATTCAACTCCATAGCATAACCTTTAGGAAAAATGAACTAAGGAATATGGGGTATCCTTTGTAATGTAATATTAGACATTAGGGAAAAATGCCAGAAACAGACTCTGCAAGGAAAAAGAAGTCTTTGATAAGATATACAAAAGATTACTCAGGTAAAAGTAATTTTACCTACATGTTCTATTATGTAACATGTTTTTGTCTGCTAATCAGAGAGACTCAAAAATATTTTTAATTATGATATGAAAAATACATTGTCATAAATGAATTAAATCAGGGAGTTGATGGTATAGGAACTGGGTGATTCTGTTAAATATTCTCAGTATTTTAAATGATCTGGTATTTTGGTATGTGTGGAATTATTAATGTATTTTATGTCTGGGCAGGAAAGATTGATTATTAGATGATTGTCTGGTACCCAATGTCAGGAGCCTAACCTGAGTCAGAGTGGTAAATGTGTGTGTTTGTGTGTGTGTGTGTGTGTGTGTGTGTGTGTGTGTGTGTGTGTGCCTGGAAGCATGTATTTCGAAGAAAGAATCTTATTTTCCTCAAGGTATATACTTAACTGTGTTAGTTATACTACATTAATGCAGCAGATAAAAGTAATTAACATTGCTGGGAAGGTGGCTCATTGCTAGAACGCTTGCTTGCATGTATGAGGCCCTGGGTTTGATTCCTCAGCACCACATAAGCAAAAAGAAAAAAGCCAGAGGTGGCGCTGTGGCTCAAGAAGTAGAGTGCTAGCTTTGAGCTGAAGACCTGAGGGACAGCGCCCAGACCCAGAGTTCAGGCCCCACGACCGGAGCCCCCATCCAAAAAAATTAATTAATATTTTGGTCATATGTTTATGTTTCTATGATTGCATGAATAAACTAAAAAGTTATGTTTGGGATATGAGTTTTATGAAAGGTCAGCTGAAAGTCTAAACATTTGGAATCTTGAGAAAGCTATCAATGGCAATCATTTCAGTGTAGGTCAGTTTTAGGCAACACTTGCAAGGATACTTAATTCTATATGAAAATGCAACATTTATTGATTTTCCAAAGCTACACTATTCTTTAAATTTGTAGAAAAACAAGCTAAATTATGGAAACATAAAAATGTGATTATTTATTGCAGTTTTACACTTTAGTTTTGTCAAATCAAAATACCCTTTATTTCTACTGTATAGGAAGTAAAACCTTAAATATTACAGTTTGTGCCATATTTCACATTGGGAAGCTTTTTCTATATAAATAAGATTATTTCTTTTGTTTCTGCTTTCCTATTCATAATTCTATTTCTCATAGTACTTTTCTAAGGACTTTTTCTCTCTCACAATTTGGGGTTGGACATAACTCATGCTCAGTTTGCTAACAGTAGTCAGTCTATCATTTGAACCATGCCCCAGCCCAGAAATTTTTGAAGTTAATTGGAGGCACAACCTCATGAACTGTCCTACCAAACTGAAAACCATTATCCCCCAAGTCTCACCTTTCTTAATCACTACCATTATAGATGAGTCATGGGACCCAAGAGTCAATGACTTTTTGTGTTTTATAGATTACACGTGTTTGCTAATAATTGTAATAATAAACTACCACAGATTGAGTAACATTAATACTGTAAATACATTTCCTCTGAGGTCATGGAACTAAAACTCCAAGATCAGTGTTTTCTTCTTCTGAGTCCTCTTTCCTTGTATTTTCAAGGCCTTCTGCTTCTCGTGGAAGAGCTTCCACTTAAATGCTACTTTTGAGATTCTGTTTCCAAATGCAGTCACTTTTTAAGGCATTGGGTTTTTTATCGTTAGCATGATTTCAGTGGGACAGTATTCAACAGATAACATATTACTTAATGGATAGGAAAAAATCTCTAATAGGAAATTATTTGATTTGGGCATGAAAGTTATGGTATATTTTTGTAAAAATAGCAAAAGGGGTAAAGATTTCATTAGAGCTTGTAAAATGAGTATGAAGTCTTGACCTTAGACATGCCTAATTTTTACCTTGTCATACTCTTAAGTGCCTACTGTTACTGGAGGATTAAACCCAAAACCCTATACTTGTGAAACAGCATATCTGCTACTGCCATGCCTACAGATTGTAATTGGATTGCTTATTTTGAGGTAATATCACTATTCCTGGGCCTGCTTGGACTGTGGTCCTCCTAACAAAAGCAAAACACTTTGCACCCAGCAAATGCTTAGAGTTTCTGGAACTTCTTTTTTTATCTGGGCTTGCCTGGAACTGGAATTTTCTAATCTCTGTTTTCCAAGCAGATAATATTACAGGTTTGAGCCACTTTATTCAGTAAAATATACAATTTCAAAACATCTTGATATTGCCTATATTTGTGCTTAACATATATTGCTAACCTTTATTTTCTCCCTCTTTTCTTTAGTACTCTGAGTTGAAAACATTGACTTTCTTGATATGCATGGCTTTGTTTTGGATGGAATCCCCTCACAATCAAAAAAATCTCCCAAAAGTTTATGTCAAAAATCATGGAAAAGAAGGCTTCAGGTTGGAAAAAAACACTGATCTTTAAGTTATAATTGCAGTATATTTATAGTGTTAGTCAATGCGTTCTGAAGTATGAGAAGAGAAAGAAGGCAGAAATGTGAAAGGTGTCAAGTCTCTGTAGAATCTCTGTAGTTTTCACTTCATGTTATCTTTCTTCCTTAAGGCTTGCTTTATTAAAGCCCTCTGGGGACTGGGACGGTGTCTCAATGGTAGAGTGCTTGCCATGCATACCTGAGGCCCTGGGTTTGATTCCTCAGCACCACATAAGTAAAAAGAAAAAAGCTGGAAGTGGTGCTGTGGCTCAAGTGGTAGAGCACTAGCATTGAGCTGAAGAGTTGAGGGACAGCACTGAGGCCCAGAGTTCAGGCCCCACGACTGGACCCAAAAAATAATATAAAATGAATAAAAATAATATAAAACCCTCTGGGTGGATATTGGTTGGACTGATTCGTAACCTTACCCAGGAAATGAAGCAGATTTTAGAAGGCAAATGGTTTGGTAAATAAAGAATGATGAAAATGAGCACAGATATTGTCACAGAATGAGCTGACAAGGTTCAATTGCTAAACAGCAAAACAAAGCAGTTTCAAGTCAGATAATCCAGATAGAAACATATATAGATAGATACATACACTTATACATATACACATATGTGAAAAAGTAAATCTCCAGTAGAATATAGAAAAATTTGGTGTGACAAGTATTAAACTATATCAAACTGGTTGCAGGAAAGGTACAGTAAAAAATCAATAGTTTAGCATAGATTTTGCATGGATTTGTAAAGGATGAAAATTCTTCCTTCATTTTATACTTTACAAATATCCTTAGTATGTTTTAAACTTTTTTTTATATTGTATTTGGAGCATCTATACAATGCTGAGAATTGAAATTATATAAATTATGCAACATGTCTAGGCCAACCTGAATAAGAACGTTCATTAGATACTTATTTGCAATTAACCACAAGGAGAAATGGAGTTCCAGATCAGATTTTATGTAGAGCACTGGCCTTGAACACAAAAGCACCATCCAGGCCCTGAGTTTAAGCCATAAGATCTACAGAAACAAAAACACAAAATACAACATGGAGTTAGATATTTTATAATGAAGCACATTTTTATATACTCCACATTGTTAGAAAGACTAGAATTCTGTGTTAGCTTTATAACCTACCATAATAAGTGATAATGTCCATTTATTAAGCAGAAAGGCTTACTCAGACTTACAAGTTGGAAGGCTTCAGTGTATGTTCAGTTGGTTTTATTGCTTTGGGGGGCCGTGACAAGACAATGTCAAGGTGGGTAGTATGTCAAAGAGAAAAGTTTTTGACCTAGAATGGTTAAAAGATAAAAGAAGAAAGTAGATGAGAGTCCATGTTCTCATAGGTTTCACTCTGAAGAACATAATCTCCAGAAAAATTATTCAGATATTCTCCACAGCATGGGAGGAAGTGGAAAGTCATTTTTCTTTAACACATATGTCTTTTTGGGACATTCTAATTTCAAATGGCAACATCTTCACCAATGATAATGACTTGCCCAGGGGTTGAAGCAAATAGATATTGCTATAAATTCGAATCAGATCTCAGCAGACTAAATATTTTATGGAATTCCTATTGAAATGTTTTATTGAAGACTGGGTCTTCATATTTCACATGTGTATATCTGTGTGTACGTGTGTATGTCTGAAGGTGGCTCAGTGGTAGAGCGCATGCCTGCATGCATGTGGCCCTGGATTCGATTCCTCAGCACCACATAAGCAAAAAGAAAGCTGGAAGTGGTGCTGTGGATCAAGTGTTAGAGCCCTAGCCTTTAGTTGAAGAGCTGAGGGACAGCGCCCAGGCCCAGAATTCAGGCCCCACAACCGGACCCCAAAATTTTTTTTAAGCTAGGGCTGGGAAGGTGGCTCAATGGTAGAGCACTTGCCTTGCACGCATGAGGCCTTGGGTTCAATTCCTCAGCACCACATAAGCAAAAAGAAAAAAGCCATAAGTGGTGCTGTGGCTCAAGTGGTAGAACACTAGCCTGGAGCTGAAGAGCTGAGGGACTGTGCCCAGGCCCAGAGTTCAGGCCCCATGACCATACCCAATAGATAGATAGATAGATAGATAGATAGATAGATAGATAGATAGATAGATAGATAGATAGATAGATAGATAGATAGATAGATAGATAGATAGATAGATAGATAGATAGATAGATAGATAGATAGATAGATAGATAGATAGATAGATTGTAGAACACTTTAGCCAGAAAATTGAAGGAGTATACATTATAGGATTTAATTTAAATGTTTATTCACTGAAATGGATATTCTATATTCACAACTTAGAGCACTTTTAAACTATATAATTACAAACCTCATCTATTACCATCTTCCATGAAGACAGTCCTTGCTGAAAACAATCCAAATATGGTAAACCAGTTAAAATGTACGCCTTTGTCAAATGCTGTTGTTATAAAGCATGGAAGTGACAGAGCAGTTAATGCAATTTTACAAGGCCTTCAAAACAGAGCTCACACCAATATTCCTCCAACTCTTCAATGAAATTGAAAGAGAAAATTCACTATCGAACTCATTCTAGGAAGCCATCATACCCCTCATTCGAGATCTATAGACCCATTTCTTTGAACACCGATGCAAGACTTCTCAAAAAATTTTGGCCTATAGACTTCAACAATTCATCCAAAAAATTCATACACCACGATCATACAGCATTCATTTCAGGGATGCAAAGCTGGTACAATATACCCAAATCAATTAATATAATTCATCACATCAATAAGAGCAAGCATAAGAACCACATGATTATCTCAATAGATACAGAAAAAGCATTTGACAAGATATAAAACCCATTTATGATCAAGGCTCTTCAAAAATTAGGAATCCAGGGAACATTCCTCAATACAATAAAGGCTGTATATGACAAGCCTACAAACAGCATTACGCTTAATGGTGAAAAACTCAAGCCATGTCCTCTTAGGAACGACACAAGGATGTCCACTTTCTCCACTCCTCTTCAATTTAGTATTAGAATGCCTAGCTCTAGCAATAAAACAAGATGAAAACATTAAAGAGATCCAAATAGGGAAAGATGAAATAAAACTCTCCAGATGACATGATCTTATATTTAAAGAATCCCAAAGCCTCCACTCACAAATAACTCATGGTCATTGAAAACTTTGGCAAAGTAGCAGGTTATAAAATTACCCTCATAAATCAATGGCTTTTCTTTATGTCAACAATGAGAAAAGTGTGGCTGAAATCAGGAAAGCAACTCCATTTGTAATAGCGCCACAAAAAAATGTAATACCTAGGAATCAACTTAACCAAAGAAGTGAAGGACCTCTATGATGAAAAACATGAAAAAGGAAATCAAAACAGAACTTAGAAACTGGCAAAAAATAAAAAAACAAAAAAAAATGCTCCTGTATTGAAAAGATCAACATCATGAAAATGGCAATACTTCCCAAGCTATCTACAAGTTCAATACAATACCTATCAAAATTCCAACCTCCTTCTTCAAGGAAATAGAAGAGGCAATCCAAAAATTCATATGGAAACATAAAAGACCACAAATAGAAAAACGATCCTTAACAAACAGAACTTTACAACTTTGGTTGTGGGGAGGGGAGGGCTGGGTGGAGTGGCGAGTGGCGGGGGGAGGTTGGGATGGGAAGGGGAAACAAAGGAGGAGGCTAAAATTCTTGATAAGAAATGTACTCTTTATCATGCCCATGTAATTTTAACTCCTCTGTACAGTATTTTCACAATAACATAAAAATCTTAAAAATAAAAAGTCCCATAAAAAAAGAAAGTGGCAAAACCTCCCATGCTCCTGGATTGGGAGGATCAACATCATGAAAATGCCAATACTTCCCAAGGCTATCTAAAATTCAATGCAATACCTATCAATATTCCATCCTTGTTCTCCAAGCAAATAGAAGAGGCAATCCAAAATTTCATATGGAACAATCAAAGACCACAAATAGAAAAACGATCCTTATCAGACAGAACAGTGCTGGAGGAATATCAATACCAAATTTCACACTTTACTACAAAGCCATAGTAATCAAAAGAGCTTGGTACAGGCACAAGAACAATCTTCAGGTCCAAGGGAATAGAATTGAAAACCTAGAAATGAACCCACAGACCTATAACCATCTAATCTTCAATAAGGGAGCTAAAAAAACAGAATGGAAGAAAGACAGCCTCTTCAGTAAATGGTGATCTTAAAATTGGTTAATCACTTGTAGAAAACTAAGGCTAGACCTTATATATCACCCTGCATCAGAATCAACTCCAAATGGGTCAAAGTCCTGGAGTCATATCAGACACACTTGGTCTCCTTGGCACAGGCCAAAATTTTCTTAATAGAGACTCAGAAACACAACACATCAAAGAAAGGTTGGACAAAATGGGATTTCATGAAATTGCAGAGCTTCTGCATGGCAGTGGATAAAGCTATCAAGATCAATAGAAAGCCCACGGATTGGAAGAACATCTTCACTAGCCATACAACAGACAAGGGTCTCATAAATAAAATATACCTGGAACTCAAAAAATTAAATTACCCAACAACAAATTCTCAAAGGCACATCTGCCCAATAAATAAGTGAGCTAAAGACTTAAAGACAAACTTCTCTGAAGAAGAAAGAAAGATAGCCAATAGACACATGAAGAAATGCTCAACCTCCCTAGCCATAAATGAATTGCAAATGAAAAGAACATTGAGATGCCACCTCACCCCAGTTAAAATGGCTATAAATAAGAACTCTAATAACACCAGAACCTGGAGGGGATGTGGAGAGTAGGGAACCCTATTGTGTTGGTGGTGGGCGTGTAAACTTGTTCAACCACTGTGGAAAGTAGTATGGAGGTTCTTCAAAAGACTCAATTTCACTTTTGGGCACTTACCCAAATGATCACAAACATGACCATACTAAAGCTACCAGCACAAGTATGTTTATTGCAGCATTATATACCATAGCTAAAATATGGTACCAACCCAGATACCCCTCAGTAAATGAATGGATTAAGAAAATGTGGTATATATACACAATGGAATTCTATACCTCGATCAGAAAGAATGCAATTGCCTCATTTTATTAGGAAATTGAAATACTTGGGAAAAATTATATTAATTGAAGTAAGCCAGACCCAAAGAAATATAAGTCTCATGTTTTCCCTTATTCGCAATTACTAGTATATGTCTTGGACAAGCAGAAATGATCAGATAAGTTGATGTTAGGTGAAATGAACCCAAAGATAAGGACTCAATTTTTTTTTCTCTTGCTATTGTTTTTAGCATATTTATAAGATGATTTCTTTGTTGCTTTGTATGTCCCTCCCCTGTGACATAACCCTTGTTTTCACTGTATTTGATGTTGGTATAATTTGTGGAGGAGAAGGGAAAAACAAGTTTTTTAATTAAGTATACATGTGATCCCATGCAACAATCAGATATACAACAACTTATGTCAGAAAATGAATTTTACAACTTTGGCGCCTGGGTTGCTTTGGGGGGAAGATGGGCAGGAATGGTAAGGGGAAACAAAGGCGGGGGAAACAATGTTTGATAAGAAATGTAATCATTACCTTGCTCATGCAATTGTAACCCCTCTGTATGTATTTTCACAATGAAAAATCATGAAATAATAAAGTAAAAATCCATGTCAATTTTTTTTGGTGGTCGTGGAGCTTGAACTCTGGGCCTGGTCGCAGATTTCAATGAGCTCTTTAACTCATTGATACCACTGTACCACTTGAGCCACAGTGTGGTTTCTAGTTTTCAAGTGGGTTATTGGAGATAAGAGTCTCACAGACTTTTCTACCCAGGCTTGCTTTGAACCACTATCCTCGATCACAGACTCCTGAGTAGTTAGGATTATAGACATGAGCCACCAAAGCCCAGATCCAAGTCAATGTTTAAGAAGCAAGCTTACTGAAACTTCTGGCTTTTTCCAATAAACAAACTTACTTTCTAGCATTAGTTTATAACTATGAGTTATTTTTAGATGTAACTGTGAACTTTTTAATAGAATCAAATATAATTTTTAATATTGCTCAGTATCTCACAAAATCCACTGTAATTGACTTTCCCCAAAGTTAATTATTACATACTATATTACTCACTATTATTACAGTCTATATTACATATAGTGTGAAGCGAAAATAGTTTGGACCATTTCACATAAATTAGTAGATGCTATTTTAGCATCATAAATTCACATCTGTGATATTAAAAGATGGAAAGAAGTTTTTAGAGTTAAAATCAATTATAAATGTGTAGTGTGTCCCAATGAAAGCAAAAATTCTGAGTTCATACAGACAAAATTATTTTATTTCCACTAAAGACTTTGAAGTAATACTGTTTGAAATAGTGAGGCAGTAAGAGTAAGAATTCAAATCATGTCAAACAATGTCTCTGTTATTCTACTACCCCCTCCACTAACAAGACCTATCTGGTCCCAGATGTCACAAAACTTCAAGTATCTGTCTTAGAAATCTATTTCGAAAAGTTCTAAATCACTGATTCTTTTTGTACTTTCTGTTATATGAAAAAAAATATAGACACAAAACAATTGAAATAAAATGCACAGATATGTTGAAGTCACCACAGCTGGCAAAACAACCAAAAAAGTAGAACTCCCTCAGGAACAAAAACATGTGCTCAGTTATTTTTAAGCACAAAAACCTAAAATACATGTTACCCTTGACTAGAACCATAAAGATAACTGTGTCTCAGAAATACGGTTGTGTTCATTTGTAATTCAATTCATCTAGATGAACCTTATATAGCAAATCCCTTGAATGGATCAAATTGTTTAAAAGAAATGTGACTGTAAGTGGAGTGAGATCTGCACATATTTAAGAGAATAAAATAACAAAAATCATGACATTTTAAAAAATTCAGAAATGCAATGAATGTCTAATAGTATCCATATTGAGACATAAATCCTACTGATTTAACAAGAACAAAATATGCAAATAGTAGAATCTAAGCAGTGTATCCGAGTGTACATAATTTTAAACTACACCAAATTACACTTTGTAGAAGATAGAATGTGGTTTATCTAAAAGAAAATATCAACCCATGATTTAAATGACATTAAAAATCTCATGAAAAGGGCTGGGAAGGTGGCTCAGTGGTAGAACACTTGCCTTGCATGCATGAGGCCCTGGTTTCGATTCCTCAGCACCACAAAAGCAAAAATAAAGAAGGCGGAAGTTGCGCTGTGGCCCAAGTGTTAGAACACTAGCCTTGAGCTGAAGAGCTGAGAGACAGGGCCCAGGCCCAGAGGTCAGGCCCCATGACCGGACCCTAAACAAAAATCGAATGAAAAGAGAGTAGTAGTTTCTGGAAAATAATAGTTTAATAAATGTTGGTCAAAATATCTTTCTACTACTGACAAAATTGCACACATATTTAGTTAGATCTAAAAAAGACTGAAGATACTCAAGCTCATTTGAAACTTTGCCAAAGTAGCAGGATACAACTGTAACATTATTATGGATGTTGACTCTGGCATGGAATTCATTTCCTCTTTGATCTGACAAATGAATATATGAAAAAACCGAACTTCAACTAAATATCAAGACCTAACTAAACATATAACCAGAAAAGTCATCATGCAAGCCATATTGCAACTGGGATAAAAGAAAAATCAGTCATACTGATTCTGTATTTATTGTAAATGTTGACTTTTTCATAAATTATTTCCTTTAGCTTGCATTTTTAAAACATTGTTTTAAGTGTATATCTTGGTAACTAATTTTGGATTCCTCCTTCAATATAATTCTGAGTATAATGTCTCACATCAATTCCTAACCCATGAAATGATTTGTTGATTACAAAACAAATGGTAATAACCACTGTCTATAATACACAAAATCTCATAAGCATGACACCAGTAAGCATTGGTTAACATTTGGTGTCATGGTCTCATGACTGATGAGGCCTATCTGCATGAGCATAATTGTACCTAGATTACTTAGCCTAAATTTAACAACTGTTAAAAAATGTTTATATCTTTTTTTGTCACCCATCAGAGATAAAACCTGAATATAAAGCCTAAGGAAAATGATACGGTAAGAATTTAGCTTTTCTAAATATAAAGTAAACAAAATGCAGCACAGAGTAACTCTGGTGTAAAGTCAACCTATTTGTCCAAAACATTATAAGCATTTCCTTACAATGTGTATTATTCTCAAGAAATGAATGGGTAATGTGAAAAGAGGACTAACCAAGCATTGTCTTCAAATATACATAAATTGGATTTACCTCTTTATTTTGCTATAAGCATTTCTGATAAAAAACAGTTTGAATAATTGATTTCCAGATCAAGTATAATATATCCTACTTGCATATACCAAAGTACATTCAGAAAATGGTATATAGCAATTAAGTATAGAAAGTCCGGGAAGAAAAAATCGCATTTCTATACTATGTGATCCCCAATTCTTCGGTATTTCATTCTGCCTCCATTTAATGAATGTGATTATTTAAATGCTTTATAAAGTATTAATTAAAATCGATCAGTGTCCTAGAATACAATTTTGTATAATTTTATCCTAGAATCATGCAAGAACTGCCCGATCAATCATGACATACATCACATTCCATTGGTATTCATATGGATAGGAATGAGTTTCTTAGGATCTCCTGCCATTTGGAAGTGGCAGGACCAGGATTCCAACTGTGGGCTCCAACTCCCACCACTTAAACCTGAGGATAGGGAACTCACGGGTGTGTCCAAGAACATCAGCAAAACCAATGATGAGGCAGGCACCAGTGGCTCCTCCTTGATACTTACAAGGCTGTGATAGGAGGATCGTGGTCAAAGTCACTCTAAGCCAGAAAATCCTTGAGACCCTGTCCAACTTCAATGCCAACAAAGCCAGAAGTAGAGCCATGTGGCTCCAGTGGTAGAGAGCTAGCCTTGAGCAAAGAAGCTCAGGGACTGTGCCAGATGCTGAATTCAAGTTCCGAGACTGGCAACAAACAGACATACACAACAATTTGTGCAGCCATGGGGCTCAAGCAGGTCACCTGGTTGTCTCCAACTGAATTGGACAGAGTTCCCTGGGAAAGGGGCTGGGGGAACCACTGTCATCTTAACTCTGCCCATTCTGCCTGCATCACAGGATGCTGGCCACACCCCCCATTATTTCATGATCCTTTCTGACCAATGGAATACAAGAATTGTGGCCACGCCCACATTCCATGTTGCCTGGTAGATGGATACACTGAGGTTGATATCTACATGGGGGAAATCATACCACAGGAGCTTCAGGCACCTGGCCCACCTGGCAGCTCAGTGCCAGACTGAGCTGGAGCTACAGCACCCAGCCCCATGAGCTGCCACCACAGCATTCATGATGATGGGAAGTGGGACACGTGGGCGTCCAAGAAGAAAATCTGCTTTGTCCACAACCTGCCTGATGAGGTGGACTTCCAGAATCCACCAGGTGAGCTCCACCATAGATGCAGCCAGCTGTCAGCACACATCCAAACTATTGAGGAGTCCCTCGTGGCGTGTAAAGAACAGATGTTAGTCCTGAATGAGCTGTTTTGGGAGAAAGACGAGTTTGTGTGCTGGTTGTCCCAGAAGAAGATGGAGAAGAGGAGAGTGCTGCAGGAGCTGCTGTCAATCCTCACAGGGGAAGGCATGGACAGCAGGCTCCAGATGCCAGCACAAGCTGAGGCCCCCCCCCCACCAATGTGGCTTCAGATGCATCAGGGCCTGTGGTGGATGAAATGAGGGAGGAGCAGAAAGGTTTTGAAGAATTGCAACTTGAAGACAGCGTGGAAACTGCCAGAGGATAGGTCAGGGTTCTCGTCACATAGAGGCCTCCCCCAAGGAGCATGTCCTGCTGAAGATGCCCCAGGAACAGATCTGCCCACAGCTCAGGTGAGGAGTGCTCCCTCCCTTTCTTCTGTAGACTGATGCAGATAATGACTCTCCATGTGACATACTGACTCTCAAAAGCCTTGGCAGCGACCAGAAGTAGGTGGTCAGGTGGCCTTCTCTCAGGCCTCCATCTGCTGGGTGATGGGAAAGTTAAACTGGGGGTTGGGTAAGGCAGAGGCTGCCAGGAGGTGGCCCAAGCTCAAGGGACATCTAATGGCTCATTGTTGGCCAGGGAAGAGGCCCATGTTATGCTTATCACAAAGAATACATTGTTTTCAAAGGGGAAAAAGCCTCCAACAAGGATTTATTCTTCCAGTCCTGGGGCTTGAACTAAGGGCCTGGCCACTGTCCCTGAGCTCTTTTAGATCAAGGTTGGTGCTCGACCAGTTGGTCCCCACTTCCCCTTCCAGCTTTTTCTGCGGGGAATCAAGCACAGGGCTTCAGTCATGCTAGGCAACCATTCTAACACTGAGTCACATTCACAGCTAGGATGATTCACCACTCCCAAACCCATATGGTCATTCCTCAGATAAATGGGAAGTAGAGGCTAGGATGAATATGAAGCACCTCTGCTTCACACCAAAATACTTCCCCGCCCCCTATTCCCACATCCTTAGTTGAAGTTTCTCTTCTACCATTGAGGAACGAGGGAGGGAGTGTGGAGTCCCGAGAGAGGAGTATCAACAACAGTGGCTCCCTGAGCCCCACATCCTCCCCCACACAAGGGGTCCTCCAGATTCCAATCTTACCTGACTCAATGTGGAGTCTACACTGTCTTCTCACCACTGCAAGGCTCAGGATGAAATAAAAGTCAACCCTGGGCTCAGCCCACACCCAGGGTGGAAGCTCCTAATCCCAGACCTACTTCCACCGCTTACTGCCTGGAGTTAGGCCAGATCCACCCCTCACCACTATGTTGGCGGTGATGACCTCATGGATGGATTCCAGGAAGAAGGTCTATGGCAAAGAGCAGAAGCAGCAAGGTGAGCATGGCAGAAGGAGGTGGGGTGATTGCTCTGGGATCTTCCTCCTTGGAGCCCTCCCTTCCATCCAGAGCCATGCTGACCCAAAGCATGGACAAGGCCAGGGGTTGAGACAAGATGGACCAGCAAGGGACTAAAGGAGGCACTGCTTTGTTGTGGAGCACTTGAAAATTACAAATATATTTGGCCAATGCCAATCCCAAAGCCAACGTGCAAAGCTTCTCCTTGTTGTTGTTGGCCATGAACACCCTCCCTGAGCTCTTATTCTCAAGGCTGGTACTCTACCACTTGAGTCACAGGACGAGTTTTGTTTTCTGACGGTTCATCGAGGATAAGAGTCTTACTTGGCACCATGATCCTCCAAATCTCAGCTTCATGATTAGCTAGGATGCCAGGCATGAGCCACCAGTGCCCAGTATGCGATGACTTTTGAAGGCATCTTGGCGGTTTTGTAAAGGAGCTCCAAAGGGCCTGGATAGACCATAACCAAATCAAGGAGCTGGGATCGGATAAGGATGACCTTCTCCCCATTCTGTTCCCCAAAATTGAAGATGCCAGGTAGTGGTGTATGCATCAAACACCCAGGCCAGCAGCCACCAGGCTTAGTGGGGGAAAAGTAGAGAATACCCAAAGATTGCAGTGTAGAAATCTCTACTTGCATGCATGTGGTGTGTGTGTGTGTGTGTGTGTGTGTGTGTGTGTGTGTGTGTGTGTGTGTGTGAACTCAGGGCCTAGGCTCTATTCATGAGTTTTCTTGCTCAAGGCTACTGCTCTGCCACTTGAGCCACAGCCCCACTTGCTTTTCGATTGTTAATTGTAGGTAAGTGTCTCAAGGATTTTCCTGTCCCGGGTGACTTGGAAGCATGATGGAGACCCCAGGGAAGCAATAGTAAACACAACTCACAGGTACAATCCCTATGGTGGGCGACTCCTGCACCCTGGTGGCCAGATGCAGGATATGAGGTCCTGTGCCATTGTCCTCTAGAGTTCAATTTTGAGAAGTGACCAGGGCCGAGCTGACTTTTGCTCACCCTGGGTGCTGATGCCAGAGCAGGTCTGTTCCACCCTAGCCCAAGAGAGCTCCAAGAGGCCCAGCTTCCCAGGGGCACAAGGAAGAGAGAGGTCAGCTCCAGGCTGAGCTAAGAGCCTTTGCCCACAGACAACCCAACTTGGCCTTCCTTATCACCATAAGACCTGTCAAAGAACAGCCCCCAAAAAACCAAAATTGGAGCTGTGCCTCCAAATGGTAGAGCTCTAGCATTGAACCAAAGAGCTCAGGGACAGGGCCCCTAAACTTTGAGTTCAAGCCCCCAGCTGACCCTCCCCATAAAACACAGGTTGGCTAAATGTGAACTACTAGGATTTGTGACGTGTTTCCGAAGAATGGGTATACTGAAGAAAGCACCCTAATTCTAATGAAAGCGGAACCTGTGACATACAGCTATGTGCTAAGTCCTTCAAAGAGCACTATTTGCTGGGTCCTTCCCACATGGGGGTTTTGTGCTGAGTCCTCAAAAATGTGCTGTTTACTGAGTCATCCCAAAGGGTGCTATGTGCTGAGTCCCTGAGAAGAGTGGGCCGTGCTCGGTTTTTCAAAGGGTGCTGTGTGCTGAGTCTGTTACACGACGTACTGTATGCCAAGTCCTTCAAAAGGTGTGGTGTGCTAATTCATCCCAAAGGGTCCTGTTATGTGCTGAGCCCTTGAGAAGAGAGGGATGAGGTGAGTTTTTTTATTGCTGTGTGCTGAGTCCTTTACACAGGGTGCTCTGCACTGTCTTTCATATATTGCTGTGTGCTGAGTGCTTTCACAGTGTGGTATGTGCTGAAACCTTCAAAATTGTTCTATGTGCTGAGTTTTTGAAGGGTGCTGTGCATTGAGTGTTTTACACGGGGTACTTTGTACTCAGCCCTCCAAAGGGCTGTGTGTGGAGTCTTAAAACAGGGTGCTATGTAATGAGCCCCTGGGAAAGAGTGCTATGTGCTGAAATTTTCAAAACATGCAATGTGCTGAGTCCTTTACACTGCAAGCTATGGACTCCCTCCTTCAAAGGGTGCTGAATGCTAATTACTCTACACAGGGTACTATATGCTGTGTCATTCATAAGGAGCTGTGTGCTGAGTCCTTTGCACGGGTACTTTGTGCTGTTTTTGGAAGTGTGCTGTGTGTTGAGTCATCCCAAAGGGTGCTATGTTCTGAGTCCTTGAGAGGTCATCCTCAACAATCACACACACACAAACACACATGAGGGTCACCATGCACCTGCTTAGTATGTGGAGTGAAGGAGGTGGAGGAAAGTCTCCTCCAGCGGTGGGGCTGAGGAGAGATTTGATCCCTGGGCCAGGTACTGGGGTTGGGGGGAAGTGCTAAGTTGAGGTAAGGCTGCAATTGCCATGGCCTGGAAGCCTTAGAGCCCAGTCAGGGCTGTGATTACAGCCAGGAGTAGGATGTGTGCCCTAGGGGGGAGGGAGGCCTAATGGAGGAGGAGTCGTGTCCCTGGGGTGCGCTGTGGTTGCAGCGATGGGGAGGAGCAGCTGCACCTGCATGGTGGCCCAGGAGTGGAGTGGGGAGCAAAGAGAGAGAGAGCAGAGAAAAGAGCAAGCACAAGCAGGAGGGGAAGCCTTTTCAGTGGCTGGTGGCCGCTGCAATCAAAGCACAGTCCTGGACAGGAGCCTAGAGCACTCAGAGCCAGCAAGGCAGGCACATCACCTTGGCCAGCCCCATGGGGGCCCAGCGGCCATGGCTGCCCTGAATCTGGCATGGGGAGCATGGTGGCGGCTTCGGTTGTGGAGGCAGCGGAAGCAAGCAGCTGAGGAGGCAGTGGCAGCGGTGATGGTAGGCATGGCAGCTGGTGCAGCCTGCCTGCAGCTGCCTCTACCCCTCCCAGCAGCGCAGCATTTCAAACATGGCTCTGTGGGCTCAGATCAGTGCCCTCTCGCATTGTCCCAGCGGAGATGTCAGGTCCCTGGCTGACTTGCAACCCCGACCCGGTCCCGGCCCCTGGTCCTTGCACTCCGGGCCTGGGTGCACCCAGAGCCGTTGCCTACAGCTTCTCCCACCAGCAGGCTTGAGTGGCCTCTACATGGGCCCGCATTTCGGGACTCCCACACACTGCGAACCCTCTCCCTCCTCCCTCCCTCGCAGACCCAGAGCACCTCCTGCCTCCTCTCTCCAATCCTGCCCAGGCCTCTCCTGTGCCCAACAGTCCACCCTGGCTCTGCCACAAATACGCCCCAGGAGTGGGGGATGGGTGTAGACCCTGGGATCCCACCCCCATCCCTAGTGGCCAGTATCCAGGAAAAGGGCAGATGCAGGGATGGGTGCGGAGGGGGCACCAGAGAACCCTTGGCCTAGAGCAGTGGAAGCCACACAGCCACATCTGCACCCTTCCTCTCCCTGGTGGAAACCTTGTGGCTTTAGTCAGAGGTGGGAAGCAGCACCTCCACACCTGCCTTCTCGGGTTTTTCCTTTTTGCTGGAGGTGATGGGTGTTGGATGCAGAAGATAGGCCTCCCTTGCTGTGTGAACCCTTGTCTTCTGTGTTAAGTTACGCTTTCACCTGAGGAGGGTCCCAGACAAGCCCACTAGGGAGGTGAGGGCACTGAGGGTCAGATAGAAGGTAACTATCTGGGAGGAACACACCCCCTCTGAAACACATACACCTGTCCTGTCCTTCCCCCACCACAGCTGTGAACAGTACTCACAGGGTGATCAAATTTCCCAGCTCTGCCAGCCTCTGCTGGTGCTCCTGGTCCATCTGGTCTCCTAGTCCTCCCCAGTCACCCAGAAGCATCTAGGCTGGAAGTAGGTGCCGGAACCAGCCAGCAACGATAGGAAGTCCTGATTTAGGGGGCGAGGATGGAAAAATAAAGACATAAGACAAAGGATGGGGTCCGGAGGTCTGCAGCTCAAGACTGCAGCCCCGTTTATTTTTAACTCTCCTTATTTATACTATTAGAAGTCAAGAGGTAACCTAAGATCACCATAGTGCAGAAAAGCAAGAAAAGTCTTTAAGAAAAGGGTGCAGAAAGAAACAAGAGAAGGTTAACTGCTAGAAAGTAAAGCAAATTCTACAGACATAGCAAGGCAAACCTGGACACCTGGTGTTTTTCTTGAAAGCCAATTCCTTGTACGTGCCTTCAAGTGAGCACAAGGGTCAAGATGACCTTGGAGCTTTACTGTCAGCTCCCAACAAGTAGGGAGTCCATCCATGTATGTAGCCTTTAGGATCCCATCAAATTCCCCAACAACGCTCCCACCCAAGGTCAGACAGCCCTCTGGATGCACCATGACCACCTGCTTTGTTTTCTGTCCCGGCTCTGAGGAGTCACCTGTCTCGGCATTCCTTCACACAGTGTCCTGGCGTAGGGTTTTGGTGAATGGGGAGTCAAGGGTGGTTGTTCCCAATGGGAAGGGTTTGGCCCTGGGGAAAGGGAGAGGCAGGGTGGTTCTGTGTTGTTAGAATGGTGTTCCCCTTGGGTGGGAGCCCCTGGTTCTTAAAAGGGAAACCCCATGCTTGAGCTTGTACATTGCCCAGATGAGGAACCAACAAACTCAGGAGAGGCACTGCTCTAAGTCTCTGTGTGTGTGTGTATGTGTGTGTATGTGTGTGTGTGTGTGTGTGTGTGTGAGAGAGAGAGAGAGAGAGAGACAGACAGACAGACAGACAGACAGACAGACAGACAGAGATCATCTTTCTCCTTGTACAGCCTGACTGTGCTTAGGTGAGTGATCAGTTGGCATATTGCAGGTGCTGCATGGTGAGTGTTCTGTGACCAGTTTGGATTTGTGTGTGTGTGTGTGTGTGTGTGTGTGTGTGTGTGTGTGTGTGTGTGTGTGTGTGTGTTGGGAGAGCAGGGAGATGATAGAAATGAAAATATATTTAAGTCACCATATTTAAAAAGAGCAAAAGCATTTTATTTGTGTGTATGTGTGTATTTGTTGTTCTTTTTTATAATGCCCAGTATGAGCCCAGCCACAATTTTTGTTTTCTCCTTCACTGTTTCATGGCTCCTTTGGGGAAGGTTTCAGTATATATTCATTTCCACCTCTTTCCACCTCCCTCTTCCCCTTTCCTGTAGCCCACAGTAGCTGCTGGACCTGCGTGGGTCTCTCCTAGGAGGCCTGTGTGAACTGAGTGGACACCTATCATTCTGTCTTCAGCCAGAAGGCTTGTGAGGCTAGTGGGACCACAGCTCACTCATCCAGCCAGACATTCTGCTCTCATGTATATAGTTGGAGCTAATTCAAGGGTTGAGAATGTGTCTGCCAAACATAATTAAGGAACAAGATAGGTGGGAGTAGGGCAGGGGCTGTGTAGCTAGGAGTGTCTGGGGAGTGGTGAACGCTGTGACATGGCAAAAGGTTCACCACAACCGAGGATGAGAGGAGAACCTTACCCAGGGCATTGATGGTGTCTGTGGGCATCTGAGAAGGGGGATCTGGGCCCTCACTGGTGGCATGGATTCCCTCCTGGGCCAGTGCATCCATGTGCATTCCTCCCTGGAGTCCTGCAGTCTCCAATCAGTGTCCCACCTGGCCATTTCCAGCTGGGCAGTGGTAGGTAAGTGTGTTTCCCTTCCTGGAGCTTGCTCAATATCAGGCTGTAACAGTTAGCTAGGGCTCTCTGAACGCCAATTTCTGTAACCTGCTCCAGACTGCCTGGAAGGAAAAGGGGACCACTGACTTTGGAACCCTTTAAGATTGATTGGGACAAGTGAAATGCCACCTTTTCCAGGTTTTTTTCTTGAAGCTGGCAATTTCCACTAATGCAACTAACAACCAAAAAGAAAATGCCAGAAATGGATGTGTACCTCAAGACATAGACTGGTGGCCTTGAGTAAAAAGGCTCAGGGACAACACCCAGGCTCTGAGTTCAAGGCCAGCAGTGAGACAAAGAAAGGAAACAGAGAGAGAGGAGGGAAGGACGAAGGGGAAAAAAGGAAAGGAAGGAAGAAGAGAGCATGCGAGCCTTGGTTTGGAGTCCCTGGATCAAAGGAGCCAACCATTCACAATCTCTGTGAGTAACATTTCAGAGCCTAAAGCCAGTATGTAGGACTAAGCCACTGAGCCTTCAGCAACTTCATGACATCTAGGAGCTCTGTGGAAACCAACAGCAGGGGGAAGCAGCCTCGGGGAGACACTAGGGCTCAGGGTGGGTCACCAGGTTTCAGTCATCTGGGCCCCAGCAAGTTTATTTTCTGGTCAGATAATAAAGTGTCTAAGGGCTAGGGAGGTGTTGGGTGTTGGGGTGAGGGAGTGTCAAGGGCAGGGCAAAGGATAAGCAGGAAGATGAAAAGGGAGGACGATCCCAGGTCAGGTGTGTCAGGACATTGGGGCCATGACCTTGCAAGACAACATAGACCACCAGTTATACAGTCTTTGACCCAGCCACACTTCTATTAAGAGTCCTAGCACCTTGGGTTCACCATTGACTGCCTGGCTGTCGTCCACTTCAGGGTGCCTGTGGAGTACACCCTTGGGGACTGGGACTTTCGATGGCTCAATCTGAAGATGACACCTCCGGTGTTCATTCCTACACCAGAGACAGAGGTAAGTGGACCACTGGCACAGGACAGCCAGGGAATGAGGACAGAAGTAGGGACCTGAGTTACTTCGAGGCTTCCTCTAGGGGGCGTAAGGACCACGTGTCTGCCACTCTCAGAGGCAGAGGTGGGTCTCTTTGCTGGCTCAGACTTAAGTCTACATGGCAGATCTGGGATTCATAGAGGGCTGACTGAAGGTGGGGCAGGGTTGGGTAGAGGCTGGTGGGAAAACAAAAGGCAATGGGGTCTGAGCAGGGTTGTTTCTTTGAGGAAATTCACAACCAAAGAACATTGCTGCGATGGATCAGCCCTTTTCTCCTTCCTGAGAGAGAGGGACCTAGAGCCCTCCAGTCTGAGTCCCTTGGCTGAGAAATCCTTTCATATTCACATCCTGTGGTTGGATAACTAGAACTCATTTTGCTGCTCAGTGTCAAGGCAGGACAGTGAGAGATCCTGAGTCGTTGATAAGATCAGGGGATCCTCAGTGTGAGATTGTACTTGAACGTCCTAACTTGGTGCATGGTCAGTCCCATCTAAGACTGCCATGATGTAGGACATAGAATATAGAGAATCAGAGCAGGATGGGGTCTGTTCTGGGAGGCTTGAGTATTTTGTGTGAGCTTTGAGCTCCCGTGTGCCCACCTGCTTTCCTTTCTTGGGTGGGTCTTTGCGAGAAAAAACTTGAAACTAGGGATTGGGTCTTGTCTCTTGTCTTTGATGCTCAAAGGTAGTACTCTACCATTTGAACAAAAGCTCCACTTCCAATTTTTTTGGGTGTTTAATTGGAGATAAAGAGTTCTCATGGACTTTGTTGCCAAGGGTGGCATCCAACTGCAGTCCTCAGATCTCAGTTTTCTGAGGGGATAGAATGAAAGGGATGGAAAAGTATCTTTGGCCGGGTGCCAGTATCTCATGGCTGTCATCCTAGGTACTCAGGAGCTGAGATCTGAGGATCACAGTTCAAAGCTATCAAAAAAAGACCTTGAGACTCTTATCTCCAACGAGCCACCAGAAAACTGGAAGTAGTGCTGTGGCTCAAGTAGTAGAGTGCTTGCCTTGAGCTGAAGAGCCCAGGGACAGCACCCAGGCCCAGAGTTCAAGCTCCACAATGGAAAAAAAAAAAAGCAAAAAATCTATGCCTGCAAAGGATGGTAGAGGTGTGTGGGGTGGGGGGTGTGGGGGTGCTGTGGTTGGGAGACCAGGCTTCACTGTACAGACATTTCCTCCCCAATTTTTCCCCAGTTTGAAGCCAAAGCTTCAAGAGGACATGGCCTGTGGCAGGCAGGGAGTGGGCGAATGGGTGCACTGGTGGGATTGTTGTGTCTGTATTCTCTCCATTGAAGGATGGATTTGGATGCTGGGTGACAAAGTCTGATATGAAGGGTTGCAAGAAGTTTGTAGCCTGATGAAGTTGGGTTTCCTCTGGGTATGCGAAGGTGGCTGAAGCCTAAAGCCCCTGGTGGCTCACAACTGTCATCCTAGCTACTCAGAAGGCTGAGATATGAAGACCGTGGTTCCAAGCCAGCTTGTACAGAAAAGTCTGTGAGACTTGAAGGCCAATGGAACACCAGAGAACAGGAATTGATGCTGTGGCTCAAGTGGGAGAGTGAACACCTGAAGATCTAAGGGACAGTGCCCTGGCCCAGAGTTCAAACGCCATGACCATCTACAAGAAAAGAAGGGGCTAAGTTTTCTGCACAGCGGTGTGTACAGTTGGAACTGCCATGCTGGACTATGAGACATTCCAGATATGTGAGAGGCTTACTGGTTTGTCTATAGTAGGTCTGATGAGGGTAGTGCCAACTTCTTGAGGGTGGGATGTGATCCTAATGGAGAGAGTTCATGGTTCTGTTCTCAAGAACTGTTGAAGCCTTGGGCTGGGCTGTCCATGTGTGTGTGTGTGTGTGTGTGTGTGTGTGTGTGTGTGTGTGTGTGTGTGTGGGTGTGTAGGTGTGTCTGTCTGTCTGTGTCTGTATCTGTGTCTGTGTGTGTTTGGAGGTAGAAGACCTGGAGCTTGAACTCATGGCCTAGGTGCTGTTCCTGAGCTTCTGTGCTCAAAGCTATTGCTCTGACACTTGACCCACAGCTCCACCTCTGGCTTTTTGGTGGTTCTCTGTAGATAAGAGCCTCACAGATTTTCTGGCATGGGCTGGCTTTCAACCGTGATCCTCAAACTTCAGCCTCCTGAGTAGCAAGGAAGACAAACATGAACCACCCCTATCAGGTGTGTTTGTGTGTGTGTGTGTGTGTTTGTATGTGTGTATGTGTGTGTAGAGTGGGCTGTAACAAGGACTGCTGGACCCTTTGGTAACTTCTGACTGCTTTTTTGGGGGAGGTACATGGGCTTTGTGGCTGAGGTCTGGGGACCTGGAAGGGTGAGATGCTTGATGGGGACTCAGTACCGTTAAATTATAAGACCAAGGGATCTGTGTGCCCTGGAGCTATCTACTCCCTTGGGCCTAGTTGGTGGCAGAGGGAGCTTGAAGGACGTGGGGGTTATGCCCACAGGGGGTGGCTCCCCAGTGGGACAGAGAGCATGGCCAGCACTTAGTAAGGATGAGAGCCCTGTTAGTATGGAGCCCACTGTTATAGGTCAGTCTTTGGGTCTTCTCATCATGATGTCTGATGGGCGAGGCCAACCCTATTTTTAATATTGACCCGTGATCTTCAGATGTCAGCCTCCTGAGTAGCTAGGATTATAGGCATGAGCCTCTGGCACCCAGCCTCTGATTCTTTTTGGTATATTAGGGTTTGAATTCAAGGCTTAAGGTCTTCTACCGTTTGAGCAAAGACTTTCTGTCTTGGGAATTTCCAAGATAGAGAATATATGCTCAGCCTGGTCTGGATCAGGATTCCCCACTGCTACCTTTCTGGCCAGACCCTGTTTATAAGAAAGTGAGTTCACTCCATGTCTATTTTGCTTTGCTGGGGTGTTTCGTTTCAGCGAGTGGAGGTGGTGTGAAGAGGAAAGACCCCAGAACTGACACCTCCTGGGGGACCTTTGTTCTTGTGACGAGCCATTATTACTGTGTATGACAAAGAAGCTGCCATCAGACTAACCTGGAACAATGCTCAAAGGTACGTAGGCTGTTGAAATATCAAACCCACCCATGTCTGCTTCCCACACACAACAAGGGGGGAGTGCAGCGCAGGTGGTCCAGCACTGACCCTAGGTGATTATAAATGGATGGTGGTGGTCAGGTGCCGGTGGTTCCCGCACATCCTCCTGGCTATTGGGGAAGCTGAGGTCTGATGGACATGACTCAAAGCCAGCCCAGGCAGGAGAGTCTGTGAAATTCTTCCATAAACGAACAACCCTCCCCCCCACAAAAAAAAAGGCCAGATGTGGTGCTGTGGCTCAAGTGGATAGAGCCTCAGCCTTGAGTAAAAGAAGCTCAGAGATGACAACCAGGCCCTGAATCCAAGCGCTAGGACTCACAAAAAAAAGTAATGAAATAAATGAATTGTGGCACCTGTTATCTTACTACCAAAAAGGATGGATTCAGTCTTCTCTCTGGTTCTTATAGCCAAAGGTAATGGGCTTCTCTTGATGTTCCTCTAAACCTCTCCTTCTCTCCATTTTCTTTCCAGGCTTCAGTTGCAGGATAGAATTCAGATCATTCCACTCGATATGACCTTATGTACCCTCCCCTACCCGCCTTCCTTGGGGTGGGGATCCTGGATATACTCACCTTTGGGAGGATGAGGCACCGAAGAGATAGGGTAGGTATCCCGAAACTTACACATACACAAACACACACACACACACACACGCACACACACACAAACACACTCACACACATTCACCCAGGCAAACTCAGACTAGCCTTTTCCAAAGACATTTTATCCCTTTGGATTATTAACTGACCTAAGAGAGGAACTTGATTTCCTGTAACTGAGTATTTAAACTAGGGCTTGCTAGTTGACATGAAATAAACAGAAGCTCAAAAGAAAGGCTCTGGTGCCTATCACCTCTGGCTCAGGCTCACACCTGAAATCCTGGCTACTTGGGAGGCAGACATCTGAGGATCAAAGATTGAAGCCAGCCATAAGCTGGAAAGCTGGTGAGACTATCTCCATGGAGCCACCAAAAAGTCAGAAGTGGAGCTTTGGCTCAAGTGGTAGAGCACCAGCCTTGAGTACAAAAACTCAGAGAGACAGCTCCCAGATCCTCAGTTCAAGCCCACACAAAGAAATGGACCCATCTTGTTGCCCCAGACTGCCTCGGCCTCGAGTGGCCTCTCATGGAGTGTGATACAGCACCAGTCCCTGGGTAGTGTATCAGAGCCTTCAGAAATTGGGTGGTGGAAGCCAGGCCTTCCCCTTCGTGTGCTCTCAACCCACACCAGCAGGAAGGCAGAGCATGACAAGGCCAACAGCCTGCAGAGCAGAGAAGACCCCCCACTCTGCCAGGGTGATTGGAGCAGGCTTCTTAGAAGCAGCACTTAAAAAGGGGTCTTGCTTACCAAGGAGGATCTGACAGGAAGCACAGAGAGTTAAGATGCTATACATAAAGGACAAGATAGAGGAGTATGTTCATTTCCAGCCAGGGCTGCTGCTGAGAAACTCGGTACAGATGTGCAAGACTGTCCTGAGACAGGCCCGAGGGGTTACAGAAGAACAGTTATCCAGGGTTGGAATTGTGTCTTAGCAGTGGTGGGCTTGCCTAGCACACAGGAAAACCTGGGTTCGATTCCTAGGTCCTGCATACACAGAAAAAGCTAGAAGTAGCACCGTGTCTCAGGTAGAAGAGCCCTCGCATTGAGCAAAAGAAGCCTGGGTACAGTGCCGGGCACCAAAGTAAAGCCCCAGGACTATCAACATAAAACAGCACTCTGAGGGACCTTGGTGACAGCTGGATGGCTATGCCCTGTAGCTCTTAGTAGATCCATCCATTTTTTTGTGTGTCTCCTTCTTTGACAGAGGGGAGCTGGACACACCTTCTGCCCTGGCACCCCTTGGACCCAGTTATCAACAACCCTCTCATCATCTTCCACCAGGAAATTGAGCAGCTGGCCCCAGAAATCCTCAAATACCAGTTGGGTGGGGAGGGGGGGATAAAGGGCAGGCCCTAGAATTCCTAGTTGGTCTGATCTGCCCCAGATGACCAGGCCATCCAGAGGAGGCAGAGGGGAGCTTAGAGAGAGGTATTGATGTGGAAGGGACCCTTTAATGCCTATGGCCCTACCCAGATTCTGAGCCTCTCCTTTGCTGTCCCTGAAGGATCTAGAGGAGTGACCAGTTGGTAGTGTCTAGAGGGGGACTAGTTGGAAATTCTACAGAACAAAACACCATAAACCATGTGCCAATAGCTCATGCCTCTCATTCTGGCTACTAGGGAGGCTGAAATCCAGAGGATCTTGTTTCCCCAGCACAGGCAGGAAAGTCCCATGACCGTCTCATCTCCAATCTGCAACCAGGAGTGACACCATGGCTCAAATGGTAGAGCACTGGCCTTGAGCAAAATTCATCATCAGGGACAGTACCCAAGTCCTGAGTTCAAGCTCCTCAACCAAAAAAAAAATAACAAGAAAGAAAGACACCCCTTGCCTGCAAGAGATGGTGAAGGAGTGGGGTTGCTGTGATTGGGAGACCAGCTGCTGGACTTAGTGTACAGTCATTTCTAAGAATTCCCCAGTTTTGCCAGTGTAAAGTTACACCATGGTGGGCGTTGTCTTACCAAGAACTCCAGAAGTCGTGGCCTTTCTTAGGCAGGGAGTGGGTGAATGGGTGAATGGGAACAGGAGGGGGAGGGTAGTGTCAATTATATTCTCTCCATCCATGGAAGAAAATTTTTGCATGCTGGTGTCAAAGTTTGAAGTGAAGGGTTACATGTGGTTTGTGGCCTGACAAGTTGGGTTTCCCCTGGGTGTAAGAAGTTCGCTGAAACCAGGTGCTGCCAGTGGCTCACAACTGTCATCCCAGGTACTCAGGAGACTGAGATCTGAGGATTGCGTTTCAAAGCCAGCTTGGGCAGGAAAATCTGTGAGACTTTATCTCCAGTGAACCACCAGAAAACTGGAAGTGGTGCTGTGGCTTCAGTGGTAGAGCATGCACCTTCAAATGAAGAGCTGAAGAACTGTGCAAAAGTCCAAAGTTCAAACCCCATGACCAACAACCAAAAATAAGGTAGGTGCGTTTACTACATATTGGTGTGTAGAGCAGGAAATGGCGTGCTGTGTCATGAGCCATTCCAGACATGTGAGAGGCTCTCAGTTTTGTCTACAGTTGGTCTGAGGATGGCAGTGCCATCTTCTCAAGGGTTGGGATGTTCAGGTGCTCAGGAACTGCTGAGGCCTTGGGCTACTCATGTGGTGTGTGTGTGTGTGTGTGTGTGTGTGTGTGTGTGTGTGTGTGTGTATTTTTCCTTCATCTTTCTCTGTCCCCTTCCTGGGTTCCTGTCTGCCTCTCTCTGACCTCAGATGGTGCCCCTACTCTGCAGCAACCTTGCCTTTAGCCCCCTATCAGGGTCTACAATATGTCTTAAATTGCCAGAGACTTGCATATTCCAGCTTTTCTTTGGGACCCAAGTCCAGTTGTCCATATCTTTGGCAACCTCCAGGGGATTCTGGGTTAGCAGGGCTGGCTGGCACAGTTTCTCCCCTGCCACAGGGTGGGGGGGGGCGGGGGCTCAGTCATGCAATGTCTTGTCCTTTTCCTCTGCTGGGCCTCTGGCTTCATGTCCCTCCCTGGAGGCAAGCAGTGGAGTGGGGGAAAAGTGGTTGCCAGTGGCTCTGGCCAACTCGAACCTGATAGCTGACTGAAAGCTAGCCAAGCAAGGAGGATCCAGGGCTACATGTGAGGTGAGGCCAAGGTGGCTTGGAAGTATCCGTCGGTGTCTAGGAAATGTCAATGTACTTTACCACAGGAAAGTCTGTCTTTTGGCCCCAGCTGGGCCTCTGTAAGTCCTTTAGACAATTCCAGATGCCAGATGCCCAGAATACAGAGGCACAGACTTTAGATTCCTGGGCCAGGGAACTGGGGGATGAGAGACTGGTATGGCCAATACCTCAATGTTCTGGGGCATTGGCCTTGATGTTGTGATGCCCCTCTTGTGTATGTTCACTTCTTAATCCAGTGCTGGCCACACACTGGCCACTTGTGGAAGTGCTGTGGAAGTGGCAGGAGCGGAAGTGAGATATAGGATGACCAAAATCTGGATTTATGGTCTGTGGGGATGGGGATGGAAAGGGTGTCCATTAAGAAAAAACATCTCAGAGCTGGAACTCAGGGCCTAGCCACTGTCACTCAGCTAACACTCTACCACTTGAGCCACAGCTCACCTTTCATCTTTTTTAGTAGTTTAGTGGAGAGAAGAGTCTCATGGACTTTCCTGCCAGGGCTGGCTTCAAGTTGCCATCGTAAGAGCTCATTCTCTTGAGTAGCTGGGATTGATGGTATGAGCCATTGGTAACTGCTAAGGATGTTACCGTGTGTACGTGTATGTTTGTGCACATGTGTGTGTGTGTGTGTGTGTGTGTTTATGAATCTTGAACTCAGAGCCTAGGTGGTATCCTTTAGCTTTTTCGCACAAGGTTGGTGCTGTACCACTTGAAATATGGTAACTCAGCTTCCCAGCTTTTTGGTGATTCATTGGAGAGAAGAGTGCTCAGGCTAGCTTTGAATCTTGATTGATCCTCAGGTGTCACTCTTGAGTAGCTAGGATTAAAGGCATAAGCCACTGGCATCCAGGTACAAGGATGTCTTCTCATACTCTCTTCTGTTCTAACACATTGTCTACTTGCCCTGGCCTAGATCCTCTGACCTTCACATCAGCTCCCAGAAGCCGCTGACTGTGTGGAGAACATAAAGCTCAAACTTGATCCTATTTCTTTGTCCTCAGGGGAGGGAATGTTTCCTCTAAAGCCAGGGGTAGAAGGGGTAGCTGCAGATGGGTTCTGGGCTGGGAGAGAGGTACTCTGTTTTAGCCAAGAAGGGAGGTGTGGCCAGATGCCAATAGCTGAAGCTGTCCTATTCCTAGCTCCTGGGGAGGCTGAGATGTGAGGATTACCATGCAGAGCCAATCTAGCTAAAAGAGTCTGTGAGACTCTCTTCTGCAAATAAACAACCAAAAGCTGTAAGAAAAGCTCTGGCTCAAGTGGTAGAGTGGTAGCCTTGAATGAAAAAACTGAGGGACAGAGCCCAAGCCCTGAGTTTAAGCCCTAGCAAGAAGATGCATGGGTGCCCGTGCATGCACACACATGCTCACACACAAACACACACACACACATCCCCCCCCCCCCACACACACACAAAGAGGAAGGTGGTAATGATGAGCTGAGCTAGAACTGGGGACAGTCCTGAGGCATAGTCACAGTAAACTCTCAAGGCAGATCAAGTGGTTTCTCCCTAAGTCCTTCTTGGGCTGAGTGGGTCTGGGCCTTGGCAGTAAGTTCCATGGAATCTGCCCCTCCATCCGTGCATGGTGCCATAGGACCGAGGGAAGGACACTATGGGTGCTCCTTTGTAGTCAGTCCACAATTGCAAATTTTTATCTATCCCCAAGCACTGGAGAGGAAAGCAGGGCTCCAAGCCCTGGGACTCCTGGCATAGCGACTGCTACAAGCATCAGCCAGCCGGCTGTGGATTCCTGAGCCTACAAGTCTGTCACGAGCCCAACTAAACACCTGCCCAAAGTGTGCCTATAGATTCGCACTCTTGTGATACCCACGTGAGTGGGCATTACCTGCTATGCCATCTTGTAGCTCCTGCCCCTCCTGGCCCAGAACTATGATCTGAGATGTCAGTTTACTGCTCAGATGCACACTGCACCCATGACTGATGCCATTCTGATGACCCGGTTGATAACCTCCATGCCCCAAGGCTGGACCCTTCTCTGATACTCTGGCCTATTCCATACACAAAGGCCGCCAAAGAGGCTGCTCTGAAGACACCTAGACATTGGGTGGCCCGACCCTCAGGGGCCCATTGGAAAGTAGTCTGCCTAGAACCACAGAGTGAGGTCCAAGCAGGTGTTGGTCACAGGGCTCGAACTCTGGGCCTGGAGACTGTCCCTCAGCTCTTCAGCTTACCACTTGAGCCACAGAGCATCTTCTGGTTTTCTGGTGGTACCTTGGAGATCAGAGTCTCCTGGATTTTCTTGCCTGGGCTGGCTTTGAACCACGATCCTCAGATCTCAGCCTCCTGAGGACCTAGGAGGACATGTGTGAGCCACATGCGCTTAGCTGATCTGGCCTTTCACCACAGTGGGCTAGGAGCTTCTGAAAGCTTTTCTTTATTTTTTTCTCTGCCAGTACTGGGGCTTGAACTCAGAGTCTGGGCCCTGGTCTCTTAATTTTTTCTCAAGTCTGGCACTTTACCACTTGAGCCACATTTCCATTTCTGGCTTTTGGTAGTTCATTGGCAAGAAAAGAGTCCCACTACCTTTCTTCCCCTGAGCTGGCTTTGACCCACGATATCTGATCTCAGTCTCCCGAGTAGCTAGGATTTACAGGGGTTAAGCCACTGGTGACATTGGGCTAGAAACTTTTGTTAAAGAAGAGTTCTTCCCTGCATTTGCCCTGACTCCTCCATGCAAAGGAGGCCTCTAAGGGTCAGGAGCTGTTAAAAATAAGCTTCCAGCCACTGGAAATGGCTGGGGTCCGTGGTGAAAAGCCAGGCTAATATTTCCCCTGGGCCCCATTCTGGGACCCCAACCTCTGCCCTACCTGTGACTCAAGTACAAACTTGACCCAGTCTTCAATGTCCTGCCAGACTTGTCTGAAGCCACAGAACCTTCATTCCACCCACACCACCTGCTCTAAACCACACCTCAGGAACTTTGCCCATGCTGTACCTTCTGTCTGAGGATCTCTGTCTTGTTCCACATCTTAGAACTCCTGTGGAATTTTGGCACTGGTTATATCACCTCCTGGAGCAAGTCTTTCCTTCCCTTTTCCCTCTTTTTTTTAATATTGAATTGCTACTGATGGAACTTGTGAAGACTGACTGTCAAATGGTCTATCTTGGTGTGTGTTTGTGTCAGTCTGGGGGTTTGAATTCATGGCCTTGACAGTATCCCTGAGATTTGTGCTCAAGGATAGCACTCTAGTACTTGAACCACAGTTATACTTCTGCCTTTGTGGGTGTTTAATTGGAGAAAAGTGTCTCATATAGTCTTTCCTACTTGTAATTTTGACCCTCAGATCTCAGCCTCCTGAGTAGCTAAGATTACAGGACACCTGACCTCTACCTCTTACTTCTAACCTCGGCCCTCCTCTGAGTCCTAGAAGAATATGTCTCACCAGGGTCCGGTTTTTGCCAGTCTTGGGGCTTAAACTCAAGGTCTGGGCATGTTCTTGAGCTTCTTTTGCTCAAGGCTAGTACTCTATCACTTAAGTCACAGTGCCAATTTTGGCTTTTTCTTTTTCTGTGGCACTGAGGAATTGAACCTAATCATGGAAGGGTGCTAGTTAAAGTTACATAAAACATGAATTATAATGTGAATGAAATTCATGGTTCCATTACTTGCTCTAAGAAAACAATTATGCCTTTTGTTTTCAATTATATTTATTTGAGAATGTGTAACATTCATAGATTTCACTGTTAAAATTGATAACAATTATATTATATCAAGTTGATTCAAACTTGTATTTGAAAATTGCACACTTAACACAAATATACTTCCACTTTCTTTAACACATAATAAAAATAACAGTATAGCAAAGCTTGGTGTTAGCCGTTCATTTGTAGAATCCTAGAAACTCAGGAGGCTAAGACCTGAATATTTTGGTTAAATGTCAGTGCAAACAGACAAAAATGTGAAAAATTATCTCCAATTGTCCAGTAAGGTGAGGATGTGGCTCAAGGAATAGAGTGTCATCAGCCATCAGCAAAAAATGTAAGGGAGACCATTAAACATTGAGTTCAAGCCCTAAATATGGCACATACACATAAGACAACAACAAAAAAGTAGGATGAGCATCAATAATGAAGACAAAATAGGAAAGATTATGAGAAATGTGTAAACATCTTGCAGACAGAAATCATTCGACAGAATTTTGATTCATGAGAGGGAAAAGTCACAGACTCATTTGTACAATCTTATTGTAGTCATTTGTGTTGAAACTTGGCTATGGGTAACTTGTGAAAGAACAGACTAGACTACCTGACAGTGCAGACATTGCCTGTGACTATGCACCATCCCACTCTGCAAAAATCTAAAATAGTGTTTGTTAATTTTTTTTTTTTAAAACACGTTAGAGACTGGTCCACACAGACTGGGGTCCTTATTTTGAGGCTTCAGACCAGTGCTTTTGTTGATAAACAGTCATATTTTATGCCTCTTCCTTTGTGCAGCTATACCTTACTTAGCTGGCACCAACCCAAGGCTTTGAACTAGACCCCTGCCTAAATCCTTCCCTTTTTTCAGCTACAACTCATTTCACATGCTATCTATGTTTTAACATTGTCTTCCTATTCTCCACAAGAAAACTCTTATACTCATGTAAACCCACTACACATAATCTAGGTAGATAAGGGAGTAAGGGTTTAGCATTGGCTGAGGCTCTTATCTGTAGGTTTGCTCCCTAATAAATCTGTGCTACACTATCTCTTTTTTTCTTCATGGCTTTTGAGTCTGACAAATGATTGATTTGGTTTGATGTAATCCCATTTATCCAAATTTATTTTGGAAGTTTTGACCTGTGCCAAGGAGACCTTGTGTTTCCCCTAACTCTTCCTGTAACATTCTCAAGTTATCCCGACTTACATTGAGGTCTTCAATCCACTTGGGATCAATTCTGGTGCAGGGGTATATATAAGGATATAACTAAAGTTTTCTGTGTACAGACAATTCTTTCAGCACAATTTTTGGAAGAGGCTGTCTTCCTTCCATCCTGGGTTTCTGACTTACTTATCAAAAATTATGTGCCTATAGGAGTAGCTTTATTTATGGGCCTTCAATTCTGTTGTATTGATGAAATTCTGGGCTTCCTTTGGAAAGAATGGCATTACCCATTCCTGAGGAAATGGAAAGACTGGAAAAAAAATGATATTAAGTGAAATAAGCCAGATCCAATTAAATATATGCTGCAAGGTTTTCCTCATTTGAAATAGCTGCACTATGTCCATAAATCTACAAGTTAATCCAATAGATAGTAAAAGACAAATAATTCCTCTTGGACATGATTAACTAACAGCACTCTAAACATTCACATGGCAAGAAGAAGGGAAGCTATTCTTAGGAGAGGATAACAATGGCTCAAAATGTATGTGCATATGACCAGATAAATGTTGCTGTTGCCATGAACTCTAAGAATCAATCATACATGTGAAGTGCATATATCTGTATATAATTTTAAAAGATGTCATAGAAACAACCTACTTCTCTGTAAACTCAACAGCAAGATTCTAAGTTTAGAAGATAAAATTGAGGAAAGTTTTCAACACAAACTAAAATGCACAGTGGAAAAGGTGGGAGAGAAAAGAGAAGATGAAAAGTAGAATAGCTAACTATTGAAGAATTCATAAACAATTTCCAAACTATACAAGAGAGCTGGGGTACAGTTCAGTTGTAGAAACAGACTAATATATACAAAGCCATGGGTTCAATCTCCAAGAAGGCCTAATAATAAGTTAATAAATAGTAGTAATACAATAGTTACTTGAAATATATATTTTCATATTAGAGAGGCCTGAGTCCTCAAAAAGTAAACAAAATATTTTCAATTCTTGTACCCATTGACATAAAACTACAAGAATGAAAAGGAAATAGTTTCCTTTTCTATCCTTTCTTTTCCTTTTCTGTTTTCTTCTTTTCTTTTTTCCTTTGGCACTACTGGTGCTTGAATTTGCTCAGCCTCTAACCACTTTAGATTATTTTTCTGGCCAAGCCTTTCTTGAGCAATGATCTTTTACCTATGATTTCCACAAACGTGAGAAAACAGGGAAATTACACTATATCTAGCTTACTTTGGTTTTGTAATTTCTCACTATATTTTTGTCAAAACTGGCCCTGATATCAGTCTTCTAAATCTCTGCCTTCTAATTAGCAGGGTATATTTCATCTGAAGCTTGGACCCAAACTATATTTCAATGTAAACATTCAATATTGACTTCTGTTTTCTAGATATCAATAAATTCTTTTGAGGTTCGTATGGATCTTTATGTAGTTATAAGAAGAACACAGAGATATCCTTGGAAAAATTTTCCCGATTTCTTTAAATATTTATAGTATGACATCACAAGTAGGACATTAATATTTCACAAGTACTTTATGCAGACTTCAGTAGTTTTATTTTGCACACATATTAAGTCCAATATAATTTTATCAATTCTATATGAATATACCATATTTACAGATATGTTTCTTTACCACAAATGAGTCTGTCTCATGCTTCCCTTTTATAATTAAACCCACTACTTCTCTTTGTCCCATCCCAAACCTATTTCATCCTGGCAAACATGGCAATTTTTTTCTCTGAATTATAGATCATGCAATAAATAAGCTTTTAAGATTGCCTTCAAATGTATGATAGATTATTCCCAGTTATTGTATGCTTTAATATTGTATTGTATTCACTCGAGTTGCTTTTGGTTCTGTCAATAGAGAATATAGTACAATTTGTTTCCCATTCACCTGAAGAAAGACTGAATTGATTTCCATTTCTTTGAGTAGAGGAAGTAATGCTGCTATAAACCTCTGTGTTTTGGCCTTTGGGTAAATGTTACATTTTATTTCTATGAGACAAATCCTAAAGAGCTCAATTCCTGTGCTATACTGTGCGTGCTTGCATATTTCATATTCTAGGAACCTGTCACAATGTTTTTAGAAGTGGCTTTCCCATTTGACATTCCTTCCTGCATCCAGTTTCTCTGTTTCCTGATAGCATTTAGCATGGTCATTATTGTATTATGAGGAGTAATTCTCATACATGTTTTATGATGTCATTTTAATTTTAATCTGAGGATATGCAGAACAACAATTAAGTCTCATAAAGAAGAACGAAAGAGAAGAAAAGGTGAAAAGGATAAGAAAGAAAGAAAGAAAAAAAGATCAGATACACTTTAAATCACATCAAGGTTATATCTATTACCATCATACATGTAACAGTATGTAAATAGTAGTTTTATTGCATATTGAGGAAACAAATTTTTTCCTGAATATTTTAAATTTCTGGTTGGTTAAACACCTAGATGTGGGAATTCTGGTTACTGAAGGTTAACTCTATATAGTACTTCATTGGTTTCAGGTAACCACTTGGAATGTATATCCAGAGGCTAAGCAGGAATTACTGTAAAGATCAACAAGAAACTTGAACCTCTTGTTTTGCCATAATTATTCACTAAATACAACATAGATAAATTGAATTCTGTACCTCCTCCTCTTCCTCCTCCTCCTCCTTGCTCTTTTACTTCTTCTTCTTCTTGCTCTTCTTCTTCTTGCTCTTCTTCTTCTTCTTCTTCTTCTTCTTCTTCTTGCTCTTCTTCTTCTTCTTCTTCTTCTTCTTCTTCTTCTCCTCCTCCTCCTCCTCCTCCTCCTCCTCCTCCTCCTCCTCCTCCTCCTCCTCCTCCTCCTCCTCCTCCTTCTTCTTCTTCTTCCTCTTCCTCTTCCTCTTCTTCTTCTTCCTCTTCTTCTTCTTCCTCTTCTTCTTCTTCTTCCTCTTCTTCTTCTTCCTCTTCCTCTTCTTCTTCTTCTTCTTCCTCTTCTTCTTCTTCTTCTTCTTGCTCTTCCTCTTTTCTTCTTCCTCTTCTTCTTCTTCTTCTTCTTCTTCTTCTTCCTCTTCTTCTTCTTCTTCTTCTTCTTCTTCTTCTTCTTCTTCTTCTTCTTCTTCTTCTTCTTCTTCTTCTTCTTCTTCTTCTTCTTCTTCTTCTTCTTCTTCTTCTTCTTCTTCTTCTTCTTCTTCTTCTTCTTCTTCTTCTTCTTCTTCTTCTTTTCTTCTTCCTCTTCTTCTTCTGTTTCTTCTTTTTCCTCTTCTACTTTTCTCAGTGCTGAAGATCCAACCCAGGTCCTCTCACATGCTAGGCTTGGTCTTTACCAGAGTTCTACATCCCAACCCTCTAGAGCTTCTAAAAAGCTAGTTTGATAGTTTCTCAATGTTTAATAATCAAAATAAATTTTTCTTTTCCTTTCTAGTCTCCAACACAGGGAAAAGTGGCGGGGGAAAAATGGGACAGTCATCTAGGGAAAATTTTTCTGATTATCATATTTTAGTATTTTTGTTCAGTTGACAGTTAAAAATATGTTAACATATAATTTAAATCCTATTTTTAAAATTTCTTCATAGGAGCAAAGACCAACTAAAAATTTTGGTCAATTTTATGTATAAAGTTCACAATGCTGTGAAAGATTCTATAAGAATCTTTTAAAACATTCTTCTGACATGACTTTTACCATCTCCTTCGAGGCAAAGCTGAAGTCTATAGATTAAATATTCGAATCATTGTATGCATTAGAAACAATGAAAAATATGTCAAACAATAAAAAGGACAATTACCAATCAAACAGATGCTTATCATCTTGACAGGTGGAAAACAACTGTCTGAGAATGTGCAGAATTACTGAAAGGACAATACTTGAATTCAAAACAAAAAGAAATCATTTAAAATATTGAAAGACAAACGTGCACCAATAGGTCATACCTGTAATCCTAGATGGTCAGGAGGCTCATTAATGGCTAAAGAAAAGCAAGAATAACCTGTAAAACATCAAGTGATAACCTTTCATAATTCAAAGGACACTATCACAGAAGCGAAAACATATCTAACAGATAGAGGGACACATATTTGTTAATGCTACAATGTTAATACTAAAATTATCCTGAATCTTAAGTATTTATATATCTTCTAATTCTATATACATTTTTTGTGAATAGGATATTTCTTTAAAGAACATATGTAAATTAATAGTCAAAAGGAGGAGCATATGAAATAAGCTCCTCTTTAGTATCTAACAAAAATTAAAAGAAAATTCACTAATGTGACTATTATATAAAAAGACGACACAAAATATAGTAATGCATTTGTGGAGAAATTGATATACTCCACATAGCGTATCAAGTTGTATAATACTGCCATCATTTTAGCAAGCAAGTTTTCAAGTCTTCGAAAGGTCAAAGAGAATTGTGTACGATCCAGCCATTACATTTCTATGTATGTATTAAAGAGAAGTAAAAAAATTTTTTGGACAGGTAATGTACTTCATTGACAGTGCACTGGAACAGTACATGTGCGACCCTGGAAATAATCCCCAAAAACAAATTTTGAAAAGACACACTATAGACGATATATGCTGGACAATTTCATGTACAAGATAATGATTACATTTCTGGTGAAGTATTGTAGTTTCCTCTTTTGTTTCCCTTTCCAATCCCTTCCCCTCTCCCTATCTCTACCCCCTACCCTCCCACCCCACCACCACCAGCAAAACCACCACCACCACCACCCTGCCAAAGTAGTAAAGTTTGTTTTTTGACATAACGACTTGTATGTCTCATTGTTGTAATGGGTCCACATGTATCCCTATTTAAACAATTAGTCTTTCCCTTCCTCTCCACAAATTATACCAACATCAAATACAGTGAAAGCAGGGGTTATACCGTGGGGGAGGGACATACAAAGCAACAAAGAAATCATGCTATAAATATAAAAGAAACAATCGAAATAAAGAAAAAAAATTTGAATCCTTATGTTGGGGTTCGGGTTCATGTCACCTAGCATCAACTTGTCTGACAGTTACTGTGTGTCTCAGACATATAATAGTTATTGCAAATAAGGGAAACCTTGAGACCTATGTTTCTTTGGGCCTGGCTTACTTGACTTCATATACTTTTTTCCAAGTCTTTCCATTTCCTAACAAATGGGGCAATGTCATCTGTTCTGATGGAGGCATAAAATTCCACTGTGTTTGTGTGTGTATATATATATATATATATATATACCACATTTTCTTGATCCATTCATCAACTGAGGGGTATCTGGTCTGGGTCCATATCTTAGGATGGTAAATAATGCAGCAATAAACATAGATGTGCTGGTAGCTTTAGTATGGTCTTGATTGGGATCATGTGGGTAAATGCTAAAAAGAGGGATTGCTGCGTCATAGGGGAGCTCTATGTGGAGTCTTTTGAGGAACCTCCATACTGCTTTCCAAAGTGGTTGAACAAGTTTACCCTCACACCAACAATGTAGAAAGGTTCCCTTCTGTCCACGTCTCCTTCAGCATCTGTTCTTATTAGAGTTTTTGGTTATAGCCACTTATTTGTTTATAGCCAACTTATTTATTGGGCACAACGTGGCAAATCCTTCCATGCTCCTGGAATGGAAGAATTAGCATCATGAAAATGGCAATAGTTCCAAAGGCTATCTACATGTTCAATGCTATACCTATCAATATTCCTACCTCATTCTTCAAGGAAATAGAAGAGGCAATCCAAAAAGTCATATGGAACAATAAAAGACCCCAAATATCAAAGAACTATCCTTCCCAGAAAGAAAAGCGCTGGAAGAATATCAATACCAAATTTCAAACTCTACTACAAAGCCATAGTAATTAAAACAGCTTGGTACTTGCACAAGAACAGACCTCAGGACAAAAGGAATAGAAATGAAAACCCAGAAATGAACCTACAAACATATAGCAATATAATATTTTTTTCAGGAAATGGAAACAAGAAGTTTTTTATTACACTGTTTGTGGTGTTTTTATTTTTATTTTTTATTGTGAACATACTGTACAGAGGGGTTACAATTACATGGGCAAGATAACGAGTACATTTCTTATCAAGCATTGCAGCCTCCTCCTTTGTTTACCCTTCACGTCCCTTCCCAGCATCCCCCCCGCCCCCCTTTCAATCTCTCCCCCCACCAAAGTTGTAAAGTTCGTTTTCAACATGACCACTTGTACTTCTCATTGTTGTAACGGGTCCACAGTTATCCTTAAACGACTTGTTTTTTCTCTTCTCCTCCACAAATTGTACCGACATCAAATATAGTGAAAGCAGGGGTTATACTGTGGGGAAAGGACATACAAAGCAACAAAGAAATAATCTTATAAATGCGTTAGAAGCAAATAGATGAAAGAAAAAAACATTTAAATACATATCTAAGGGTTCATTTTCCTAACATCACATTATCTGACCTTAACTGCTTGACTCATACATATACTAGATATTGCAAATAAGGGAAACCATGGGACCTATGTTTATTTGGGCTTGGCTTACTTCACTTAATATAATTTTTCCAAGTCTTTCCATTTCCTAACAAATGGGGCAATGTCATTCTTTCTGATGGAGGCATAGAATTCCATTGTGTACATATACCACATTTTGTTGATCCATTCATCTACTGAGGGGAATCTTGGTTGGCTCCATATCTTAGCTATGGTAAATAATGCTGCAGTAAACATAGTTGAGCTGGTAGTTTTAGTGTGGTCTTGTGGGTAAACATTTGGGTAAATGCCCAAAAGTGGGATTGCTGGGTCATAGGGGAGCTCTATGTGAAGTCTTTTGAGAAACTTCCGTACTGCTTTCCAAAGTGGTTGAACAAGTTTACACTCACACCAACAATGAAGTAAGGTTCCCTTCTGTCCACATCCCCTCCAGCATCTGTTGTTATTAGAGTTCTTGATTTTTGCCATTCTAACTGGGGTGAAGTGGTATCACAATGTTGTTTTGATTTGCATTTCCTTTATGGCTGGGGAGGTTGAGCATTTCTTCATGTGTCTCTAGGCTATCCTTTCTTCTTCAAAGAAGTTTCTCTTTAAGTCTTTAGCCCACTTATTTATTGGGCAGTTGTTTCTTTGTGGATTTGTTGTTGGGGGATTTAATTTTGTGAGTTCCAAATATATTTTAGATATGAGACCCTTGTCCGTTGTATGGCTAGTGAAGATCTTCTCCCAATCCGTGGGCTTTCTATTGATCTTGCTAGCTATGTCCTTTGCCATGCAGAAGCTCTGCAACTTCATGCAATCCAATTTGTCAAACTTTTCTTTGATTTGTTGTGTTTCCGGGTCTCTATTAAGAAAATTTCCTCCTGAGCAAAGGAGACCTAGGGTTTCTCCTATTCCATCTGTAATGTTTTCAGAGTGTCTGCTTTGACTCCGAGGTCTTTGATTCAATTGGAGTTGATTCTGGTGCAGGGTGATATATAAGGATCTAGTTTTAATTTTCTACAAGTAGTTAACCAATTTTGCCAGCACTATTTACTGAAGAGGCTGTCTTTCTTCCATTCTATTTTTTTAGCTCCCTTATCGAAGATTAGATGGCTATAGGTCTGTAGGTTCATTTCTGGGTTTTCAATTCTATTCCATTGGTCCTAAGGTCTGTTCTTGTGCCAGTACCAAGCTGTTTTGATTACTATGGCTTTATACTAGAGTTTGAAATTTGATATTGATATTCCTCCAGCAGTGTTCTTTCCGTTGAGGAGCATTTTTGCTATTCGGGGTCTTTTATTGTTCCATATGAATTTTTGGATTGCCTCTTCTATTTCCTTGAAGAATGAAGTTGGAATTTTGATAGGTATCGCATTGAATTTGTAGATAGCCTTGGGAAGTATTGCCATTTTCACCATGTTATCTTTCCAATCCAGGAGCATGGGAGGTTTTGCATTTTCTAAGTTCTGTTTTGATTTCCTTTTTCAATTTTTAAAATTTTTCATCATAGAGGTCCTTCACTTCTTTGGTTAAGTTAATTCCGAGGTATTTTATTTTTTGTGGAGCTATTACAAATGGGGTTGCTTTCCTAATTTTAGCCACACTTTTCTCATTTTTGGCATACAGAAAAACCATTGATTTTGTGGGGTTAATTTTATACCCTGCTACTTTGCCAAAGTTTTGAATCAGCTTGAGGAATTTGGGAGTGGAATTTATGGGATTCTTTAAATACAAGATCATGTCATCTGCAAAAAGGGAGAGTTTTATTTCTTCTTTTCCAATTTGGATACTCTTTATGTTTGCATCTTCTCTTATTGCTGTAGCTAGGCATTCTAATACTACACTGAAGAGAAGTGGAAAGAGTGGACATCCTTGTCTTGTTCCTGAGTTAAGAGGAAATGGCTTTAGTTTTTCACCATAAATTATAATGCTGGCTGTAGGTTTGTCATATAGAGCCTTTATTGTATTGAGGAATGTTTCATGGATTCCTAATTTTTCCAAAACCTTCATCATAAACGGGTGTTGGATCTTGTCGAATGCTTTTTCTGCATCTATTGAGTTAACCATGTGGTTATTATCCTTGCTACTGTTGATGTGATGAATAATATTAATTGATTTGCATATATTGAACCAGCTTTGAATCCCTGTTTGATCGTGTTTTATGATTTTTTGGATGAATTGTTGAAGTCGATTGGCCAAAATTTTGTTGAGAAGTTTTGCATCAATGTTCATCAAAGAAATTGGTCTATAATTCTCTTTCTCTGATGAGTCCCTGCCTGGTTTTGGGATGAGTGTTATGATTTCTTCATAGAATGTGTTCGGTAATGAACTTTCTCTTTCAATTTCATTGAATAGTTGGAGGAGTATTGGTGTGAGCTCTGCTTTAAAGGCCTTGTAAAATTCTGCTGTAAAACCATATGGTCCTGGACGTATCTTAGCTGGGAGGTCTCTTATTGCAGTTTCTATTTCAATGCTTGTTATGGGCCTGTTAAAGTGGTTTAACTAATCTTGGTTTAGTTTTGGCATGTCAACATTTGCTAGGAAAAGGTCCATTTCTGCCAAGTTCTCAAACTTATTAGCATAAAGTTTTGAGAAGTATTCCCTTATAATGTTCTGAATCTTGGTTGTTTCCGTGGTGATGTTTCCATTCTCATCTCTGAGTTTACTTATTTAGGTGTGTTCTCTTCTTTTTCTGATAAGATTTGCTAAGGGTCTGTCAATTTTGTTAATTTTTTCGAAGAACCAACTTTTTGTTTTGTTGATTCTTTCTATAGTTTTTTTGGTTTCTAATTCTTTTAATTGATTTAATTTTAATTATTTTTTTCCGTCTACTGGACTGGGTTTTATCTTACTGCTCTTTTTCAAGGAGGTTTAGATGTGTCATTATATTGTTGGTTTCAGATCTCTCCAATTTGTTGATGTAGGAGCTCAGAGCTATAAACCTGCCTCTGAGTACTGCCTTTGCTGTGTCCTAGAGGAGCTGGTAATTTGTGTGCTCAATTTTGTTGAATAGCTTTAACATTTGAATTTCCTTTCTAATTTCTTCCATAACCCACTCGTGATTCTGCAGTGTGTTGTTCAGCCTCCATTATTACCGGACTTTCTTTGGTGGCTTTTGTTGTTGAGTTCTAATTTTATTACCTTGTGGTCAGAGAGAATCCAAGGTATAACTTTAAAGTTTCTTAATTTGGACAAGTTTGCTTTGTGGCCTAAAATGTGGTCTATTTTAGAAAATGTTCCATGTGCTGCTGAGAAAAACATGTGTTCTGTTGCTCCTAGGTGAAATATTCGGTAGATGTATGTTAAAACTAGTTGATCTATGCAGCTGTTTATATCTATGGTTTCTCTGTTGAGTTCTTTCCGAGTTGATCTATCTATTGGGGAGAGTGGTGTGTTAAAATCCCCAACAATTAATGTCTTTGGATCTATGTGGGATTTGAGGGAAAGTAATGTTTCTTGGATAAATTTGGGTGCTCCATTGTTTAGCAAATAGATATTTAGAATTGTAATATCCTCCTGAAGTAGAGATCCCTTAATTAGTATGTAGGGACCTTCTTTATCTCTTCCACGAATTTTAATTTGAAGTCTATTTTATCTGATATTACGATTGCAACTCCTGCCTGTTTATGGGGGCTGTTTGCTTGGTAGATTTTGTTCCAGCATTTAACATTGAAAATGTGTTTGTTTTTATGGGCAAGATGTGACTCCTGAAGGCAGCAGATAGAAAGATCTTGTTTTTTAAACCAACTAGACAGTCCAAGACGCTTAATAGGACAGTTAAGTCCGTTAATGTTGATAGATAGGACTGAGAGGTATTTGGGAGTTCCTGCCATGTTATCCACCTTCTTGGGGGGCTGCAAAAACTGGGTTTTTCCTATGGTTCTTGGATTCTCAGTTTGGGTGCAGTTTCTTGGCCTTTATTGTGGTCTTGTTAGTTGTCTATGAGTAGGACATCTATAAGAATCTTTTGTAGGGCTGATTCGGTGGAGATGTGTTGTTTCAATTTTTCTTTGCTATGGATGGTTTCTATTTGGCCTTCATTTATGAAGGAGAGTTTAGCTGGGTACAGTATTCTTGGTTGATAGTTGTTTGTTTTTAGGGCATGTCATACATCCTTCCAGGCTCTTCTTGCTTTGATTTTCTCTGCTGAGGAATCTGAGGTGATTCTAATTGGTTTCCTTTTATAGGTGATTAATCTTTTCTCCTTGACAGCTTTAAGGCTCTTTTCCTTGGTCTGAGTTGATCCTGTGTGGATTATAATGTGACGGTGGGATGTCCTATTTTGTTCTGGTCTATTTGGAGTTCTAAAAGCTTCTTGTATCTGAATAGGCCTACCTTTTTGCATGTTTGGGAAGTTCTCTGCTAGGATCCTGTGAAACAAATTTCGTAGACAATTCAATTCTGTTTCTAGGTGCTCTTCTACACCAATTATCCTTAGATTAGCTCATCTGAGGCTGTCTTCCAAGTGTTGGATAGATCTATCATATTTCTTGGACTTGTCTTGGATGGTTGCATGTTCTTTCTCTATAATATCTAGGCTGTCTTCAATCCCCGAGATTCGATATTCTTCATGGTCTAACCTGTGTCAAGACATTCTACTTTGTTTTTTATTTCTTTCCTTCTAATTGGTCAGATTTGATAGCTTCAAATTCTTTGTTGAAGCTTTGTTTTAGATCTTGTATTTACTTCTTTTCTTTCTTAATTTGGTGGTCAGTGTTTATTCTCAAATCACCTTGTTGATTGGTTATGGTTTCCTTGGACTCCCATTCCTTCTGTAGGGTTCCATTCAGCATTCCCTTTGTGGTCTCCCTGACTTCCTTCAGCTCTTTGTTAGTGGAACCCATGAATGCCTTTAGTGATCTTTGTGTATTTTCATCCTGCTCTCTCAATTCCTTTATTACTCTTTGCTTAGCTTCCTCCCATTCATGCCATTCCTGTAGTTCTCTTTGAGTGTTCTCAACCTTTTCATGCCATTCCTGCCTTTCTCTTTGAGTATTCTCAAGCTGCTCACACAAATCCTGTATCCGTTTTTGAGTAGCTTCCTCAAGCTCATGATATTCCTGTATAAACCTTTGGATTGCCTCCTCTCTCTCCGTATCACGCTCATACAGAGTCCTGTGTAGGTTTTCAATCTCTTCCTGCATTGACCTTTTGTTTGCATCCTCTCTTCCCTATCATGCTCATACAGAGTCCTTTGTATGTTTTCAATCTTTTCGTTTATCATATTTCCCAGCAGTGTTTGTAGAGCTATTTGGGAACTCTCCTCTGGATTATTCATTATCTGTTCTGTCCGTGATTATCTTGAGTGGGAGTGGAGATCCCCTGACTTGCCATTTTTCTTGTGTTTTTCCGGCTTACTCTGCCCATTTGGGATTTAAATAACACCAGTTTTGTGCTAGAACTCTATCTTAAGGCAAGCATCAACCAAAGTCAGAATTTCTACAGTCAATAGTCTGCAGATCCAATCTAGTTCAACAGATATATATTAATGGGCTACGAACCGCAGAGAAGAATTTGGAAAACCAGAAATTATTAAGTTTAGGGAGTAATGTGGGTAAAAAGTAGGAATAGAGTGATGTGGGAAGGTACAGGGAAAGTAAACTTAACTAAGTCCTAATCTCAGAGCAGGAAATAGTTTGGATAGGATGAAAGTAGAGAGAGAGAGAAAAGAAGAAATAGAAAGGGAAAAAAAGAGACCAGAAAAAAATAGAAAAGTAAAAATTACAAATATTATGCAGACACGAGAACAAACTATTCAAAGAACGTGAATATAATGAGAGAAGGGGAAGGATATAAAGGAGATGTGAAAAATTTAAAAATAAAAATACCTAAAATATTATATAGGTATAAAGAGGTAGTGCTGCTATTAAGGGATTTAAGTCTCAGAAGTTTTGAATTGAGTAATAAATTTGTGGATTATGTGTGTACACAATGGGAGATAGGATCTAATAGTCAACTACAGGTTTATCTGAGGATGTGCAGAACAATTAGGTCACATAAAGAAGAACGAAAGAGAAGCAAAGGTGAAAAGGATTAGAAAGAAAGAAAAAAGATCAGAAGTTCAGTAGAGCTAAACAAAAAACAAAAAGAAATTAAAAAAAAAAGCAAGAGAAAAAAAGAAAGAAAAAGGCACACACCCATGTATCCCTAAAATAAAAATTATAAGAGGAAAAAAAAGTTACTAGAAAACAATTTTTTTTCAAAAAAGGTAAAAGTTAAAAATTAAAAAAAGTTTTACGAAAGAAAAGAAAATTTATAAAAGGAAAAAAAAGAAGAAGAAAAAGCAGAAAAAAAAAGTTCTTTGATTTTTTTGGGAAGGTGGGAAAAATCCTGTATCTCCCTTGTGTCCCTAATCAGCCTCTTGTTGGAGTCTCTGGTCTGCTTGTGGTCCTGTGGCTTGGTTGGTTTCTTAAGTCCGTTTGTTTGGACAGGCAGAAAAATGCTCTGCTTTACCCAGGATTTTGCGATCCTCCTCCCAGGTTAGTTCAATGGGTGGGAGATCTGCTTTGAGTATCACAAAAGAGGGAGATGGCTCTTTCCTCAAGTTTGGAGATGAAGTGATGAGGCCAGGTTCTGGGTAGTGTTGAGGCCTTTCAGAAAACAGTAGCTTTTCCCAGGGGCTAGTTTGTGAGAAACTCACAGAGCCCAGACTGGAGCCACACTCAGGGTTTATGTTTACTGAATTTCAATTGATTTTCAAGGCTGCTAAAGGGAGGCGCAGCCTATGGTTCTGATTACCCAGTGCAGAAAGCCACTTCTGGGGCTGGTGCCTGAGCTAGGTGACTTTTCCCTGGGTGGAGCTGAGTCTGGCAGGTCAATTTAGGTTTTTGTGACCTGCTAAGTGACTCTAGATTTCTTCCAAGGCCTGAGTTGGTGCTAGCAGCTCCACTGAGCTTTGTCGGTATCCAAGATGGAGATCTCTGGTACTGGGGGAGGCGGAAGGGTGGCCTTCCCTCCTCTGCTCCCTGAGAAAGAGTGAGGACGTCAGGCTTCTACTCACTCCGTCTTGGTTCCTGGGTCGTCTCTGGTCTGTGAACTGCAGGATGAAGATGTCCGCTCCTTGTCGGTTCTTGCTGGTGTTGATTAGAATCCACTGCCCCGCTGGGTCTGACTCCTTCGTCCTGGACTCTCTGTGATTCAGGTATGGCGGGTTCGGCCACTGCCGCCACCGTTGCCGTCGTGGCAGTGGCGGCTGCTGGCAAGAGCTCAGGTCTGTCTCCTTGCCTGGCTTTTCCTTCTCTGGCCTAACTCTCTGTCCTGTGATAGCACACTTGTTGTGATTCTCTGGCTTAGGACTGGTCACTGGTACTCTAAAACTGCTTTCTATGCGAGAGCTTGATTAGCCTCCAGCTTCTCCTCCGCCATCTTCCTGGAACTCTTAGCAATCTAATCTTTGATAAGGGAGTTAAAAAATTAAAATGGAAGAAAGACAGCCTCTACAGTAAATGGTGCTGGCAAAATTGGTTACTCACTTGTAGAAAACTAAGGCTAGATCCTTAGATATCACTCTGCACCAGAATCATCTTTAAATGGATCAAAGACCTCGGAGACAAAGCAGACATTCTGAAAACATTACAGGATGCAATAGGAGAAACCCTAGGTCTTGTTGGACAGGCTGAAATTTTCTTAATAGAGACCAGAAACACAACAAATCAATGAAAGGTTGGACAAATGGGATTGCATGAAATTGCAGAGCTTGTGCACGGTAAACAACATAGGTAGCAAGATCAATAAAGCCCACGGATTGGGATATCTTCACGAGCCATACAATGGACAAGGGTCTCATATCTAAAATATACTTGGAACTAAAAGAATTATATCTATTTTAATGTCTGTTCTAAAGTTTACAGCATTTCTATGTGAAGAAATGCCTATTTGTGAAAAATAGGCTTGGAAAACCTATGATTTTACATTTCAATTCCAAAGTTCTAAAATGTATATAATAAAACGAGATAATATATTTTATGTGAATTACATGTCAACCAAAAAAAACTGTTGTTAAAAATACTCCACACAAAATCATAATACCTAGAAAGATGTTTTCTATGTTGGCTAAAAATGTGTCAACTACAGATTTTGAAACAAAGATGTGATTCTGTTTATTTTGAATGTATACAACGATAACTCAGTCAACAAGTGTTTGTGATGACTGGATTACCTAGGAATTATGTATCGCTTATAAGTAATTGATATTTTCTGGAAGAAACTTTTATCTAATGACGGAAGACACAAATCTATGCATCTGCATTTTATGAAAGACATATGTTACTTGCTCTATCCAATTGCTTTATTCTACTTTGCTAGGAAAAATGTGTTCTCGAGATAAGAACCAATAGTAGTGAAATGAAACAAAATACACAATCATTTTGATTTATTTGTGAAAATAATAAATCAGATAAAACAATTCCACTTAAGGGACTCCAATGTTCTTGTCTATGAACATGTTCCTAAATGGCAACATCCATTGACTTTTTGGAATTTTAATTTTTACGAACATATGAAAACTAGAACAAGGAAACAAATATAGTCTTATAGCAAACCAGCCTCAGAAAAATTTTCTTAATTGTTTTTAAATTACAAAAGTATTAATACCATTAAGAAAATGATCCTTTCTATGGAAATCATTTAAAAATGTTTATCACTTATTATAATACAAATACCAAACAAGAGTAATTTTATATAGTTATTACAAATATCATTTTATTACTATCATAAAAAAGAATAAAAGACCAGTCCCAATGTATTAACTACCTATCGTTATTCTTAATTTGTAATCATTATGTAAATATCTTAAACAAACTAGTCATGTCTTTAACATAGACATAAATATTCTCTACTTTTTAGAATACATTTTCCAAGGGAAGGTATTCATTTTTCTAAGAAATGTTCACAGCACTTAAAAGATGCTTTGCGAAATTAATGTGATATATTATTTGTTGTGGTTGTTGTTTGCAAAGCCTTGGCATTGTCCCTAGGCCTTTTTTCTGCCCAAGAAAAGCACTCTACTACTTGAAGCACAGAGCTAATTCCTGTTTTTTAGTGGTTAATTTGAGATAAGAATGTAACAATTAATTTTCTGTCTGGACTAGTTTTGAAAACAATTCTAAGATCTCAGCCTCCAGAATAGTTAGAATTATATGTGTGAGTTACCAGAACTTAGATTGATGTATTTTGTTAAATTTTAATAATGGTTTAAGATGTTTGTTTCAGTATAATGTACATCATTCTACACATACATTTAGATATATGAAAATATTGCTGATGAAAATTCCCTCTAAAAATGTATGACTTTCTACACATAACCTTTATATGTATATCTATATCTATATCTATCAATCTATCTATCTCTTTATCTATATATACTTCTGAAGACAAAATTCCTCTAAAAATTTTATGGTGCTTTCAGCCACACTTTTCTCGTTGTTGGCATAGAGAAAAGTCATTGATTTTTGGGAGTTAATTTTATTCCCTTCATTGTTGGTGGGAGTGTAAACTTGTTCAACCACTTTGGAAAGTCGTATGGAGGTTCCTCAAAAGACTCCACATAGAGCTCCCCTATGACCCAGCAATCCCACTTTTGGGCATTTACCCAAATGTTTACAAACAAGACCATACTAAAGCTACCAGAACAACTATGTTTATTGCAGCATTATTTACTATAGCTAAGATATGGAACCAACCCAGATGCCCTTCAGTAGATGAATGGATCAATAAAATGTGGTATATATACACAATGGAATTCTATGCCTCCATCAGGAAGAAAGACATTGCCCCATTTGTTAGGAAATGGAAAGACTTGGAAAAAATATATATTAAGTGAAATAAGCCAAGCCCAAAGAATCATAGGTCCCATGGTTTCCCTCATTTGAAATATCAAGTATATGTATGAGTCAAGCAGAAAAGGTCAGATAAGGTGATGTTAGGAAAATGAACCCTAAGATATGTATTTAAATGTTTTTTTCTTTCATGCATTTGTTTCTAACACATTTATTTTTGTCTTTTCTTGTTTGGTACTGGGGATCGAACCCAGGACGTTGCACTTGCTAGGCAAGCGCTTTGCCACTGAGCTACTTCCCAGCCCTCTAATGCATTTATAAGATTATTTCTTTGTTGCTTCGTATGTCCCTCCCCCACAGTATAAGCCCTGCTTTCACTTTATTTGATGTCAGTATAATTAGTGGAGTGGAAGGGGAAGAACAAGTCGTTTGAATAAGGATACAGGTGGACCTGTTGCAACAATGAGAAGTACAAGTTGACATGTCGAAAATGAACTTTACAACTTTGATGGGGGGGGGAGATTCGGTGGGGGGGGGGGTAGGGGGAAGGCTGGGAAGGGATGGGAATGGGAAATAAAGGAGGAGGCTACAATGCTTGATAAGAAATGTACTCATTATCTTACTCAAGTAAATGTAACCCCTCTGTATAGTATTTTCACCATAAAAAATAAAAAAAGATAATAAAAATGTAATTAAAAGTAAAAAAATTTGTTACAGTACATTTGGTTTAGTAAACCAACTCAACTACAGCCTTTTCCTGATGCAACTACAGGTACACCACATGTCCTTGTTTCTGAGAATAAGAAAAAGTTGCCACCGGCCTTGTACACATGTATGATGTACATACTGACGGCCTTGCATTAATGAAGTCTTGAAATTCTAAATAATATCTAAATAAGAAGCTCCCTATCTTTATTTTCACATTTGGGGATCACTAAGTACCAAAGTTATGTAAAAGGCTAGGGTAAGTATATGGAAATGAAATCTGTCTCCTAATATTATAAAGATAAATTACACCATTTTGAGTTACACTTTCTAAAATAATAACAAAAAGTAAAACAGAAACAGAAACTCAATTTTCTTTCCTTCTTATCATTCCAACAGAAATTTGAGAATCCAGTAAAGATACAGCAATCCTAGGTTGGTATAGGATGTTATAGGATCACTAGATAGTGCAAAAAAGTTAACAAAAATGCATCTCCTGATACAATGGAAACAAAATCTACACCTGTAGATTGTGATATAGGTAGAAAATAGTTTCTACTCTTCTAAGTCATTTCCTGTCAGGAAATGACACAAGGGTTTGCAGCTTATAACCCAGCAACAAATAATGCTTCTAAATGTAAACAATCATGATACTAAGAGTAATCAAGGCTACTCCCATTGCTATCGCTGATAAATAAGAATGATATTGGGGAATAGTCAATCTTCAGCATTTTCCTACCTTTCCTTTTCTCCAACATGACAAGTCCTAGGCAAGATATGTAAAATATTAACAAAGGATTTTTTATATTTTTTTATTATGCACACTAAAGCAAATACACTTTCTCTTTGCAAGCCTGACTTTGAAAGAGTCAGACCCTCACAATTATTTTATAGAAAAAAGTTTAGTCCTTTGACTTAGGTATTTTCCTGCCTTTCAACGTTGCTCCCTATTATTTTGGCAACTACATAGAAAAACAAGATAAATCCATTAAGCTTATGTTGGATTGTTCAAGGTCAAGCTGTCTTCAATGTTTTCTGTTCCCTTCTTCACTGCTAATTAAGGTTTAATTGTTGCTCTTTAAATGATAACAAAACGTGATACTTTAACACATATTCTCATTGAAACCGGTGAAAACAGGAAGTCTGCGATTGCTTTTTTAATTATTTTCATATATTTTCCTTGGATATCTTCATTATTGCCTTTATTCTCATCTTCTAATCAGGAACACAGTGTTACACAAAAAGATCTTCTTATGATATAGGATGTTAGGCAGGAAAAAAATAGATGTATAATTCATATCTTAAGAGACCGAGAAACTCAGAAGACATCTTGCTATTACTGGCATGGTTAAGATGACTTGAATGTGTTGGTTCTTCAGCTAAGTGAAATGCAATAAAATGTTACAGTTGTTGCAAACAATGAATATATCATATACTTTTCTGCTCCAATGAGATGAAATCTCTGACAAGGTTGGAGGGCATATCGATTTTATGGTAGAAGGGTTAACGTTAGAAATCCAAGGGAGATTACTAAAACAGCACTGCCTATCACAAATCAGTTCATTATACTTGTGGCATATTAGTACATAAACATACAAATATGAATTGAGTGAGAAATGTCTGATTTATACAGTTGATTCAATGACAACTAAAACCAGAAAACACTTCTCTACATTTATATAAACTAGTATATCTATTGATGACTTTAAAAATTTTAGAATATGTTTTAATGTTTATGTCAAATTATTTGTTTATTTCTAACTATTTATTTTTAATTGTTGTCAGTCGTGGGGCTTGAAATCTGGGCCTGGACACTGTCCCTCAGCTCTTCAGATCAACACTAGTGCTCTACCACTTGGGCCACTGCCAGTTTTCTGGTGGCTCATTGGAGATAAGAGACTCGTGGACTTTCCTGCCTAGGCTGGTTTTGAACCATGATTCTCAGCTCTCAGACTCCTTAGTAACTATGGTTACAAGCATGAAACATTGGCACCTGTCTACCTAATTATTTTTAATCATTTATGAAAAGGGGATTGGTAATCACATTCTTTTATATGTTGTGTAATGATCAAGCTATATCACATCGACTAATTTCTTTATGTAACATTTCGTTTTTGTGAGACTTCTAAAAGTCTTATCTTTTGGCTGTGATAAAATATCTATTCTTAACTATAATCACTTTGCTTCTTGTTGCATACAATTGATATATTTAGTTTTAGTCTTGGAAGTCTTCTAAACTCATGTAAAACATGAGTTGTAACGTGAAAGAAATTTATGGTTCCATTACTTGCCTTAAGAAAACAATTATGCCTTTTGTTTATAATTATATTTCTGTGGGAATGTGTAAAATTCATTTATTTCACTGTTAAACTTGATAAGTTATATTATATCAAGTAGATTCAAACTTATATTTGAAAATTGCACACTTACCTAAATACACTTCCACTTTCTTCTTCCTCATAATTAAAATAACAGTAAAGTAAAGCTTGGTGTTAGCCGTTCATTTGTAGAATCCTAGAAAGTCAGAGTCTAAGGCCTGAAGATTTTGGTTCAATGGCAGCCTAAATAGACAAAAATGTGAAAACATATCTCCAATTGTCCAGCAAGAAAGAGAAGGTGAAGAAGTGGCTCAAGGAATAGAGTGTCATCAGCCATGAGCAAAACATTCAAGGGAGCCCATTAAACATTGATTTCAAGCCCCAAAAATGACCCATACACATGACAACAACAACAAAAAAGTACTATGAAAATCAGTAAGGAAGACAAAATAGTAGAAAAGATCCTGAGAAATGTTTTGTGAACATATGGAAGACAGAAGTCATTTGACAAGATTTTGATTCATGAGAGGGAAAAGTCACTGTCTCATTTGTATAATCTCATTGTACTTTTTGTGTTGAAACCTGGCTCCTGGATAACTTGTGAAAGAGTAGATTGGATTACCTGAAATAGCAGAAATTGCCTGTAACTATGCACCATCTCACTCTGCAAAAATCTAAAATTGTACCTATTAATTTAAATAAAACCTCATGATAGAAACAGTTTGGTTCACATACACAAGGATGCTTATTTTGAGGCTTCAGACCAGTGCTTTTGATTATAACCACTCCTGCTTTACCCCCATCCCCATGTGCATCTAAACCTTACTAAGCTGCACCAACCCAAGGCTTTGAACTACAGCCCCTTGCCTTAATCTCGTTTTTCTCCTGCTTCAACTCATTTCACATGGTATCTCTGTCTTAGATTTAGTTGCTTTCATTCTAATCTCCACCAAAAAACTCTTATATTCATGTCAACACACTATAAATAACCTAGTTAGAATAGGGAGTAAAGCTTTAGAATTGGCTGAGGCTCCCATTTGTATATTTGCTCCCTAATAAATCTGTGCTACACTATCTCTTTTTTTTCCCATGGTTTTTCAGTCAGACAAATGATTGATTTGGTTTAATGTAATTCCATTTATCCAGACTTATTTTGGAAGTTTTGACCTGTGCCAAGGAGCTCTCTTGTTTCCCCTAACTATTCCTTTAGTATTCTAAAGGTATCTGGACTTACATTGAGGTCTTTGATCAATTTGTAATCGATACTGGTGCAGGGGGATATATAAGAATCTAACTACAGTTTTCTGTGTACAGCCAATTCTACCAGCACACTTTTGTGAAGAGGCTGTTTTCCTACCATCCTGTGATTCTGGCTTCCTTATCAAAGATTATGTGCCTATAGGAGTGGCTTCCTTTCGGGCCTTCAATTCTGTTGCATTGATGGAATTCTGTGCTTTCATTGGAAAGAATGGCATTACATCATTCCTGAGGAAATGGAAAGACTGGAAATTAGCCAGATCCAATTAAATATATGCTGCATGGTTTTCCTCATTTGTAATAACTAGATATGTCCATAAATCTACAAATTAATCCAATAGATAGTAAAGGACAAATAATTACAATTGGACATGATTAACAACACTCTAAGCATTTACATAGCAAGAACAAGGGAAGCTATTTTTAGGAGAGGATCAAAATGGCTCAATAGCTATGTGCATATGACCACATAAAGTGTTGCTTGTTGCAATCAACTCTAAGAATCAATCTAACATGAGAAATACATATATCTGTATATAATTTTCATTGATGTCACAAAATTAACTTACTTCCCTGTAATCTCAAAAGCAAAGTTTTAAGTTTAGAAGATAAAATTGAGGAATGTTTTCATCTCATAAACTAAAATACATAAGGGAAAAGGTGGGAGAGAAAAGATAAGATGAAAAGTAGAGTGCTATCAATTTAAGAATTCATAAACAATTTCCAAAAATGTACAAGAGAGCTGGGGTAGATTTAGTACTAGATTAATATATACAAAGCCATGGGTTCAATCTCCATGAACGCCTAATAATAAGTTAATAAATAGTAATAATAAAATAATTCCTTGAAATAAATGCTTTCATATTACAGAGGCCTGAATCCTGACAGTAAACACAATACTCTCAATTCTTGTATCCAATGACATGAAACTACAAGAATGAAGAGGAAATAGTTTCCCTTTTCTATCTTTTCCTTTCCTTTTCTGTTTTCTTCTTTTCTTTTTTCCTTTGGCACTACTAGTCCATGAAGTTGCTAAGGCTCTGACCACATTAGACTTTTTTTTCAGCTGAGGTCCTACTTTTTGGTCAATCCTCCCTCCCTGGAACAATAATTTCTTATCTATGGCTTACACAAACGTGAGATAACAGGGAAATTACACCATATCTAGCTCTCTTTGTTTTTGTAATCTCTCACGAATTTTTTTTTTTATCAGATCTGGCCCTGGATATCAGTCTTTTAAACCTCTGCCTTCTAATTAGCAAGGTACATTTCATCTCAAGCTTGGACCCAGACTGTTTTTGAGTGTAAACATTTAAAATTGACTTTTTTTTCCTAGATATCATTAAATTTAATTGAGGTTAGTATGAGTCTTTATCATGGTATAAGAAGAACACAGAGAAATCCCTTGAATATTTTTTCCAATTTATTTAAATATTTCTAGTATGACATCACAAGTAGGACAGTAATATTTCACAAGTAACTTATGAATACTTCAGTTATTTTAATTATTTTGTGCACATATTAAGTCCAATATAGTTTTATCAACTCTATGTGAATATACCATATATTGTTTTATTATTTGAATCTTATTCTCCAAACCTCCAGGTTAAAAATATTTTTAAATGTGAATTGAATTGTGGTTCAACTCTCTATTCAACTATCATAATTTATTTTTTGAACATTTTTATTATCTTTAAGTTGTTGTACAAAGGATTTGCCATTCGCTCAAACAGTTTATGCATACAGTGCATCTTGATCAATGTCACCCTTTTCAATACTCTCATCCACTCCTCTCAATTAACCCCAGTCTTTAGGTATCTAAATATTATGTTATGTATGGAATTACTTGCCATTTAACAAAGCAGTTTATGTGTACAATGCACCTGGAATTCCGTTACCACTTCAACATCTTCACCCCCATTTCACACTACCCCTTGCTTTGTATATTTCAATTCTGGGAAGTATGCAATGGATTCTTGCCTGGGTTCTATCCTTTTCCACTTCAAATTTTTACCCTTCTCACATTGCCCCCCCCCCACTTTCCTCTCTTGTAGTACACATTTACTGGTATATATTTTATTAGACTTTGACTTAATATATTAAGGGAATTAGAGTATTTTCACTCTCCATGGACTCTGACACTTCAAATATTTCATTTGTACCTCCTTGCATACCATGCAGTGTGTTAACTTTTATGATTATAGGCATTTTCTATCTACCAGAAATGAGGAAAATCATGCCACCTAAGTTTCTCTGGGTCCAGTAAATTTCACTTGACATGATTATTTCTAAGTTTTCCATTTTCCTTAAGAATGGTGCAATATTATTCTTTTTGATGGATGAATAGAATTTGATTATGTATGTATATATATTTATACAGATACATATATATACACATACATACATATATACATACTTGTAAATAGGGATCAAAAATTATGTATATATAATTCATACACACACATACAATTATTGATCCTTTTTTACAATGAGAAGCATCTGGGCAGATTCCATAGTTGGCTTCAGAAAATAATGCAACACTGAACATGATTGTGCTGGCAGCTCCAGTGAGGCCTTCTTTCTGCTCTATTGGATAAATGCCCAAAAGTTGAATTGCTGTATCATAGGGAGGTCTCGATTCAGTTTTGTGAGCCACCTCCATAGTGTTTTCCAAAGTGCATGAAGAAGATTAATTTCCACCAACAGTGTAATACAGTTTCCTTTGGGCCACATCCTTATCAGTATCTGTGATTGGTCGTTTTTACAAAAGACATTGTAACAGGGTTGAGATGAATCACAGCGTTGTTTGGATTTGCCTTTCTTTTATGAAGAGAGAGGTATCTATTTGTCATTTAACTTCTTTTTCTAAGAAATTCTCTTTAAGCCTTTATCCAATATGTTAATTAGATTGTTGTTTATTTGAGAGCTTATTTTTGTTGGGTTTAAATTTTTTGATCTCTCAATATGGGTTAGTTATGAAAATCCTTGTCTGGTGCTTAGCTAGTAAAAATATTCTTCCATTCTTTTCTATTTCTATATATCTTGCTAACATTTTCCTTTGCCATGAAGAAACTCTTCAGTTTCATGCAATTCTATGGATTCCAAAAGAATTATATCACACCATTATTCATGAGGAAATGGAAAGACTTGGAACAAACTTATATTAAGAGATATGGAGGTCAGTTCCAACGTTTATGGAATTCAGTGGAAGTGAACACACAAAATTCTATATCCTCTGGGACACAACAGCACAGGCAATAGTCAGAGGAAAATTTATAGCTTTGAGTATGTACATCAACAAATTAGAATCAGCACTAATGATGCACCACTAGGTCCTTGACAAACAAGAACAAGCCAATCCAAAAGCCAGTAGACAGAAATAATATAAATTCGATCAAAGAAATAAATTAATCAGAGTCTCAAAAAACATACAAACAATCATAATTGACTTTTATCTACTAGTAGCTCACAAATTCGCCCAATAAATGTCAATGTAGCTACTTCCAGTGATAGACTCAACCAGCTCAAACCAGTGAACAAAACAAACTTCTAGCATTCTAAGAAACAATGCTTTAATTGCTTTTCTAAAATAAATTTATTCTGTTGTTATCATTAAGGTGATTTATACAGGGATTGCAATTACATGAGTCAGGTAACGAGTACATTTCCTTTTATGAAATGTCTTCAGTTCCCTCACTTGTTCTGAGTCCCTCCCTCCTGTCCCCACCCATATGTTAAATAGTTCACTTTCATTAATGTTCAATGAACTCCACTGCTGCATTTTTTCACCCTTTTCCCTAAAGCTCTGTGCCCACCTCACATCCTGAAGACATACAACGGATATAACATGCATAAAGTAAGGAGACAGAATCACCACAAAATATAAACAACAATAACAAACACAAAACCAAAAAAGGAGTATTCTGTTTCCATATCTCATACTTTGTTTCAGTATGTATATCATTATATATATATATATATATATATATATATATATATATAATATATAATTATATTTTCTCATAAAGTCAATTCTGGGAATAAGGTGATAACTTATAATTTTGCTTTGTATTTAAAAATGCCTTTTATTTTAACTTTAAAGTTGTAAGTAACACAATTAAAGTCCTAGTGAAATTTGAAGGTTCGGATTGAAAATTAAATTTTCAAAATGTTTAATAGTTCCATTTTGGCAACCAAAATCAAAAACAGGTATGTTTTATCCTGAAGTGTGTCATTATTTTATTTGAAGAAACTAAAATAAATGTAATATTAACTCAGTGGAAATAAAAAAAGACATCAAATACTTATAGAATGCATCAATTCCATAGATTTTGAGATTTATTTATAAAATTAATAAAACTTGTTTTAAGTAGATTACTTAAGATATGAAACAAGTGATAATTTTCTTTGCTAGGTGAAGTTGATATAGGAATCAAAACCCAAAGATTCCAGAATTCTGTGTGCTTGATACGTGTCAATTTACACATATGCTTGGCTTATCTCAATGTTATATGAAGATAACTGAGAACAGGAGTAGAATAAAAATTCACTCAAAATTTTAGCTTTATTTTGTGATTAAATATGTCTTTTTTAATATCTCTTTATTTTATTTGAAAAATCTGATAAATTTATTTAAGTCACATCAACAATAATGAGAAATAAACAGCCCCTAGCTCCTTAAAAGACGTGAGGAAGCTAATCAAAGAGTAATACAGGAATTGCGAGAGCGGGATCAGACTAGAAAAGATCAATCGAGGCTTTCATGGAATTCATAAATAGACAGCTGAAGGAATTCTGGGAGACCCCAAATGCAATGGTGAATGGAGCCCAACAGAAGAAATTGGAGTCCAAGGAATCCATAACCAATCAAATTTGAGAATAAATACTGACCATCAAATTAAGAAGGTAAAGAAATTCATACAAGATCTAAAACAAAGCTCCAACAAAGAATTTGAAACCATCAAAGCTGACCAATTAGAAGGAAAAGAAATAAAAAACAAAGTAGAAAGTTTTGAGACAGGTTAGACCATGCAGAAGATCGAATATTGGGGATTGAAGACAGCCTAGATATTGTAGAGAAAGAACACACAACTATCCAAGACAAATCCACGAAATATGATAGATCTATTCAACATTTGGAAGACACCATCTGAAGGCCTAATCTGAGGATAATGGCTTTAGGGGAGCAGCTGCAGACAGAAATTAATGGTCTAGGAAATTTCTTTAAAAGAATCCTAGCATAGAACTTCCTAAACACGCAAAAAGATAGGCCTATTCTGATACAAGAACCCCAAATAGACCCTACCGGAAAATTATATCCCACCATGACATTATAATCCCCACAGGATCAATTCAGACCAAGGAAATTAAGATCCTTAGAGCTGTCAAGGAGATAAGATCAAACATTTATAAAAGGAAACAAATTAGAATAACCTCAGATTTGTCAGCAGAGACAATTAAAACAAGAATGGAATGATGTATATCATGCCCTAAAGACAAACAACTATCATCCAAGAATACTGTACCCAGCTATACTCTCCTTCATAACAAGAGGTCAAATAAAAACCTTCCATAGCAAAGAAAATCTTAAACAATATGTCTCCACCAAACCATCCCCACAAAAGATTTCGTCATATAGAAAATCAAAAAGACCACAATAAAGGCCAAGAAACTGCACCCAAACTGAGAATCAAGAACCATAGGAAGAACCCAGTTGCCGCAACCCCCAAGAAGGTGGATAACATGGCAAGAAATCCCGAATACCTCTCATTCCTAACTTCCAATATTAACGGACTTAACAAACACTGTCTAGTTGGATTAAAAAGCAAGATCCTTCTATCTGCTGCCTTCAGGAGTCACACCTTGCCCATAAAACAAACACATTTTTCATGAAAGGAAAAGAAAAACAAAAAAAAAAACATTTCAATACTTATCTAGGGGTTCATTAAGGTGGACCCATTGCAACAATGAGATGTACAAGTCATTATGTCCAAAAACGAACATTACAAATTTGGTGGGGGTTGGGGGGAGGAGCAGGTGGAGGGAGAGGAGGAGTGTGGGAAGGAATAGAAAGGGGAAATACAGAGGAGGCAACAATGCTTGATAAGAAATGTACTCATTATCTTGCCCATGTAATTGTAACTCCTCTGTAAGATATTCTCACAATAAAATTTAAAAAAAAAAAGAAAACAACAACAACAACAAAAAACATATTTTGAAAGTGAAAGAATGGGACAAAATCTACCCAGCAAATGGCCCACATAAACAGGTGGAAGTTGCAATCCTAATATCAGATAAAATAGACTTCAAATTAAAATTAGTGAGATAATATAAAGAAAAACACTACATACTAATTAAGGGATCTCTCCTCTAAGAGGATATTACAATTCTAAATATCTATTCGCCAAACAATGGAGCACCCAAATTTTAACCAAGAGACATTACTTTCCCTCAAGTTTCACATAGATCCAAAGCCATTAATAGTCTGGGACACCACTATCCCCACTAGATCGATCAACTCAGCAAAAACTCAATAAATAAAAATAAAACAAAAAACAAAAAAGCTCAAAGGTCATTTAAACTATCAGTTAATGTAGGTGCTCTCAACTTTCTTCATCAAATCAGTCACCTGTAATACAGCAAGCTAAATTATATTTAACTTCATTCATCAACTATGAAAAAGTTTCATTTGAAAAGCATTTGAATGCTGATCTGTTAGGATGTTAATGAGATGTACATGTTGTTATGTCAAAAAACGAACTTTGCAACTTTGTTAGGGGGAGGGAGGGGATGCGAAGGGATGGGAAGGGGAAACAAAGGAGGAGGCAACAATACTTTATAGGAAATGTACTCATTATCTGCCCATGTAATTGTAACCTCTCTGTACGGTATTTTTAAAATAAAAAATTTTATAAAAGAAGAAAAAAAACTCAACAGATCTAAACAACTCCATAGATCAACTAGATTTAACAGACAATCTACTGAATATTTCAACTAGCAGCATCAGAATACACGTATTTCTCAGCAGCACACGAAACATTTTCCAAAGTATACCACATTTTAGGTCACAAGGCAGAAGTGCAAATTCAGAAACATTGAAGTTATACCATGCATTCTCTCAGAACACAAGGGAATACAATTTGAACTCAACAGAAAAAGCCACCAAAGAAAGTACTGTAACACATGGAGCCTGAACAACACATTGTTTTTTTGTTTTTGTTTTTTTTTAATTTAATTTTATTTTATTTGTGAAAATACTGTACAGAGGGGTAAAAATTACATGGGCAGGATAATGCATACATTTCTTACGAAGCATTACAGCCTCCTCCTTTGTTTACCCTTCACATCCCTTCCCAGCCTCCCCCGCCCCCCCCCCACCCAATCCTTCCCCCCCTCCCTGCACCGATGCTGTAAAGCTCGTTTTCTACATTACAACTTGTACTTCTCATTGTTGCAACAGGTCCACCTGTATCCTTAAACGACTTGTTTTTCCCCATCTCCTTCACAAGTTATACTGACATCAAATATAGTGAAAGCGGGGGTTATACTGTGGGGGAGAGACATACAAAGCAACAAAGAAATAATCTTATAAATGCATTAGAAACACATGCATGAAAGTAAAAAAACAGGGCTGGGAAGGTGGCTTAGTGGTAGAGCACTTGCCTTGCATGTTCCAGGCCCTGGGTTCGATTCCTCAGCACCACATAAGCAAAAAGAAAAAAGCCGGAAGTGGCACTGTGGCTCAAGTGGTAGAACGCTAGCTTTGAGCTGAATAGCTGAGGGACAGTGCCCAGGCCCAGAGTTCAGGCCCCACGACCGGACCCCCAAAAAAAAAAAAAGAAAAAAGAAAAAAGAAAAGAAAGAAAAAAAACTTTGAAATACATATCTAAGGGCTCATTTTCCTAACATCACATTATCTGACCTTTTCCTCTTGACTCATACATATACTAGATATTGCAAATAAGGGAAACCATGGGACCTGTGTTTCTTTGGGCCTGGCTTACTTCACTTAATGTATTTTTTTCCAAGTTTTTCCATTTCCTAACAAATGGGGCAATGTCATTCTTTCAGATGGAGGCATAGAATTCCATTATGTATATATACCACATTTTCTTGATCCATTCATCTACTGAAGGACATCTGGTTTGGTTCCATATCTTAGCTATGGTAAATAATGCTGCAATAAACATAGTTGTGCTGGTAGCTTTAGTATGGTCTTGTTTGTAAACATTTGGGTAAATGCCCAAAAGTGGGATTGCTGGGTCATAGGGGAGCTCTATGTGAAGTCTTCTGAGGAACCTCCTTACTGCTTTCCAATGTGGTTGAACAAGTTTACATTCACACCAACAATGAAGTAAGATTCCCTTCTGTCCACATCCCCTCCAGCATCTGTTGTTGTTAGAGTTCTTGATTTTTGTCATTCTAACTTGAGTGAGGTGGTATCTCAACGTTGTTTTGATTTGCATTTCTTTTATGGCTAGGGAGGTTGAGCATTTCTTCATGTGTCTATTGGCCATCCTTCTTTCTTCTTCAGAGAAGTTTCTCTTTAAGTCTATAGCCCACTTATTTATTGGGCAGTTGTTTCTTTGAGGATTTGTTGTTGGGGGATTTAATTTTTTGGGTTCCAAGTATATTTTAGATATGAGACCCTTGTCCGTTGTATGGCTAGTGACAATCTTCTCCCAATCCGTGGGCTTTCTATTGATCTTGTTAGCTATGTCCTTTGCCATCTGAACAACACATTGTTGAATCACCAGTGGGTTGTGGAAGAGATTAGTAAAGAAATTCAAAAGTCCATGATATTCAACAAAAATGAACATACAAATTACCAGCTTCTCTGGGACCCAGTAAAGGCAGTCAATAAATAAGGAGATATGAAACCAACAATTCAAAGAGACATTTGATTATCCTTGAAATAGATTAGCAAGATAAACCCCAATACAGTGGATGGAAAAATACCATTAAAATTAAATCAGAATTAAATGAAGTAAAATCCAAAAAAAACCCCTAGAATCAACAAATCGTTGGTTTTTCGAAAAACTTACCAAAATTGACAGATCCTGAGCAAATCTTACCAGAAAAAACAAGAGAACACAACCAAATAAACAAACTCAGAGATCAGAATGGAAACGGTACCACAGAAACAAACAAGATTCAGAGCATTATAAGGGAATACTTCTCAAACCTCTTGCTAATAAGTTTGAGAATCTTGCAGAAATGGAACTTCTCCTAGCAAATATCGACACGCCAAAACTAGACTAAGATGAGTTAAACCATCTTAACAGGCCCATATCAAACATTGAAATAGAAACAACAATAAGAGAACTCCCATCTAAGAAAAGCCCAAGACAAGATGATTTTACAACGGAATTATAAAAGGCCTTCAAAGCAAAGCACACACCAATACTCCTCCAAATCTTCAAAGAAATTTTAAAAGAAAGTTCAAGACCGAACTCATTTTATGAAGCCATCATAAACGTAATCCCATAACCAGGCAGGGACTCAGGAAACAAAGAGACTCATTTCTTTGATGCACATTGATGCAAAACTTTTCAACAAAATTTTGGCCAATCAACTTCAACAATTACTCCAAAAAATTATAGACCACAATCAAATAGGACTCATTTCAGGGATGCAGAGCTGGTTCAATATACACAAATCAATTAATATAATTCATCATATCAAAAAGAACAAGGATAAGAACAACATGGTTATCTCAATAGATGCAGAAAAAACATTTGACAAGATCCAACATTCCTTCATGATGAAAGCTCTGGAAAAACTAGGAATCTACGGAACATTCTTCAATGCAATAAAGGCTGTATATGACAAACCTACAGCCAGCATTATACTAAATGGTGAAAAACTAAAGCCATTTTCTCTTAACTAAGAAATGAGACAAGGATGTCCACTCTCTGCACTTCTCATCAATTCAGTATTAGAATGCCTAGCTACAGCAATAAGACAAGATGCAAACCTAAAAGGTACAGGAATAGGGAAAGATGACATAAAACTCTCCCTCTTGCAGATGATATGATCTTGTATTTAAAGAAGCCCATGGATTCCACTCTCAAATTATTCATGCTGATTCAAAACTTTGGCAAAATAACAGGGTATAAAATTAACCCTGACAAATCAATGGCTTTTCTGTACACCAACAATCATAAAAGTGTGGCTGAAATCAGGAAAGGAACCCCATAATAGCCTCACAAAAAATGAAATACCTAGGAATTAACCAAAGAAATGAAGGATCTCTATCATGAAAACTATAAAAACCTGAAAAAGGAAATCAAAACAGAACTTAGAAAGTGGCAAAAACTCCCATGCTCCTGGATCAGAAAGATCAAGATCGTGAAAATGGCAATACTTCCCAAGGCTATCTACAAATTCAATGTGATGTCCATCAAAATTCCAACCTCATTCGTCAAGGAAATAGAAGAGGCAATCCAAAAATTCATATAGAACAATAAAAGAACCTGAATATCAAAATGATCCTTAACAGAAAGAGCAGTGCTGGAGGAATATCAATACCAAATTTCAAACAGTATTACAAAGCTATAGTAATTAAAACAGCTTGGTACTGACACAAGAACAGGCCTCAGGACCAATGGAATGAAAGTGAAAACACAGAAATGAACCCACAGACCTATAGCCATCTAATCTTTGATAAGGGGGTTAAAAAAAAATAGAATGGAAGACAGCCTCTTCAGTAAATGGTACTGGCAAAATGGGTTAATCACTTGTAGAAAACTAAAGCTTGATCCTTATATATCACCCTGCACCAGAATCAACTCCAAATGGACCAAAGACCTAGTAATCAAAGCAGACACCCTAAAAACATTACAGAACAGAATTGCACATACCATAGGTCTCCTTGGCAGAGGCTGAAATTTTCTTAATAGAGACCCAGAAACACAACAAATAAAGAAAGGTAGCACAAATGGGATTGCAAGAAATTGCAGACCTGCATGGCAAAGGACATAGCTAGCAAGATCAATAGAAAGCCCACGGATTGGGAGAAGATCTTCACTAGCCATACAACAGACAAGGATCTCATATCTAAAATATACCTGGAACTCAAAAAATTAACCCCTCAACAACAAATCCTCAAAGAAACAATGGCCCAATAAATAAGTGGACTAAAGACTTAAAGAGAAACTTCTCTGAAGAGGAAAGGATGGCCAATAGACACATGAAGAAATGCTCATCCTCCCTAGCCATAAAAGAAATGCAAATCAAAACAACATTGAGATACCACCTCCCCCTAGTTAGAATGGGTATAATCAACAACTCTAATATCAACAGATGCTGTAGGCAATGTGGCCACAAGGGAACCGTATTGCATTGTTGGTTGGAGTGTAAAAATATTCAACCACTTTGGAAAGTAGTATGAGGTTCCTCAAAAGACTCTATGTACAGTTCCCCTATGACCCAGCAATCCCACTTTTTGACATTTACCCAAATGATCGAAAATAAGAGCATACTGAAGCTACCAGCACAACTATGTTTATTGCAGTATTATTTACCATAGATAAGATATGGAACCAACCCAGATGCCCCTCAGTCTATGAATGGATCAAAAAAAATGTGGTATATATACACAATGGAATTCTATGCCTCCATCAGAAAGAATGACATTGCAGCATTTGTTAGGAAATGGAGAGACTTGGAAAAATTATATTAAGTGAAGTAAGCCAGGCCCAAAGAAACAGAGGTCCATGGTTTCCCTTATTTGCAATTGCTAGTATATGTCTGATGCAAATAGAAATTGTCAGATAAGTTGATATTAGGTGAAATGAAGCCCAAGATAAGGACTCAAATGGTTTTTCTTCCTTGCTATTTTTTTCTAGCATACTTACATTATGATTTCTTTGTCGCTTTTTATGTCCCTTCCCCATGGTATAAGCACTCTTTTGATGTTGCTACAATTTGGGGAGGGGAAGGGAAAAATAAGTTGTTCAAATAGAGAAACTGGTGGACCCATTGCAACAATGAGATATATAAGAGCTTATATCAAAAACGAACTTTACAACTTTGGGATGGAGGGGGGACCAGGAGGTGGGAGTGGGGGAGAGATGGGAAGGAATGATTAGAGGAAAAAAAAGGAGGAGGCATAATACTTGATAAGAAATGTACTCATTACACTGCTCATGTAATTGAAACCCCTCTGTACACATTTTCACAATTAAAAAATCATTAAATAATAAAAATCCATGTCAGATTTTTTTTTGTCGGTTGTGGGGTTGAATCTCTGGGCCTGCACACTGTCCCTCAGCTATTTAGCTCAAGGCTACCACTCTAGCACTTGAGCCACAGTGCGGTTTCTAGTTTTCAGTTGGTTTATTGTAGATAAGAGTCTCAGACTTTTCTGCCCAGGCTGGCTTTGAACCACTATCCCCAGATCTCAGTCTTCTGAATAGCTAGGATTATAGGCATGAGCCATTAAAGCACAGATCCAAGTCCATTAAAGAAAACATACTTATTGAAATTTCTGGCTTTTTCCAATAAGCAATCTTACTTTTTCAGCATTAGTTTATAACTATGAGTTATTTTTAGATGTAACTGTGAGTTTTTTAAATAGAATCAAATATAATTTTACTGTTATTTATTATCTCACAAAAATCCACTGTAACTGATTTCCCCAAAGTCCATTATTACAGACTATATTAATCACTATTATTATTACACTCTATATTACATATAGCGTGAAGTGAAAATAGTTTGGACTATTTCATATAAATTCGTAGATGCTATTTTAGCATTATAAATTCATATCTGTGATTTTAAATCAAGGAAAGAAGATTTTAGGGTTAACATGAAATATGAAAGTGTAGTGTGTCCCAATTAAACCAAAATTCTGAGTTCATACAGAAAAAAATTATTTTCTTTCCAATAAAGTCTTTGAAGTAATACTATTGGAAATAGTGAGGCAAAAGGAGGAAGAATTCAAATCATGTCAAACAATGTCCCTGTTATTCTGTTATCCCCTCCACTAAGAAGACCTGCCCATTCCTAGTTGTAACAAAATTTCGAGTGTCTATCTTAGAATTCTATTTGGAAATTTCTAAATCACTGAGTCTTTTTGTACTTTGTGTTATATGAAATAAAATATAGACACAAAAATTTGAAATAAAATGCACACATATGTTGAAGTCATCACAGCTGGAAAAACAACCAACAAAGTAGAAAGAAAGGGAAAAAATGAAAAGAATTACAAAATAGGACCAAAAGTTCCAAGGAGATTATTTTAAAAGCACACACACACATATACAGCTAAAATAAAAATTATGAGAGGAAAAAAAGTTAATAGAAAACAATTGTTTAAATATAAAAATTTAAAAAAGCTTATAAAAAGAGTTCTTTGAATTTTGGCTTTTTTTGGTGGGGGGATGGAAAGATTATGTATCTCCCCTGTATCCATAACCAGTCTCGTGGTGGAGTCTCTGTTCTGCTTTTGGTGTTTGGTTTTCCTGTGGCTTGATTGGTTTCTTAAGTGAATTTGTTTGAGCAGGCAGAAAAATGCTCTACATTACCCACAATTTTGGGATCCTCCTCCCAGGCTAGTTCAGTGGGAGGGATATCTACTTAGAGTCACAAAAGAGGGAGATGGCTCTTTCCTCTAGTTTGGAGATGCTGTGATGAGGCTAGGTTCTGGGTAGGGTTGAGGCCTTTCAGCTTACAGTGGCTTATCCCTGAGGGGCTAGCTCCTGAGACTCTCACAGAGCGCAGTCTGGAGCCATTCTTAGGATTTATGTTTACTGAGTTTCAACAGTTTTTCCAGGCTGCTGTAGGGAGTGTTAGCCTCTGGCTCTTCCAAGTGTAGAAAGTCACTCCTCTGTGGGCAGAGCTATTTCTGCCTGGGCAGGGTGACTTTCCCCTGGGTGGAGCTGAGCCTGCCAGGTCAGGTCAGGTTCTTATGACCTGCTAAATGACTCTTGAGGCCTTAGTTGGAGCTAGTTTGCTCAGCCAGGCCTTTGTCAGTATCAAAGATGGAGATCTCCGGTGTTGGGGGTGAGGGGTGGCCTTTCCTCCTCTGATCCCTGAGAAGGACAGAGGATGTCAGGGTTCTATCATGCCAGAGTCTTGGTTCCTGGGCCGTCTCTGGTCTGTGATCTGCAGGATGAAGATATCTACTCCTTGTCTGTTCTTGCTGGCGTAGTGTAGAATCGCTCGCCCGCCACATCTGCTGCCTTTGTACTGGACTCTCTTCATAGGTTTGGAAGCTTTGGCCCCCTCTGCTGCCAATGCTGCCACTGCTGCTGCAGCTGTGGCTACTGGCAAGTGCTCAGATCTGTCTCCTTGCCTGGATTTTCCCTCTTTTGCCAAATTTTCTGTACTGTGATGGCACACTTGGTGTGATTCTTTAGCCTAGTGTTCACTGGAACACTAAAACTGCTTTCTATGGGAGAGGTTGTTTAGCCTCCAGCTTCTCCTCCACCCTCTTCCTCTGAAACTTCACTCACTCTTTTAATGTGAAGTATGGCTCCTATTTTTTATAAGGTGAATCAAGCAGAGGAATCCGTTTAAGATGTGAAAGAGCCTGTGAAAGAGTCTTTGACATTGAAAATTGTCCTGGGTATGAATTTTTGGACAAATATCCCCATTCAAAGACAAATGAATTTTTTTATTGAGCTGGTAATGGGGTTTGAACTCCTGGCCTTGAGCTCTGGGCTTTAATTCTCAATGTTTGGACTATATCACCTATACACATTCACTTCTTCCCTTTACCAAAAGTGAAAGAAAGAATCCCTTAGATTTATTTATTTGGAATGGCTTTGAATATCAATTGTCAAATTTGAAGCTACCCAGTAGGTAGGTGTAAGCCACTGGTTCTATTGTAGAACTAATTTCTCAAGAGTAAATAATCACAAAAAAAGAGAAAAGAATTCAATTATTTATGTGTTGTCTGATAAGCCATATTACTTGCTACTAGAAGAGAAAAGAGAGCAAGTAAAGATGAATATGGAGGAGTGAGACACAAAGAGAGAAGGTAGGGGAGGGTAAGTGAGGAAAGGGAAAAGGAGGAGCCGAGAGGAGTGGAGAGATGAGTAGAATTGTGTATTCCTCACTAAGGTACTGTTGGACAATCAGTGCCTTTGCATGTATGTAGCCAAAGATTTATATTTATGATAGTAGTAAGTTGAGATAAAAAATACCGGTTTATAGGTAATATCCTGTTAGTGTGCTTCCTCCTGCACCAAGGGCACCACAGTTAGATTGTTACAGATAAGGCAAGAGTAAGCAGTTTTAGTGATTCTGAGAAACAATAATTGACATGCCAGGAATGCTCCTTTGTATGGTGAAGTCAAGCATCACTCTTGTGCCCTCCTCCAGTCTTCCTCTCAGCAAGAATAGCAGAAACAGAAGAGGAAGTAGATATCTGAGTAATGATCACCTCTCTGTTTTTTCTTCCTTTGGCCTCTCAAATAATAAAGCCCAAGGAGACTTAACATGAAGTAGTGGGGAAAGTGGGGGGAGGGAAGATCAGTCTAGCTTAATGTGAAAGTTGTAAAATAATTGGGACAGCGTTTCAAATACTGAAATAAAACCATTGTAATTGTTAATAAAAACTAAATCTAAATTTATTTGAAAATGTAAAAGACTACAGGACTCACTACATAGTAGAATCTGTATAATCAAACTTACTCAATCGTCTATCATCAGAAATTGAAGACTGTTCCTAAACTTTCAATACTAGGTTAATTACCTTTGATATTCACTTAAACTGTGTGAATATGATGCAGAAAACATGACTTTAAATTTAGATTGCTGACGTGACAAGCAATGGAAATTCATGATGGATAGCACAATGCGAAGAGCATGGAAATTATTTTCCTTCCATCTTCAGTGCGTAGGGAAGGATAAAAGCTCCAATTCTGAATTTAGGACTGAAGGTGAATAGTAAAGGAGACCTATTTCAGCCATTCAGAGATTAGTAATGTGGAGAAAATTCCTCATTTATGTAGGCCAAACATGGAAGTGAGGATGTGGCAATCCCAAAGCCATATCCCAAAGTCAGAGATATTTAACAAAATACCATGAAGTTCAAACAAGACTTAAAAGGGAGAGTTGGGCTTAAGGGGACTAGAGAATAAGAATGGAGAGGGAAATGGTGAACTAATACAATCATACACATGTGAGAATATAAGTAGGAAACTTGAAGGAATAGACGGGGTTGGCGTAAGGGAAGGAAGAAAAATAGAAAGTTTGACAATGATCCAGATGTATTGAAACGCACATATACTCTATTCAACACTGACATGATGAAGCGAAACTCCTTTGCACAACTAGCTAAAAATTAATTTTTTAAGTTTTAATATTAAGAGAGCAGAAGCATAAATCTTTAGAAATAAATAAAAGGATAGCTTTGACATATTACTGAGGCTTTTGCTCCTTTCAATATGCAAAATTTAATGTGTCAAGCCTGTTGCAAATGTAAATCTTATTTTGCCAATCCTTTTTGCAAATTGCTTAAAATATAGAGAACCAAATGCCACTATCCCTTCACTTTCAATAAAAAAATCTTATACACCTTTAGGTTTCTCAGGTGTTTATAAATATTTTAATGTAATGCATTCGAACTAATTTTATTCTACATTTAAGTTTAAATTTTAAATCACTTAATTCTTTTAAAATCCTCTCACTCGGGCACAGGTCTGGATAGATAACTGATGTGGGCAGAATCAGAATTATTCAGAAGGCTATAAAAGAATGTTTACCTAATTTTCTGTCTGCAGGATTATAGAATACAGACTGTCCTTATTAGGAAAATGGAAAAGGTATAGGACAGACTCAATAATCAATGGGAAATGATTGTTTATTAAGGAACAGCGAGAGGCATAGCCATTCCAAAGGGTTTGAAGGTTGTGTGAGGGATCTGGGACAGGATTTTTGTTTTTATAGGAGGTCTGAGCAAGGAGAGGTTATTGAAAAACCCCTAGGTCAAAAAGGTGGGGGCTTTTCAGTTGGGCCCACAATGGAATATTTACAGCTAGGCCTATGTGGATTGCCCTGCCTTCACTTCAAAGGAATTCAAACATACCTGGAATTTTGCCTGGAATCTGTATTGGCCTAGGACAATAGGATGGGGGTCAATCCCTCATATTTCATCTTTAGATACATAAAATGATAGGGCAAAGAGGGGAGAGGCTATTCTTCATATAGGATCTTTGGAAACATAAAAAGAATTGGGCTGAGAGTGAAGTATCATTAAGTTATGAGAACAAAGCAGATTCCAATGGTTTTAAACCCTGGAGTATAAAAGGTGGAGGTCATTGTGGTCATTTCTGGCAAAGTCCTGCTGGCATGGGAATGTTGAGCAGTCATTGGGGCCGGGGCCTTCAGGTCCAGGTCTGTGCTGGGTCTAAGCCAAAGCCTCTGGTTGCCTGCAGTAATAGGATGGCCTTGACTTGGTCCCAGGTCTAAGTGAGGGCTGTTATCCTGTTATAGAGAAAGTTGAAAATGCTGAGATCAGCCAAAAGGCTGACATGGTGGCAGGACTAGATACGAGTGATACAGGAAAACACACCCTGGACACAAGCCAGAAAAATTCCATTTGGATCATGAGTCGAAAACCAGTCAGAAGCCAGACCTGAATTGGAGTAGATAAGGGCCTGGTGAGAGAGCTTGATCATTTCCTATAAATAGCAGGTAACAAAGGCAAGAATATAAATTCCTGTCCAGTTAGAAGTTACACAGATATGGACATTAGATGGACAAGCTTCTCAACTTGTTTCTATTGACCTCCTGGCTCTGGTTAATTCTGAAAGGGCAGGCACAAAGTGGCTGATGTGACATCATCTCCTCTTACTTTTTTCCACCTTGTCCGGTGGTCTAGGTGCTTGTGGCTGGGATATGGGCTTTGAACTCAAAGCCAGAGCATTTTCCCTGAGCACTTCTGCTCGAGGCTAGTGTCCTACAACTTTGACTTGGAGGGCCATATTTAGTATTTTGATGGTTAATTTTTGAGCCAGCTTCCAGACTGCTCTTTGCTGGTTATCTGGGAGATAGAGTATCTGAGGGATTTTTCTGCCGGGCTGGTTTGAACTGCAATCTTTGCCACAAAACCCTTTAATATTTCCAATTAAAGCAACAAGGAGATCAATGGGAACAAGCATAGCTTACATGCACCCTGTCAAGAATTGATCAACAAATACTTGCCAGAACACTGCAATGACACAACTCAATAGATGGGATGAGAGTTTCAACAATAATGCTAAGACCAGTATGTTGATTAATGGGAATGATATAGAGAGACATTACTACTAAGTGGAACATGAAGGATGAAGCCACTCTCTTTCATCTACCAGGGCTAAATCATGGTAGCTAATCATGAAAATTTGTAAAAAGAAGAATGGAAGAATAATTCTGGTTCCAACGAATGTCGGATATAAGAGCATGGACTTAACTGGAAATAATATCATGTTGAGAGAGCAGGAATTATACTAGCAATGACCTGGTTGCTAAGATCACATTTCTTTTTTCCTTTTCCTATTTTTTTTTGATGGTTGTGGGGCTTGATGTCTGGGCCTGGGCAATGTTCCTCCACTGTTCAGTTCAAAGCTAGCTCTCTATCACTTGAGCCACAGCGCCAATTCCAGTATTCTGGTGGTTAATTGGAGATAAGTGCCTCGGAAACTTTGAATTGCAATCCTCAGATCTCAGCCTCCTGAGTAGCTAGGATTAGGCCTGAGTCACTGGCACCAGGCTTAAGATCACATTTCTGACAATGTACATTCAGGATATGTAATGTGTATGTTCATCTAACTTTATATGAATTATTGTGTTAAAAATCTGTGCTACAGATGAGACTTTACACTTACAAAAATGTTTCTAGTTAAAAAGTTGATACTCCTGTAAAAATAAAACCTAAGAATTTAAAGAGGTCTGGGAAGTTCAGTTTGCATCCAGTCTGGGCAGAACAGTCTTTGAGACACTACCTATCATTAACCAGCCAAAAGCTGCATTGGAAGAATTACTCAAGTGATGGAGTACTAGTTATGAGCAAGATTGCTGAATAAGAGCTTGAGGTTTTTGTATACATACATACAAACATGCACATACAAACAGAAGCACTTATATGTGCAAACACATATATGCAACAACTCTCAGAATGTATATAAATGTTAGAAAATGATAGAAAATTTGTCCTGAGGAAGACTACAACATGTGATAATTTTTAATATTAGAAAGTCGTCAAGTAGGAGGCAACAATGCTTGATAGGAAATGTAATTTCCTATGCCAGTGTAATTTCCTTGCCAGTGTAATTGTAACCCCTCTGTATGGTATTTTCACAATATAAAAAACTAAACATAAAAAAAGTCCTTAAGTGAACTTTCCCCAAAAAAGGTTGAGAATATTACATAGATAGGTCGCAGAGATAGTAAGAAAATCAAGTTATCATAAGGGATCAGATCCATCCATGGAGGAATGAATCAGAGACCACTGCACGTGCATCTGATAATATTAATATCCTGTGTTAAATGTTAGAACATCTTTTTTAAATTGTACATAAACATCCTGAGCAGTCAGTCTAGTGGATAAGATCATCAGAGAAATTCAGAATTGCTAGTCTGTTTCTAGATTAAATAAACCATCTAACTATAGCAGGGCAATGTGATACAAGTATGGAATTCTAGCACTCAGACCAAGACAGGAGTGGAATTACAAAGTGATACCTTCCCTGAACCAGGTAGTATAATTTCGTGTCAATAAAACAAACCAAAGAAGAAGAACATAATACAGAGTTGGGAAGTTTTTCATTATGTTTTGAGAAGTCAAGTTTCCTATTGAAATGCAACTCATATATAATCCTCAGTTGTGTTTTAAATGCTCTCTTCATTACAGAATATTCCTAGATGGTTCATGATTTCCAACCAAAAATTTGAAAAAGTAAGTATCATTCTGTTGGATTCCAAAGAAATGATGAAGGATTACAAAATGTTAAGCATGGAGAAATAGAGAAGTTCCTCTAATGTAGGAATTTGTAGACCTGGCTAATTGGAATTTAGATTTAAAATAAATATTTTTCTTTGTAATTTCATATTCTATTGGATATTACAAAATTCTTTTCAAGTAAAAGATTTAATTTGCAAATTCAGAAATAATTCTGGCATTCTATTTGCCTAGAATATTCTTTCAAGTGAGATATAATTAGAACTGAGTTAATAGATAATTCCAACAGTTCATATATAGTATGATAATGTGGTAATCTAGACAGAGTTGCCAACAAATGGATGATACTAATTTATAAATTTAGAAAAAGAGCAATTTTTGAGACTTTAGTATAACATGGTATGAAGAGTGTAATTGTGTGACATCTTTTTTTTTCTACCTACACTTAACACAGGAAGAAATTTCCTTAATTACGTACCTTTGTATACAATGATAAAAAATTCTAGGTTTGGGATTTGTTTTTATTTTTTTGTTGCTGTTGTTTGGTTTGTCCTAGGGCTTATCCTCTGGCCCTGGGCACTATCCCTGAGCTTGTTTTTGCTCAAGGCTACTGCTCTTTCACTTGAACCTCAGTGCCACTTGTGTCTGGCTTTTCCTGGGAAGTTTATTGGAAATAAGAATCTAAGGTACCTTCCTGCCTCGGTGGGCTTTGAACCATAATTTTCAGATCTTAGCCTTCTGAATGTCTATGATAGATAAAAAAATATATCTAAGTATATATAATATTTGCAAGTGTTCGGATTTCAAGAATACCACTGGGGAGAAAAGGAGATGCAGGAAAGTTTAGTGTAGCCTTCTTTCCACCAAAGGAACAGCATCCCATTAGGAGAAGTGTAATACTTTTTCACAATAGTGATAAGCTAGTCATGATGTGAATTTAGGGATTTTAAGGTGTACCTTACATGTTGGAACCTGTTAGGCTAGTTTGACTTTACGGCATAAAACCTTGGGATTGATTGTCATAGAAATAATAACTTACTTTGATGAACGAATGTGTGCTCTTGAGGAATTAATTATTATATATACTTCATAGTTTTATCTTCTACCAGAATGTGGCTATTTTTTCTGTTCTCTTTTAAATATGCAATGCCCCATTGGAAACTGCATCTATTGCAGAACTGAATAAAATGCAAATAGGTACTGTTTTGAATGTCTCTGGTATGGCATGTTCAGAATTTGAAAATGAATAAATAGTAGTCATAGGAATTTTGAAGAACACGTATATTCTATCCTCTTACAATTATTCAGTTTTAAAAGTTAGGAGTTTCCATAGAATTGAACTGTTTTCTGTTTAGTATGAGGCAGTATTAAAATAATGTTTTTTTCAAAATTATGGCAAATATATTGTGAAAATATTGTATACTTAGATAACATTCAAGTTGATGACCCTCTGATAAAGGGGTAATTAATTCAAATTAGAAGCCATATAGTGTTCATTTTCTAAAAAAGTTAATACACATAGAATGACATTTACTATAGCATTACAGTGAAATTATTTGTAGCTTATTTTTTAATTTAATTTTATTGTCAAGGTGATATATAGATGGGGTTGCAGTACTTGTAAGGTAGTGAGTACATAATATGTCAAACATTTTGCCCCTCCCTCATTTTTCTCACACTTTTCCCTCACCTCATACCCCTCAGAAGTTGTAATGTAAATTTCCAATATGTTGTCTTGTGAGTATTTCTATTGTATTGGTTTGTCCTTTGTTTCTCCATTTTGTTGTTCCTCTTCCCTTGCCAAATTAAGATAAATGTTTATAAAATACACAGGATACTGAAATCAAATACAGCAGGGGATAAACCATAGGGGAAAACACAAAACAAAAAAGAAATCACATAGTATATTAAAAAGAACAACGACAAAGAAAAAACTCTGTTTCCATATCTAGGATCTCATTTTGCTCAGCATCATCTTATATGGTTATATATACATAGCTATTGATACATTCTGCTCATCTGCTAGGACTATCCTAGACATTTCCTAGTTATTGCAAATGACAGAAATCATGGAATCTGTTTCTTTGTGTCTTGTTTATTTTACTTAGTAGGATTTTTGCAAGTCTTTCAATTTCCTTATGAATTAGAAGCATTGAATTCCACTGTGTACATATATATGTGTATGTATACATATGTGTGTGTGTGTGTGTGTGTGTGTGTGTGTGTGTGTGTGTGTGTGTGTGTGTGTCTGTGTGTGTATATATCATATTTTGTCAATTCAGTCATCGACTGAGTGGCATATTTGTGTAAAACATGATTGCATGTAAGTGTCACTTAGGGTCATTCAAACATGACAAATGCCACTTCTCCAGATGTTCTAAAATCACGATTTCTAAGTAAGATAGGATTTTATGGTAGTACAAGTGTTGAGATATCTGCATGAGTCTAATGTATATCTTGGACAGAATTAGGCAGAAAGAAATCCAATATCAAATAGGACAAAAATGGTAGTGAAGAATATTCCCTTGAGAAAAATATAGGAGGCTGCCAGAAGTATGAAGAAATTCAGATAATTTTGAAGAATTTAGAATTGCAAGTTCAAGTATGTCTCTTTAAATAAAAATTATGTAAGTGGAAGGGTAAAAGATGTTAGAGAGAAGAAAATAACTGACAGCAAATCATTGTCCCAACTTAGAGTACAAAAGAAATAATCTATAAATTCCAAGTAAAAAAGAGACCAATATAATATGTCCCACTTAATTTAGGTACATGCAAAATATTTACTTGGCATTTTCCTACTTTAATGCTTCAAAATAAAGAAGACATATGAAAAGTTATGTGATTGTCATTACTTCAACCTGAACTCTAACTGTAATGAGCCCTCTTTTTCTCACTTTGCACTTGGAAAATAGTCCCTATGTTGATGATGTTTTGGCTAATTAGAGTCAGAGTTAGGGGCTTCTATTTGTAAAATTAACTCAGAATAATTTTAAACAGTTTTCCTCACGGTATCCAACTACATTTTCTGAAGCTGTACTTTGAAAACACCATCATACCTGAGCACATTATTTGAATTCACACTTCAGCATTTCCTTGACACCTTCGACTTTGTGCCTTCCTTCTTTTTTATACATTCCTTTTCAGTTTATAGTTGTCCTATTGCCATTTCATCTGTACAAACTTCTAAGAACATGGTTCAACTACCACTTCTTGTTTGCACACACCCAGTCTATGTAAGAAGGTACTTTGTCCATGTTAAGCAATAGAGTAGTACTCACTCTCTGAGGAGAAAACTTCCACAGTATAACCCTATGTCCACATTAGAGGATGTAGAATGTAAAGCAGTTTGACACAAACAGTGATACTAGAATTGAAACGCTCCTTTGGGACATTTTTTGTAGCTAAATTTGCCCAGGAAAAATATAAATATCCACAAACATTGGAGCCAATTAGTAACTAACCAAATTAAGACTAGATCATAGATGTTGTGTTGATACACGTCACCATTGTATTATTATTACATCAGAATCATTCCTTACTTGCAAATGTGTATGAGAAAATGAAAGAAAGGCATTAAAGCAAAATGTCTTACCTTTTTAAGCATTTAATCTTAGTGGGGACGGTAATGTCTCAACTCTTTCATTCAATAAAAGCTTGAAGTATATAAGAGCACTTCCTACATATAATAATTTCTGGCAGGTTGATTGACAGGGTTATTTCAGTATGGAGATATCTCTAACAATATCTTGACTTAAGTAGAGTGTATGGCACTTATGATGGGTCAATGGCTATTGTGGCATTTTCTGTTCTAAAGAAAAATCCACTTGAGGAGTTTTCATTAACATCAGTAAAGCTGTATGTTCAACCAAATTCTTGGTGTTTCTTTTCCTACGTTTATAATAAGTAGGCTGATAAGATAACAAACATTTCTAAAGATATTTCAATAAAATCCCAAACAAATGTGGATACATGGGTCACTTGTGCTGTAGTTCAATCTATAATCTCGTGGCTAAACAAAGTCTTCCAAAATATTCGCAAAATAATTCTAATTAAAGTTCATGAGAGTTATATCTGTATAATTCTTCTAAGGTCAGGATAAAAGCATTTGTTCCCAACACTTAAAATCAATAGGATCTGTTGAATTCATGGATCAAGAATTTTATGTCTTCATATTCATATCCCAAAATTTTATCAATACGACTTTCACCAAAACACTGTTCTTATTGAACTTGTTTATGTCCTTTTAATTTTCATATCCAAATAGTATATTTCCTCCAATACCTTCTTGCAAATTCTATCCTTTCTTTACTTCCGTAAATATGTTTTTATTACATTTTTGTTTCCTTATTTATCTTTTTCTTCGAAATTGTTCACACTGTTGCTCATATTGCTCACACTTGTGTCAGAACTTTCCTTTACCTCTTCCCTTTAATAATTCACCCGATTTTATTACTGTTTTTCACATTCATGGTCGTGGATATTTTCATGATGTCAAAACAGACCTATCTTTCCATCTGTTCAATAAAAACTTTAGAACTATCAGAGGGGTTTTCCCCCTGCATCCATCATTTGCACATGTAGTCCTTATCACCAAGAATATCACTCACACAGTTGCATGGCCAGAGATGTAGAAGCCCTTTAGATTTCTCCTTACCCTTCTATTCCCGTACATTAGGTCAGATGTATGATGAAGGTTTTCTCAATTTCTCTCACTAATATGATTTCTATGTACTTCTTTTTATGCCCCTGACACGAGCCTGTTTCAAGTACTAATCACTGGTCACCTAGTCCTAAAACAACTATTTACAAAGTATGCTTTTTCCCCATAGTATTTTCATATTGGTCCTCTCCATCACCAAATTATTCTCCTTGTAAGCACACAGAGTGAAGAGCTCAGACACAAATTCTATTATCATTATTTACTCAGTATTGACTATTGGCCTTACATTTCTCATCTGTAAATGGATGTAATCTACCAGAAATATTGAAGGATATATTTGTTGACTTCTAGAGCAAGAAAAAAGAAAAGTGAAGAGTCCTTACATTTTCCACCTTAGCTTACAAATAAGGAAAGAGTCAAATTCAGTTTTCTGATATAAAGTCACAAATTGTTTCATGCAGAAATAAAAATAAATTTTAGCTCCTGGCTCTAAGAACTGTGTCCCTTTAAGGCAACTACAGATATGAACGTGTTATTAGGTAAATTATGTCATGTGTATACAGCTGTATTGAGCATTCTTTCAATATATCATTAGAAAACATTGGTTATTGAATAGTATCTATATGAGAATATTATTTGAACTAATCACACTAAGTTGAAAACTACATCTTAGTCCATCAAAATGTGGAAATAAATAATTTTATTTATAAGAAAACAATACCACCATGAAAAGTGAGTACACATTAGAGAGACTGCAGGAATAACATTAGGGTTTTTACTGTCTCTACCTGTTTATGTGATTGTATTTCTTGATATTGAAACTCTCCTCTTGTTATTCTTGATGTATATAATCCAACGCTGTCTATTACCACGTATCCAATGTGGGAAATAAAGCTTCAAATATATCTAAACTTTTTTCCTTTTCCATTATAACGTCATTATCAAGGTACACTGTGGTCATCCACACCTAACTTGCCAGTTTCGGCTATGGCTTCCTTAATAGTCTGCCAAACATCAGCAATGCAAGGTCATGTACTCTTTCTTTGCCTTGTCATTTACATCCAGGATGGTCACAATACAAAGGAACAAAAAGGAGCAGCCCCAAGATTTGAACTGAGTTCCTAGGATCCAAGGGTTGGCTGTGGCAGAGGTGCCAAGACCTGAGAGCAAGCCCTGTGCTCAGCTAACAATAATAATAATATTAATGCCCTTGTTTGGAATTTGCACTATTTTTCTGGCAGGCCTTGTATTTGATCTCAGGGTCTGGATAACTTTGTGGCACTGTGGATGAAGGGGAAAGGCTCACCATCCTTGAAGACAAGAAATTCAGACCTCTTCCCAGACCTTGAAATGAAGCCCCAGCACTGGAAAAATAATATTAATATATGAGATCTATTTACATACATGGGTTTAGTTCATATGTTTATTACCCTTATTTATTTAGTATTATTACACATATAACAGATCTTTTATTACATCATATCACATAGAATATATTTGCATATGGATTATACATCATACTGAGACCCAGGACTTTCACAGAAAAGGAAAAAAATGTGTCAAAATTGACTTCTTACTCCAAATAAATTTTTGGACATGCTGAGATTTCAACTTATAGCCTACAATGACCAATCCTTAAATGGGGTCACAGTCTTAGCACACAAGCCTCTAGCAACCTGAGCTGCCAGAAAGTTCTGAGGACCTGTGATCAATCCACAGGAGTACTCAATATAGAGAGATAGAGAGATAGAGAGATAGATAGATAGATAGATAGATAGATAGATAGATAGATAGATAAAAATAGACGTGTAGATATATATATGCAGAGAGAGAGAGGGAATGTGAGGATATTAAATTATATATATATATATAATAACCAATTATTAATTATCAAATTATGCCTCCATTTAATGAAGTATCATGTTTGAATACTTATAAAAGCATTAATTAAAAATTAGTCAATAACCTTCCATTAGGGGAATCATACCATGGTGCTAGAATGGAAGATATAAATCCAATAATTTTTATGTGGCATTCTAAAATAGAATCATGAATTAATTGCAAATTTAATTATTACTTTTATAGCATTCCATTAGCATTCACATGAATAGGAATGAGTTTGTCAGGATCACCTTCAATTTGTGGGTGGCAGTCTTGGCATTAGAACTCCAGGCTTGGGTAGTTTACTTATAATGCAAACCATTGGAATGACAGCGTGAAGATTTCAGATTGTTATGATTACAAAAAAGAACAAGAAGAAAAAAAACCCAGGAGTCACGGGCTCCTGCCTGTAATCCTAACTCGTCAGGAGGCTGAGATATAGAGAAGGCCAATTTGAATTCAACCAGGACAGGAAAGTCCAAGACATTCTTATTTCTAAGAGATCACAGGAAAAAAACAAACGAACATTAATTGGGCTGTGGCTCAAGGGCCGAGCACTACCTTTGAGGAAAGGAGCTCAGGGACAGGGTCTAGGCTCATAGTACAAACCTAGAACTGTCCCCACCCCAAAAATAGAGGCAATAACTCCATGTCTCTGTGTATGGATGGATGATGGATGGATGAAAAGCATTCAGCAGGTTGCCCATGCCCAGCTCTCCAACCTGGGCAAGCTGGGACAAGCCTTGAATTGTACTAAGTCTGAGCCGGAAGCTTGAACATAGCATCCTTTTCTGCCATTTAATAAATGAAGCCTGATGGGACACCTAGCAGCCAGCCACTGCTTCCAGGGAGACCACAGTACCTATACTGTAGGAGTTGTCAAAGTTTCTGGCTCCATATTCTCTATCCCTCTGTAGAATGTGAGACTATACCTCTGGGGCATGGTCGCTATCACTCATTTATCATTCCTCAATGCTGAGTCACAGGCTGGTCCCAAATCTTGGCAAAGATAAGAAATAGTCAGCAATATCTATGCTGAAAGGGGTATGCCAATCAATCTCATCCTCATAATTCCTATTAGAAGTGAGCCTTGATCTGTGAATGTGGCTTAGTGGTAGAGTGCTTACCTAGCACGCACTAAGCCCTGAGTTTGATTGCTCAGTAAACACAAACAGAAAAAGCCAAAAGTGGCACTGTGGCTTAAGTGATAGAGTGCTAGCCTTGACAAAAGATGCTCAGAAACATGCCCAGAACCTGAGTTCAAGCCCAAAGACTGGCAAAAAAAAGTGAGCCTGGTGAGACATATTCTTCTGGGACTCAGAGGAGGACCGAGATTATAGGTAAGAAGTAAGGTAGATGGCCGGTGCAGGTGGCTCACCCCTGTAAGCTACCCTGGAGGCTGAGATCTGAGGATCCCAATTGCAAGCAGGAAAGTCTATATGAGACACTTTTCTCCAATTAAGCATCCAAAAAGTCAGAAGTAGAGCTGTGGCCCAAGTAGTAGAGTGCTAGCATTGAGCACAAAAGCTCAGGGATAGGATAGTATGCAGGCCATGAATTAAAACCCCAAGACTGGCATGCACATGCACACACACACACACACACACACACACACACACACACACACACACCCCAAGATAGAGTATTTGCCAGTCAGCCTGCAAAAGTTCCATCTCTAGCAACTCAATATTAAAAAGAAGAGGGAGAAAGGAAGGAAAGACATGCTCCACGAGGTGATATAACCAGTGCCAAAATTCCATAGGAGTTCTAAGTTGTGGATGCAGGAGAGAAGGTCTCAGGCAGAAGGTGTAACATGGGCAAAGGTCCTGAGGTGTGGTGTAGAGCAGATGGTGTGGGTGGGATGAAGGTTCTGTGGCTTCAGACAAGTCTGGGAGGACATTCAAGGCTGGGTCAAGGTTTGTACTTGAGTCACACGTAGGGTACACGGTTGGGTCCCAGAATGGGGACCAGGGGGAAGATTAGCTTGCTTTTTACCAGGTACCCCAGCCATTTCCTGTGGCTGGAAGCTTATTTTTCACAGATCCTGACCCTCAGACCTCCTGTGCATGGAGGAGTCAAGGCAAATGCAGGGAAGAAAGCTTGCTTAAGAAAACCTTCTAGCCCAATGCCAGTGGTGGCTCAACCCCTGTAAATCCTAGCTACTCAGGAGACTGAGAAAGAGATCGTGGGTCAAGTCAGCTCAGGGGAAGAAAGTTAGTGAGACTCTTCTTGCTAATTAATTACCAAAACCCCGAAATGGAGCTGTGGCTCCAGTGGTAGAGTGCTAACCTTGAGGGAAAATGTTAAGAGACCAGAGCCCAGGCTGTGAGTTCAAGCCCGCGTACTGGCACAGATGAAATAAAGAAAAGCTTTCAGGAGCTCCTAGTCTATTGTGGTGAAAGGCCAGATCAGCCAGGCACTGTTGGCTCACACCTGTCCTCCTACCTCTTCAGAAGGCTGAGATGTAAGGATCACTGTTCAAAGCCAGCCCAATTAGGAATCATGGAGACTCTGATCTCCAAGGAACCTACAGAAAACTGGAAGTGGCTCTGCAGCTCAAGTGGTAAGATGAAGAGCTTGGGGACAGCGCCCCAGCCCAGAGTTCAAGCCCCATGACCAACACCTGGCCTGCTTGGACCTCCCTCTGTTGTTCTAGGCAGAGTACTTTCCAGTGGGCCACTGAGTGTCTCCCAATGTCTAGGTGTCTTATAAGTCTTGAGAGCAGCCTGTTTGGAGGCCATTAACTATAGAGCAAGCGACAGTACCAGAAATGGGTTGAGCCTTGGGACATGGAGATAATCAGAATGGCATATATCGTGGGTGTAATGTATATCTGAGCAGTAAATTGACATCTCAGACCACGGTTCTGGGCCAGGAGGGACAGAAGCTGCAAAATATCACACCAGGTAATGCCCACTCATACGGGTATCACAAGAGTGTGAATTTGTCTCAGGAATTCATAGCCAGGTTGCTGCTTGTAGCAGTCGCTGTCCCTGGAGTCCCAGGGTTCAGAGGCATGCTTTACTCACCAGTGCTCAGGGGCAGATGAAGGTCTGCAATCATGGGCCGACTACAAACGAGCATCCGTACTGTCCTTCCCATGGTCCTCTGGACCTGTACATGGATGTATCTCTTGAGAGTTTACTGTGACTATGCCTCAGGACTGCCCCCAGTTCTAGTTCAGCTCATCATAACCACCTTCCTGTGTGTGTTGTGGTGTGCGTATGTGTGTGTGTGTGTGTGTGTGTGTGTGTGTGTGTGTGTGTGTGTGTGTGTGTGTGTATCTGTGAGTATGCGCATAAGCATCTTGGGACTAGGGCTTGATCTCAGGGCCTGGGCTCTGTCCCATACTTTTTTCATTCAGGGCTAGCACTCTACCAATTAAGCCACAGCTTTTCTTCCAGCTTTCGGGTGCTTATTTGCAGAAGAGAGTCTCACAGACTTTTCCAGCTGGGCTGCCTCTGAATGGCAATCCTCATATCTCAGACTCCTGAGGAGCTAGGAATATGAGAGCATGAGCTATTACCATCTGGCCACAGTTTCTTTCTTGACTAAAACAGACTACCTCTCTCCATCTGAGCACCCATCTACAGCTACCCCTCCTAACCCTGGCTTCAGATGAAACAACCTCTTCCCCTGAGGAAAAAGAAATGGGATCAGGTTTGAGCTTTATTTTCTTCACACAGTCAGGGGCTGCTGGGAGCTGATGTGGAGGTCAGAGATCTAGGCCAGGGCAAGAAGACAGCTGTTAGAACAGAAGAGATTATGAAAATACAGCCTTGCAGCTGGGTTCCAGTGGCTCATGCCTATAATCCTAGCTACTCAAGGCTGAGACCTGAGAATCAATCAAGATTCAAAGCAAGCCTGGGCAGACTCTTATCTCCAATGAATCACCAAAAAGATGGGTAGTAGAGCTACTGTAGTTCACGTAGTACAGCAGCAACCTTGTGCAAACAAGCTAAAGCATACCACGGAGGCTCTGAGTTCAAGCCCTGGTACACACACACACACACACAAACACACACACACAAACACACACACATCCTTAGCAGGTGCCAGTGGCTCATACCAACAATCCAAGATACTCAAGTGGCTGAGCTCTTAGGGTGGCAACTTGAAGCCAACCCAAGCAGGAAAATATGTGAGACACTTCTGTTTACTAAGCTACTAAAAGAGATGAAAGGCGAGCTGTGGTTCAAGTGTTAGAGTGTTAGCCTTGAACAAAGGAAGCTCAGGGACAGTGCCAAGGTCTGAGTTCCAGGTCTAAGATTTTTTTTAAAGACACCCCGCACCCCAATCAGGCCATAAATCCAGATTTTGGTCATTCTAGATCTCACTTCCGCTCCTGCCACTTCCACACTACAAGTGGCCGGTGTGTGGCCAGCACTGGGTTAAGAAGTGAACTTATACAAGGAGGACATAGCCAGGTCAAGGATAATGCCCCAGAACATTGAGGTACTGGCCAAACCAGTCTCTCATCCCCCAGTTGCCTTGCCCTAGAGTTCAAAATCTGTGCCTCTGTATTCTGGACATCTGGAATTGTCTAGAAGGACCTGAGAGGCCCTGCTAGGGCCATAAGATAGACTTGCCTGAGACAAGACATCGACCAATACTTCCAAGCCACCTTGGCCTCACCTCCCATGTAGACCCTGATCATCCTTGCTGGGTCAACCTTCAGTCATCCATGAAGCTCGATTTGGCCAGAGCCACTGGCAACCACCCTTCCTCCACTCCACTGCCAGCCTGCTGGGAGTAGGATATGCAGCCAGAGGCCCAGCTGAAGGAAAGGACAGGATTGCATGACGACTGAACTTGCCCCCCACCCAGAGGCAGGGGAGAACATATGCTAGCTGGCCCTGCTGACCCAGAATCCTCTGGAAGTGGACAAAGATATGGACAGTCAAACTTGGGCCCCAAAGAAAAACTAGAATATTCAGGTCTCTGGCAATTTAGGACTCATTACAGATCATAATAGGGGGCTAAAGGCAAGGTTGCCATGGAAGAGGAGCACCATATGAATTAGGAATAGGCAGACAGGCACTCAGGAAGTGGACAGAGAAAGATGAGGGAAAAATACACGCACGCACACACACACACACACACACACACACACACACACACACACACACACACACACACAAAACAGGTAGCCCAAGGCCTCAGCAGTCCCTGAGCACATGAATATCCCAAACCCCGATAAGATGGCATTATTGTCCTCAGACCAAATGTAGACAAAACTCAGAGCCTCTCACACATCTGGAATGGCTCCTAACACAGCATAGCATTTCCTACTGTACACAACGCTATGAAGAACACTCAGCCACCTTATTTTTGGTTGTTGGTCATAGGGTTTGAACTTTGGGCCTGTAAACAGTCCCTCAGCTCTTCAGCTGAAGGTGTGCGCTCTACCACTGGAGCCAGAGCACCACTTCCAGTTTTCTGGTGGTTCACTGAAGATAGTCTCACAGACTTTCTTGCCCAAGCTAACTTTGAACTGTGATCATCAGATCTCAGCCTCCTGAGTAGATAGGATGACAGTTGTTAGCCACTGGCATCTCCCAGACTCAGCCACTTGCTCTACCACTTGAGCCACGGCCCACTTCCAGTTGGAGTTTGGAGATGAGACTCTCATGGGACTTTCCTGCCTCGGCTGGGAAATAAGATCCTCTGGATCGCAATCTCCCAAGTATCCAGGATGACAGGTGTGAGCCACCAGCACAAGGCTTATGGTCTCTCATTCTTAAGAATTCCCACCTAGTCCTCCTCTAGATAGTACCACCTAGACACTCTTTAACCTCCCTCAGGGACAGCAAAGTGAGGCTTGGAATCTGGGTAGGACCATGGGCATTAAAGGCCTCCTTCACATCACTACCCCTCTCTAAGCTCCCATCCACCTCCTCTGGATGGCCTGGTCATCTGGGGCAGATCAGACCCACTAGGAAATCTGGTGGATGCCCTGTATCCCCCGCACCTACCAACTGGTACCTGAGGATTTCTGGGGCCAGCTACTCCATATCCAGGTGGAAGACATTAGGAGGGTTGCTGATAACCAGGTCCAGGGTTGCCCAGGGTAGAAGGAGTGTCCAAATCCCCTCTGTCAAAGGAGACACAAAGCATGGATAGATCTACTAAGAGCTACAGGGCATGGCCATTCACCTGTCATCCAGGTCCCTTGGAGTGCTGTTATATGTTGACAGTCCTGGGGCTTGACCTTGGGGCCCAGGCACTGTCCCAGAGCTACTTTTGCTGGAGGCAAGGGCTCTTCCACCTGAGCCATGGTGCCACTTCCAGCTTTTTCTGTGTATGCGGGACATAGGAATCAAACCCAGGGTTTCTTGCGTGCTAGGCGAGCTTACTACTGCTAAGATACAATCCCAACCCTGGATAGCTGCTCTTCTGTGACACCTTGGGCCTGTCTCCGGACAGACTTGCCCATCTTTACTGAGTTTTTCACCACTAGCTCTGGTTGGAAATGAACATGCTCAGCGATGTTGTCCTTTATCTACCGCATCTTTGCTCTGTGTGCTTCCTGTCAGATCCTCCTTGTTAAGCAAGACCACCTTTTAAGTGCTGCCTCTAAGAAGCCTGCTCCAATCACCCTGGCATAGAGGGATCTTCTTTACTCTGCAGGCTGCTGGCCTTTTCAAGCTCTGCCTACCAGCTGGTGTGTGTTCAGAGAGCACAAAGGGGAAGGTCTGGCTTTTACCACCCAATTTCTGAAGGCTCTGATACACTACCCAGAGACCGTTAATGTATCACACTTCGGAAGAGAACACTCAAGGCTCAGACAGTCTGGGGGCAACACATGGGACTCTTTCTTTATTTGGGCTTGAACTGAGGATCTGGGAGCTGTCTCTCTGAGTTTTTGTGATCAATGCTGGTGCTCTATCACTTGAGCCACAGCTCCACTTCTAACATTTTGGTGATTCCATGGAGAGTAGAATCTCACTGGCTTTCCAGCTTATGGCTGGCTTTGATCTTTGATCCTCAGATCTCTGCCTCCTGAGTAGCCAGGATGTCAGGCATGAGCCTGAGCCAGAGGTGACAGGCACCAGAGCCTTTCTTTTGAGCTTCTGTTTATCTCATGTCAACTAGCAAGCCCTTGTTAAAATAGCCATTTACAGGGGATCAATTTCCTCTCCTAGGTCAGTTAGTCCAAGGAGATAAAGTGTCTTTGAAAAAGGATACTCTGAGTTGGCCTAGGTGAGTGTGTGTGTTAGAGTATGAGTTTCAGGGATACTTACTCCCATGTCCGCAGTGCCTCATCCTCCCAGTGGTGAGTAAATCCAGGATCCCCATCCCAAGGAGGGAAGGTAGGGGATGGTACTTAAGGTCATATCAAGAGGGATGATCTGATTTCTATCCTGTAGCTGAAGCCGGGAGAAAAAATAGACAGAAGGAGAGGTTAAGAGGAACATCAAGGTACGCCCCCTACCTTTGGATACAAGTACCAGAGAGAAGACTGAATCCATCCTTTTTGGTAGTAACATAACAGGTGCCCACTATTCATTTATTTTAGTTTTTGTGAGTCCTAGGGCTTGGATTCAGGGTTTCGGTGTCATCCCTGAGCTTCTTTTACTCAAGGTTGAGGCTCTACCACTTAAGCCACAGCACCACATCTGACGTTTTTTCTGGTGCGGGGGAGGTGGTTTATGGGAGATAAGAATATCACAGACTCTCCTGCCTGGGCAGGCTCTGAGTCACAACCATCAGACCTCAGCCAGGATGAGCAAGAGCCACCAGCACCTGTTCACCACCATCCATTTATAATCCCCTAGGGCCAGTCCCAGGCCACCCACACTGCACCCTCCATGTTGTAGGAAGCAGACATGGGTGGGTTTGATACTTCAACAGCCTACCTAACTTTGAACATTTTTCTGGGTCAGTCTGATAGCGGCTTCCTTCTTATCCACAGCAATGACTTGGCTCTGTCACAAGAACAAATGTCCCCCAGGAGGTGTCAGGCCTGGGGTCTTTCCTCTGTACACCACCCCTCTCCCCAAAATGACATAAAACAAAAGTAGACATAGAGTGAATTCATTTTCTTATAATCAATGTCTAGCATGATATGTGGTGGTAAGGATCAGAGGCCTGGGATAGTGCTGTGCAGTTGGACAACGTGATGTCTCCTCATCCACTTTCCTTAACAGAGAGTAGTGGAGAAGGACTCATCAGACGGACTGACAATGAATAACCATCATGGTCTAGCCCGGGCACAGAGGGACTTACCTCAGGGAGCTAGTTCAACAGGCTGAGCAAGACAGCTCCTTACGCACAGCCCACCTCCAGAATTAGAGGGCCATCTTGGGTCCCAGCCACATGGGGACACTAAGCCACCTCCTGCAACACCCATTCAACAAGTTCCTATGAGAGAGAGAGAGACAGAGACAAGAAGACAGACAGACAGACAGACAGACAGACAGACAGACAGACAGATAGACAGAGACTCTTATCTCCAAAGAACCACGAGAAAACCGGAGTGGTGCTGTGGTACAAGTGGTAGAATGCTAGACTTGATCTGAGGGGCTTGGACACAGCACCCAGGCCCAGATTTCAAGCACCATGACTGACAAGAAGTGGACTTCCTACCACAAGAAGTGGACTGATTAGCACCCATAGTCTTAGGGAGCATGACAGAGAAGTCCAGCCAAGCTTCCTATAAGCTGGGGCACATGAGTAGGCCATCCAGCTTCTCCATTCCTCATTTTCCCCAGATGCAAAACTGAACACAGTGAAGGAACCCTTTCCTCATGGGGATAGGGTAAGGATTAAAGAGAGCCATGTTTTGTTTCACAATCTCATACCTGTTACATGATAAATAGCAGGCCCCATCTGAGCCCTTTCCAGCTATCTTCCTGTCATATACTCACAGAATTGTCAAGAACCTTCTCTGACGACCGCTCCCTCTATGCTGGCCCTGCCCATAGATGCTCCTGTATTGATCCTTTGTTTCCTCACAACTTTCCTGTGAGGAGACTGAGGTCCGATGGTTCCAGGACCAACCCAGAGCTTCAACTTTGGTCAAGAATCGGCTGCAATGGACTAAGAGTTTGGGATAATCCATCTAAACCATTGACTGAGCATGGTGCCACATGTCTTCCATCCCAACTACAGATGACCACGCATGGTGGCCCATGCCTGTCACAGGAGGACCATGATCCAGCCCAGCCTGAGCATATATTGAGTCTCAAAATGCCAAAGACAGAAAGATTTAGCTCCCATGGTAGAAGACTTGACAGGAAAACCTAGGCCTTGAGTTCAAACTCTAATATACCAAAAAGAATCAGAGGCCTGGTGCCAGAGGCTCATGCCTATAATTCTAGCTACTCAGAAGGCTGAGATCTGGAGATCACAGGTCAAGATTTAAAATAAGGTTGGCCTCGCCCCTCAGATGTCATGATCAGAAGACCCAGAGTCTGACCAATGCCAATACGCTCCATACTAACAGGGCTCACATCCTTACTAAATGCTGGTCACACTCTCTGTCCCCCTGGGGAGCCACCCCCTGAGGGCCCCACCCCCAGGTCCTCCCAAGCTCCCTCTGCCACCACCAGGCCCAAGCGAGTAGACAGTTCCAGGGCACAAAGTTCCCTTGGTCTTATAATTTAATGGTGTTGAGTCCCCTTCAAGCATCTCACCCTTCCAAGCCCCCAGACTTCAGCCACAAAGCCCATGCACCCCCCCTCAAGATAGTGGTTAGAAGTTACCAAAGGGCCCAGCGCTCCTTTTTGCAACCCACTTCTACACACACTCACTCACACACAAACATACACACACACACACACACACACACACACACAAGGCCCGGCAAGGGTGGCTCCTCTCTGTCATCCTAGTTCCTCAGGAGGCTGAGGTCTGAGGATCACTTTTAAAAGCCAACCCTTGCAGGAAAGTCTGAGAGGCTCTTATATACAGTGAACTACCAAATAGCCACAGGGGGAGCTGTGGCTAAAGTGTCAGAGCACTAGCTTTGAGCACAAAATTTCAGGAACACCACCTAGGCCTTGAGTTCAAGGCCCACTTCTTGTACCTTCAAATACACACAGACATAGATACAGACAGACAGACAGACAGACAGAAACACACACACACACACACACACACACACACACACACACACACACACACACACACAGGGACAGCCCAAGGGTTCAGCAGTCCCTGAGAACAGAACCATGAACTCATTCCATTAGGATCACATCCCACCCCCAAGAAAGTGTCACTACTGACCTCAGACCGACTGTAGACAAAACATTGAATCTCTCACATATCTGGAATGTCTCATAGACCAGCATGGCATTTCATACCATATACACGGCTATGCAGAAAACGTAGCCACCTCTTTTTTTGTTGTTGGTCATGGGGTTTGAACTCTGGGCCAGGTCACTGTCCCTCAGCTTTTCAGCTAAAGGTGAGCAGTCTCCCACTTAAGCCACAGCACCACTTCCTGTTCTCTGTTGGTCCATTGGACATCAAGTCTCACAGACTTTTCTGTCCAAGCTGGCTCTGAACCATGGTCTTCACATCTCAGCCTTCTGAGTAGCTAGGATGACAGCTCTGAGCCACTGGCGACTTCCGGTTTCAGCCACTTCACATACCCAGAGGAAAACCATCTCATAAGGCCACAAACTTCTTGCAACCCTTCACTTCAGAATTTGTCACCAAGCATCCAAACACATCCGTTATTGGAGAGAATACAGTCACAGCAACCCCACCCCTGCTACCATTTGCCCACTCCCTGCCTACCACAAGCCACATCCTCTTGAAGCTGTGTCTTCAAGCTAGGGTAAACTTGGGGAGTTCTTAGAAATGTCTGTACAATGGGGCAAGCATCTGGTCTCCCAAAAACAGAAACCCCCTCTTCGACCATCCCACACCTGGACCATCCTTTGCAGGCAAATATGTTTTACTTACTTTCTTTTCTCAGTTGTGGGGCTTGAATCCTAGGCCTAGGTGCTGTCCCTGAGCATTTCAGCTCAAGGCGAGCACTCTACTACTTAAGGCACAACACAACACCACTCCTGCTTTTTTGGCAGTTCGTTGGAGATAAGAGCTTCAGAGTTTTTCCAGCCCAGGCAGGCTTTGACCACTGATCCTCTGATCTCACCTCCTGAGTACCTAGGATGACAGTCATGAGCTACTGCCACCTGGCCAAAGATACTTTTCCATGCTTGTCATCCTATCCCCTCGGGAGACTGAGATCTGAGGACTGCAGTTGGATGCCACCCTTGGCAACAAAGTCCATGAGAACTCTTTATCTCCAATTATAAACACCCAAACAAGTTGGAAGTGCAGCTGTGGCTCAAATGGTAGAGTGCTTGCTTTGAGTATAATGACAAGGGATAGGACCCAGTCCCTAGTTTTAAGCTTTTTCTAACAAAGACCCACCCAAGAAAGGGATGCAGGTGGACATACGCGAACTGAAAGCTCACACATAATACTTAAGACTCCCAGAACAGACCCCATCCTGCTCTGATTCTCTAGATTCTATGTCCTACATCATGGTAATCTTAGATGGAACTTACCATGCACCAAGTCAGGATGTTCAAATACAATCGCATATTCAGGATCCCCTGACCTTATCAAAGACTCAAGATCTCTCACTGTGCTGCCTCTACACTGGGTAGGGAGGTGAGGTCTAGTTATCCAATCACAGTATGTGGGAATGGAAGGATTTCTCAGCCAAGGGACACAGACTCAAGGGCTCCAGGTCCCTCTCTCTCAGGAAGGAGAAAAGGGCTGATCTCTCCCAGGAATGTTCCTGGGTTGTGAGTATCCTCAAAGAAACAACCCTGGTCAGAAACCAGTACCTCTGGTTTTCCCACCAGCCTCTATCTAAACCTGCCCCACCTTCAGTCTGCCCTCTCTGAATCCCAGATCTGCCATCTAGGCTAAAGTCTGAGCCAGCAAACAGACCCATCTCTTCCTCTGAGAATGGCAATCACGGGGTCCTCGCACCCCCTTGAGGAAGTCTGGGGCCACAAGGGTCCTTACTCCCACCCGCATTCCCTGGCTGTCCTGTGATAGTGGCCAGCTTACTTCTGTTTCTGGTGGAGGAAAGAACAGGGTGGGTGTGTCAACTTCAGATTGAGCCCTGGAAAGTCCCAGTCCCCAAGAATGCACTGCACAGGCATCCTGCAGTGGACGATAGCCAGGTGGTCAATGGTGAACCCAATGTGCCAGGACTCTTAATAGCAGTGTGGCTGGGAAAAAGGCTCTATCACTTTTGGTATAGGTTGTCAGGCGAAATCATGGCAACAATGTCCTGACACTTCAAACCTGTGACCGTCTTCCCTCTTCCTCTTCCTTCTTATTCCTTCCCCCCCCCCCCCCCGACACTCCCTCACTACAATACCTCCCTAGCCCTTGGACAGCTTGTTCTTATCTGACCAGAAAATAAACTCATTGGCACCAGGGATGATTGAAACCTGGTGACCTGCCCTGAGTCCTCGTGTCTACCTGAGGTTGCTTCCCTCTGCAGTCGGCTACCACACAGCTCCTGGATATCAGAAAGTTGCTGAGGTGTCAGTAGCTTGGTCCTACATACTGGCTTTAGGCTCTGAAATTGTCCCCACATAGATTGTGAATGGTTGGCTACCTTGTTACAGGGACTCCAAACAAGTCTCACATGTTCTCCCTTCTTCCTTCCTTTCCTCTTTTTCTCCATCCGGACTTCCCTCCTCTTTCTCTCTTTCCTTCCTTTCTCTCACTCCTGGACCTTGAACTCGGAGCCTAGGTGCTGTACCTGAGCATTTTTACTCAAGGCCAACGGACTATGGCTTGAGCCACATATCCAATTCTGGTATTTTCTTTTTGGTAGTTACTTGTAGATAAGAGTTTTACAGGCTTTCCTGATTGGGCCTCAAGCATCCATCCTCCCATCACAGCCACCTATGTAGCCAGGATGACAGGTATGAAGCACCGGCATCCAGCTCAAACCAAGGTTTCTTCATGTGCTGTGGAACCAGCACTGGAAACTCTCATTGTCTATGACCACTCCAGATCCTGGTGCACACTGTAACTCTTTGTTGGATAAATAAATGAGCGTCTGTCTTCAAAAATACTACAAAGTCCCATCCCCTTCAAGTAAGCATCCTGGTGGCTGGGGCAAAGCCTGATGTAGCTCTCCCACAGTTCTCCCTTCTCCCTCTTCCCACCCTCCTGGTGCCACAGAACTTAACTGTTTTGGCTCTAAAGACTGTATCCATGGTGTGCTCGCTGGATTCCGGGGCCTCTGGGATGCCTATCTTCTCAAAGATCTCTGGCCAGCGGCTGACCCGATAGGTGGCACTTAATTCCCCACTCAGGAGTGAATGAGGTTGCCATGAGCTGAAGGTCAGGCTCAAGGGGTCTACTCTCCTACCCCTGGGGCCAGCCAGGATGGCCCACCACATCTGGCCCCCAAATTTCATGTTGCAGATAAAGGATCCTCGAGGCATCTTTGGTTTCTGATTCTCCCAGAGTCCAGTGCAGGGGCTGAGAATTCTCTCTACTCACAGCTGGCTGCTTAGAGATGGTGAGGTCAAAACCTCTGCTCCCCATGACATCCTCAATGTTATGTGTAGGTCGTAGGACCCCTACCAAGAAGACCACCAAGAGTCAGACTCTACAGCTGTTTTATTTAAATGGGCTGCAGCTCGGGCCTCATCCTACACTCTGACACAGCAGAGCCCAGGAAGAGAGCCCCGCGCTAAGGATTTACAGGGCTTATGAAGGCACACAACCAGGTGCTTTAGTACCACGTGTTGCTCTGCTCTGAAACAAGCAACAAATTGTGACTGCCTCAAGTATTTAAGCCTTCACTCAACTGTGGTGGTCACACTAGAGAGAGTCAGAGGAGAATCAACAGCTGCTGCATAAAAGCAATCAAGGCACGACGTTCATAGCAGGATACCATCTGGCTTGAGAACTCTGCTTGTAATACTTTGATTGTCATTGATTGTTGGCTGAAATGGTTCATCTAATTTGACCCATAATCCCAGGTGTTAGTGGAAATTGCCAGCTTCAAGCAAAAAACCCTGGAAAAGGTAACATTTTAGTTGTTCCAATCAAACTTAAAGGGTTCCAAAGTTAGTGGACCTCTTTTCTTTTGAGACAGCCTACATCAGGTTACAGAAACTGGCAGTCAGCAAGCCCTAGCTAACTGCCATGGCCTGATACCAAGCAGGCTCCAACAGGGGAATGCACTTCCCTACCACTGCCCAGCTGGAAATAGCACAGGCAGGACATAGATTAGAGTCTGCAGGATTCCAGGGAGGACTTCCCACCAGTGCACTCCCCTGGGAGGTAATACACACAACCAGTGGGATCCCATAGCCCACTGCCCAGATGCCGATGGACACCGTCAATGCCCTGGGTAAGGTTGCCCTCTCATCCTCAGTAGTGGTGAACCATCTGCAATGTCACACCGTTCACCACTTCCTAGACCCTCCTAGCTTCACAGCCCCTGCCATACTCAACCCCCTCCATCTTGTTCCCTAATTACATTTGGCAGACACATTCCCAACCCTTGAATTAGCTCCAACTATACAAACGAGAGAACAGTGTCCTGCTGGAAGAGTGTGGCTGTGGTCACACTAGGCTCACAAGCCTTCAGGATTAAGACAGAAGGTATCAACTTTGGTGTGTGGTTCACACAGGCCTCCTAGTGGAGACCCACGCAGGCCCAGCAGCTACTGTGGGCTATAGGAAAGGGGGAAGAGAGAGGTGGGAAGGAATGTCTACAGAAATATTCCCCAAAGCAGCCATGAAACAGTGATGGTGAAAACAAAAATTATGGTTGGTCTCATACTTGGCATTGCTGAAAAAAAGAACAACAAATACAAACACACACACACGCACACACAAATCCAGAACAGTGACTATAGACTCATCCATGCAGCACCTGCAATTTGCCAACTGATCACTCACCTGAGCACAGTCAGGCTCTCTCTCTCTCTCTCTCTCTCTCTCTCTCTCTCTCTCTCTCTCTCTCTCTCTCTCTCTCTCTTTCAAGCACACACACACACACACACACACACACACACACATAGACTCAGAGTAGTGCCCCTCCTGAGTTTTTTGGTTCCTCCTCTGGGACAATGTACAAGCTGGAGCACGGGAGTTCCCCTGTCAGAACCAGGGGCTCGACCCAAGGAAGCACCGCTCTAATAATGCTGAACCACCCTGCCTCTCCCTTTCTCCAGGGCCAGACACTTTCCCTTGGGAATAACCAGCCATGACTCCCCATTCACCCTAGGCCAGGACTCTGGGCGAAGGAGTCCTGAGACAGGTGGCTCTTCAGAGCCTGGACTGAAAACAAGCAGGAGGTCATGGTGTACCCAGAGAAGTGTCTGACCTGGGGTGGGGGCAGTGTTGGGGAAATGGATGATATCCTAAAGGCTACATACATGGATGAACTTCCTACTCCAGCCTAGATGCTTCTGGGTGATTGGTGGATTTTGGGGAGGATGAGGAAACCAGATGTGCCTGGAGCACCAGCAGATGGTGGCAGAGCTTGGAAATGTGATCACTCTGTGAGTGCTGTTGACAGCTGGAATGGGGGGGGGAACAGCAGTGTGTACCAGTGTTGGAGGGGCGTGTTCTTCCCAGACATTCACCTTCTATTTGACCCGTAGTACACTCACGTCCCTAGTGGGCTCTTCTGGAACTCTCCTCAGGGGAAAGGGTAAGCGAGCACAAAAGACAAGGGCTCCCACAGAATGGAGGGCTATGTTCTGCATCCAACACCCCCCCACCCCCAGAAAAAAGGAAAACTCACAAGAAGGCAGGTGTTGAGGTGCTGCTCCCCAACTCTGACTAAAGCCACCAGGTTCCCCTAGGGAGAGAAAGGGTGCAGATGCATGGCTCTGTGGCTCCCACTGCTCTAGGCCAGGGGCTCAGTAGCGCCCCCTGTTCACCCATCCTTGCATCTGCCTTTTTCCTGGGACACTGGCCACTAAGGATGGGTATGGGATTCCAGGATCAACATCCACTCTCCCATCCCCCACTCCTGGGGCACATTTGTGGCAGAGTCAGGGCTGGCCTGCCTGGTGCTGGGGAGGTGCGTTTGGGACACAAGAAGGGAGGCAGGAGTCACGGGTCTGGGTCCGTGGGGGGTGTAGGGTACGGGGAGGTCGTGAGGTGCAGACCCGCGGGGCTTCCACTGAGGACCAGGACCGGGTCAGGGCTGCAACGAGAACAGGGGTGCACCATCGCTGGATGACTCCAAGAGGCACCACGGGTCCAAGCTAGCATCAACCTGTTTCAAACAAGGTGCCACAGGTAGGGCAGGAGAAGGGGCTGGGGCAGGGGCGGGCAGGTTGCAGGGCTGAGCTCACCCCCTCCACAGCTGAGCTCCTGGTGCAGGGGCCTTGGACTCAGGGCCTACCTGGCCTCCGAGCCTCCCTGGGGCTGTGAGAGGGATGTGCCTGCTGTGCTGGCTTTGTGTCCTCTGTGCTCCTGGCCCAGACCTGTGATCCTACAGCAGTGGAGCCCAGTCATGGATGCTGCCACCCCTGGTGCATGTGCCTTCTCTTCTCTGCTCTCTCTCTCTCTCTGCCCCCACTTCTCACCCAGGCTTCCCAGCCCCTGCTGCACAAGTATGCCAGTTCCCCTGTGCCCCTGTCTGCAGCAACTATGTGCCCCTTCAGCCACGCCTTGTCCTCCCCTCAGTCACACTACTTCCCCACCTCGGCCATGCTCCTGTCGCTGGCTTTGTGCTGCTCTGACTCTTCCTTAAGGCTACCAGGCCATGGCAGAAGCAGCCTCACCTCAGCTCAGGGCTTCCCCCCAACCCAGGCAGCTGTCTGGGGGAATTGAAGATCCCCTCAGCCCAACCACTGGGGGAGACTCTTCTCCATCCACCCCACAAACCAAGCAGGTGCAAGGTAACGCTCTGAGTTTGTGTGTGTGTGTGTGTGTGTGTGTGTGTGTGTGTGTGTGTGTGTGTGTGTGTGTGTGTGATTGTCCTCTCAAGGACTCAGAACATTGAATCTTTTGGGATGTCAGCACACAGCACACTTATAAAAATGGAAAGGCTTGCAAAAAATTATATTAAGTGAAGTAAGCCAAGCCCAAAGAAGCATAGGTCCCATGGTTTCTCTTCTTTGCAATATCTAGTATATGTATGAGTCAAGCAGAAAAGGTCAGATAATGTGATGTTAGGAAAATGAAACCTTAGATATGTATTTAAATGTTTTCTTTCTTTCATGCATTTGCTTCTAACTCATTTATAAGATTTTTTCTTTGTTGCTTTGTATGTCCCTCCCCCAAAGCATATCCCTTGCTTCTAATATATTTGATGTTGGTATAATTTGTGGAGGAAATGGGGAAAAACAAGTCGTTTAAGGATACAGGTGGACCCGTTGCAACTATGAGAAGTACATGTTGTCATGTGGAAAACAAACTTTACAACTTTTGTGCCGGGGTGGGGGGGTGGGAGGGAATTGGGTAGGGGAACGGGGGAGGCTGGGAAGGGATGTGAAGAGTAAACAAAGGAGGAGGCTGCAATAATTGATAAGAAATGTACTCATTATCTTGCCCATGTAATTGTAACCCCTCTGTACAGTATGTTCACAAAAAATTAAAATTAAAATAAAAAAAAGCAATAAGAACCCTGTGTAATGGATTCAGCACAATGTGCCTTTTGAAGGACTCAGCACATAGATACTTTTGGAATCCTCATGGTAATTTAATTACCAATAAGATTAGACATGCCATTTTGACATCACTAAACTTAAATATCATAATATTATGGCATTATATATCGTAGTGACATTAGAGACATATTGTGAATTCCTATTCTGTGATTTCATTCTGTTACAAGCTAGCAATATTGGTGGATATCAGAAATCTATTGTGACCTCAAAGCCATTATGACATGAAAATTACTTTGTGACATCACAATGCCATTGTGATATCATTAACCTGTTCTGACATCACAAACCTGTCCTGTCCATTGTTACCTCATCACCAATGTGACATCACAAAGCCATTGTGATATCACATTGCTATTGTGACATTACAATCACCTTGATACCTCCCAAAACCATTATGACATCTTTAGCACGTTTGAAAAAACACATGGCCTTTGTGACATCCCAGTCCCTTTGTGTATCCATATCCTCATTGTGAAATATCAATTGAGATCAGATATGCCATTGTAATATCACAAAGCATTTACAATATAATCATTGGTGTGACATCACATTGTCATTATGACAACAGGTCATTGTGACATCACAAATCTGTAATGACATCATACCAGTATGACACCACATTGTCATTGTGACAACATATATACATTATGAAGGCCTATTATGTGATTTCGTTGTATGTCAAATTGGGTTCATATCAAACACATTTGGACTTCATAACTATTGTGATATGACAATCCCTTTGTGATATAAGATTGCCATTGTGATGTCTCTAAACTGTGACAACTCAAACATGCACTGTCCTCATAAGTTTTGTGACATGTTGCCACTGTGTTATGCCCATTGAGAGCTCAATCTATTTTCAATCTCATATTATTTCAGGTATGACATTAAATATTAGAAATATACTGTGATAGTATGAATATTGTGACATCACACTGCTAGACGTAATGACCATTGTGTCACATTGTCACATCACAAATCTGTTCTGACTTCATCACATTTGGGCCAACAAATGACTTTGGAATCCTCACAATCCCATTCTAAACTCATATACTCATTATGAGTTAATGACAATTGAGGTCTGAAATGCCATTGTCACATCACCAAACTACCGCGACATCACAAAACTATTTTGAATTCATCACTATCATGGCATCACTAACTAATTGTGATATAACAACACTTTTATGACATTATAATTTGACATCATATTGCAATTGTGATATTACTGAACCCTCATGCTTTCACAAACCTATTATGATCTTATCACATCTTAGAAAATTATGGCCTTTGAGACATCAAGCTCCTTCCGTGAACTTGTAGCAATTGAAAATTGAAATAAGATGTGATATTGCAAACTAGTTTTCACAGCACTAACGCATTTTTATATCATTAACACTTTGACAACCAGAACCTGTTAGGAACCCTAGCACTTTTGACAAAAAACATGGCCTTTGTTTCATCACAGTTCATTTGTATATGTCATTGTGACTTCATCCTCATATCCTCACTATAAACTAATGGCAATTAAGATCTGACATGCCATTGTGACATCATAAACCCTTTGTGACATTATCACCAGCGTGACATAAGACTGTCATTATGACACCATCAGCTCATTGTGACATCACCAAGCTACAGTGACACATAGCATTATGACATCGCATTGCCATTTTGCTGTCATAGACACATTGTGAATGTATATCTTGTGATTTCATTCTATTTCAAATGTGGCATATCAGTTGATATCAGAAGCACATTGTGACCTCATAAGGATTGTAAGATAATAAACCCTGTGTGACATCATAACCAGTATGACATTATATTGTTGTTATGACATCTTTAGCTTATGTTGAAATCACAAAATGATAATGACAGTATAGCATTTGGCATTGTCATTGTGACATCATTGTCACATTATGAATGCCAAATCTGTGATTTCATTGTATTTGAAATGTGACATGTGGGTTGATATCAGAAACTCATGGTGATGTCATTACCATTGTCTCATAAAAGTCCCTTTTTGACATCAATTTGGCAATGTGACATCACACTGGCAATGTGATGCTAGTAAGGCATCGTGATATCACAATGTTCATGAACTCACAATGGATTCCTGGTATCAACCAACATGCCACATTAGAAATAGAATCAAATAACATAATAGGCAAACACAATGTGTCTATGACATCAGAATGCCAATGTGATGTTGCAATGCTATGATGTCATTGTAGTTTTACATGTCAAAATGAGCTGATGGTGTCATAATGGCAACATGATGTCACAATTATGATTATGTCAGAAAGGATTGGTTATGTTTCAATCGTATATCTTATGTCAGTTTTCATTAGTTCCCCATGAGGATATGCATACAAAAAGGTTCTGTGTTGTCACAGAGGCCATGTGTGTTTTCAAAGGTGGTAAGAGGTCATAAGTTTGGGATGGCCCAATGTGATCCATAATGTCACAATGGAAATGAGATATCCCATTAGGTTTTTGATGTCACAGTGGTGATGAGGTCACAATGATTTTGTGATGTCACAGTTTGTAATATCAGAATGATATATCAAATTTCAAGGACTCATAATTCAATATGAGGATACCAGGTGATAGAAGAAGCTCCATAGTATGAGGTCATACTATGTGAAAACCCAATGGGACAGTGATTTCACAATGACAATGTGATATCTTACCATCATGTTATAAGAATGTTTTGATGTCACAATTGATGATGCAATACTGATGAGGAGGTCGCAATAGATTTGAGATGTCCCAAGGGGTTGGTGATGCCACAATGCCATGTGGGATCTCAATTGTCATTAACACACCATGAGTATATGAGTTTGGGAAGGGATACTGATGTCAGCAAAGCATATGTAGTCAAAAAGGTGAAGAACCAACAGATCTGAGATGTCACAAAGTGACATAATGGTTATGATGTCCAGCGGTGTGATATCATGATGTTACACTGGATTTTAGATATCTCATGTCATATCTGAAATACGAGGTCGAACACAGATTTTCAACTCACAAATGGCCAAAGATATCACAATGGCATGTCACAAAATTATGAGAACAGGAGATGTATTTGATGTCACAGTGGGTTAGTGATATAACAAAGGGAATGTACTGTGACAAAGAAATTTAGATGTCACATAGGTTATGAGTTCATAATGGTTTCCTGATATCAACGCAGATGCCACATTTCAGATAGAATGAAATTAAAGAATAGGCATTCAAAATGGGTCTATGACATGAAAATGACAATGTGATGTCAAGGCAGCAATGAGGATAGTATATGTACTCATTACCTTGCTCGTGTAACTGTAATCCCCTGTACACTGTATTTACAATAAAAAAACTCACAGAAGAAAAAAAAGAAAAATATGGTATCGTGTCATTGGGGTTTGGTGATGTCAAAATGAATGGTGGTGTCATAATGATAATGTGATTTCACAGTCATAATTATTGCACAAAGTATTTGTGATGATACAATGCTATATGTGATAACAATTTTCATTAGTTCACTATGAAGATATGAGTACACAAAGGGTCTGTGATGCCACAGAGGTCATGTGTCTTTTTTTCATTTTTTCATGTTTTGTTTACTGTGAAAATACTGTACAGAGGGGTTAAAATTACATGGGCAAGATAATGAGTACATTTCTTATCAAACATTGTAGCCTCCTCCTTTGTTTCCCCTTCCCATCTCTTCCCATCCTCTCCCTGCCCCTCCACCCAATCCTCCCCGCTCCCCCTCCTCCCCCAATGAAAGTTCTAAAATTTGTTTTCGACATAAGGACTTGTATATCTCAAGAGTTCACAATAGCTTTGTGATGTCACAATGTGATTGTGAAGGCACAACAGCAATGTGATGTCACAATGGTTTTGTGATGTTACAGTGGTGATAAGGTCACAATGAGTTTGTGATGTCATTATGAGTTTGTAATATCACAATGACATTTCCAATTTCAATTTCTACTAGTTCACAATGAGGAAACAATTTCAAAGAAAGAAAAGCTCCAAATACTATGAGTTTTTAGACATAATTTTTGCGATATGCTGCCATTAGGATATTTTAGGCCTTTAGTAAGTTTATAATCTGTTTTCAAACTCATAATAATTCAGGTATGACATATGATATCAGAAATTGACTCTGACATGAACATTGTGACATCACATTGATAGACATCAAGAACATGGTGTCACATTGTGAACTTACAAATTTGTTAGGGCTTCATCACTTTTGTGCCAACACATGACTTTGGAGACAACACAGTCCCTTTGTGAACTCATATTTTCATTGCGAATTAATGACATTTGAGATCCGGCATGCCATTGTGACATTTTCAACAAATTGTGACAGCACAAACCTATTATAGTAGAAACACATTGTGATCTAATAGCCATTGTGGTAGCACAATCCTTGCATGACCCCATATTTCGATAGTGATATCACTAACCCAATGTGAAATTCCAATCCCCTCTTACCCAATCCAGGTATGAAATGTGATACCCGAATCCAGTGTGACATCTTGATCATGGTGACATAACACTGATAGATGTTATGAACGTTTTGTCACAGTCTGACAACACACACCTGTTAGGACTTCATCACTTTTGTGACAACGCATGCCTTTGGAGACATCACAGTCCCTTTGTGAGCTCATATACTCATAGTGGGTTAATGACAATTGATATCACATGTGTCATTTTGATATCACCAACACATTGTGACATCACACACCTCTTGGAAACTCATCACCAGTGTGGCATTACCAATTGTGGTATCAAAACATTATAAAGTCATCATATTGCAACATCACATTGCCATTGTGATGTCACTGTTCCACTGTGTTTTCAAAAAGCTACTGTGTCTTCACAGCATTTCAGAAAATTCATAGCCTTTTATACTTCAGTCTTCTTCTGTGAACTCATATCCTCATTGTGAAAGAGTAGCAACTGAAATTGGACATGCGATTATGAGATGTGACTTCACAAAATTATTTGATTTCATCACCAATGTGACATCATAAACCCCTTGTGAGCTTTCGTTGCCATTTGACATCACTATCACATTGTGACATCCCAAACCTATTAGGACCTCTTAGCACCTTTGAATAAACACATGGCCTTTGTGACATCACAGTCACTTTGTTTTACTATACCCTCTATGAACTGAAAATTGATACAAACATGCCATTGTAACATCACGAACCCTTTGTGACATCACAAGTGTGACATAATATATTGTCATTATGGCAGCATCAACTACTTTTGACATCACAAATCTACAATGACAAGATAGCATTATGAGATCCCACTGCCATTGTGATGTTATAATAAGTTTATGAATGCCTGTTTTTAATCTTTTTTTTTTCCGTTGTGGGGCTTGAACTCTGGGCTTGGGTGCTGTCCCTGTTCTTCAGCTCAAGGTGAGCACTCTATTGCTTCAGCCACAGAGCCACTTCTGGTTTTCTAGTGGTTTTCATTGGAGATAAGAGTCTCATAGACTTTCCTGCCTGAGCTGGCTTTGAACTGCGATCCTCAGATCTCAGCCTCCTGAGTAGCTACGTTTACAGGCATGAGCCACTGGCGCCCGGCTTTTTCATTCTATTTCAAATTTGACATGTGTGTTGATATCAGAAACATAATGTGACCTCATAACCATTGTAACATCATAAATCATCAGTGATAACAAATTGTCATTATGACACCATCAGCTCATTGTGACATCACCAAACAACAATGGCATCATAGCATTATAAATCACTGTGACATTGTTATGACTTAACAGTGTGAAGGCCTATTCTGTAAATTCACTCTGTTTCAGAAACCCATTTTGACCATATAACCAATGTGATATCACAATCCTTTGTGACATAACATTGCCATTGTGATATTATTAACTTGCTGTGCCATCACAACCAGTCCTGAACTTGCAAGTTCAGGACTGCTGCCATCATCATATAGTAGGGCCTTTGTGAGCTCATAATCTGTTTTCAATCTCATATTTCTGGTATGACATGTGATATCAGAAATCCCTTATGACATCATACTGCCAGATGTAATGACCATTGTGTCACATTGTGACATCACAAAGCTGTTAAAAAGGCATCACATTTGTGACAACACATGCCTTTGGAGACATCACAGTCCCTTTTTGAACTCATATATTCATTATCAATTAATGACATTTGAGATATCCCATGCCACTCTGACATCATGAACCTATTGTGACATCACAAACTTATTGTGACCTTATCACGAGAATGGTATCAAGAACTAATTGTGGTATCAAAGCATAATTTTGACATTATATTGTGGTATTGGCATTGTTATTTCACTGTCCCATTGTGTTTTTACAAACCTATTATGGCCACATCACATCTTAAATAATTCATGGCCTTTGAGACTTCAAGCTCTTTCTGTGAACTCGTGTACATATTACCTCTAAGGCAAGGAGACAAACCATTGAGTCACATTTAATACAATAAATCTATTTACACTAGAAAGGAGACTGTGATGACCTTATCCTGAACTGGATAACCAGGTCCAAGATCAGCCTTGACCACCAAACCTCAGACCTCCAATGGGCAGCCCCGCCCTATCTTAATTGGTCTGCAAACCACCAGCCAAAAAATTATGAGCTTCAAAGCTCCAAACCACAATGGGCAAGGCTTTTAACTTTTCCATTACTCCCTACTTCACTACAGACCTGTTATTCCTTTCTGGTCTTTCTCTTTTTCCCTTCCACCATTTCCTTCTTCTCTTCAGGCCTCTCCAGGCTCCACAGTCCTACACTACTCTGCCCTAATGACCACTTTTCTGCTTCCTCTCTTCTCAGGTTTTTCCCTTCCTGCTGTCTTACCACTTTCTTCCATCCGGGTAGCTCTCATTTTTATCTCCCCTTCCAATGCTCTGAAAATGCAACTTATACATAGGTTGTACCCGTCCTCACTCCAATGGGTCTTCTGCCTAACAGTTTTCAACCGTCACTTCCCAAACTGCCCAATGTTCAATCACTTCTTGACAGCTCACCATGTGAGGCTTGACACCTTCACCTTTGGTGGCATTCCCCACACTCTCTGGTGGGCCAGGCCAAGAATTTACAAAAATTAATGGCTCCGACAGATAATTCTGTCTCCACTGGTTATTACAGTATCCTCATAGTGAATTAGAAGAAATTGAAATTGTATATGTCGTTATTATATTACATACTTGATGAGACATCACTAACCCATTGTGACCTCATCACTGCGATGACATCATAAACTCATTGTGATATCACATTGCCATTGTGCCACTATGATCACATTGTGACATCCCAAACCTATTATGACCTCAGAAGCTTTGAAAGAAAGCATAGCTTTTGCGACGTCACAGGCCATTTGTGTACCCAAAGCCTCATTTTAAGATAATGAAAATTGAAATCATACATGCCTTTTTAACATCACAAATACTTTGTGACATCATTACCAGTGTAGCATCACATTGTCATTATGACAACATCAGCCAATTAGGACACCATAAAACTATGACATCATAGCATTACGACATCATATCGTCATTGTGATGTCACAGATATATTGGAATGCCTATTCTGTGATTACATTCTATTTCAAATGTGGCAGGTGTGTTGATATCAGAAATATATTGTGACCACATAATTATTATGACATCACAATACCTTGATGACACCACATTGCCATTATGATAACACTAACCCACTGTGACATCACAAACCTGTCCTATTCTCATAAATTTTTTGACATGCTACCAGTGTGATCTCTTCAGCATCACTGAGTTCATAAATTGTTTAACTTATACTTCAGGTATGACATGTGATATCAGAAATCCACTGTGACATCATGACCACTGTGACATCACACTGCCAGATGTCATTACCACTGATTCACATTGTGATATCACAAACCTTTTAAGACTCATTACACTTGTGCCAACATATGCCTTTGGATACATCATTATCCCTTATGAACTTATATAATCATTGTCAATTAGAGATCTGGCATGAGATTATGACATCACCATCCCATTGTGAAATCACAAACCTATATGACCACATCACCTATATGGATCACCATTTGTGACTTCAAAACAATACTATCTCATGTAATGGTAACATCACATTGCCAATGGGATATCTCTGTCCCATTGCATTTTCACCAATCTATTATATCCTCATAATATTTTACAAAATTTATGGCCTTCCTGACTTCTAGCTCCTTTTGTGAACTTGTATCTTCATTGTGATCTAGTAGAATGAAATTGGACATGTAGTGGTGATATTACAAATTCATTGTGACATCACTATCCAAGTGTGACCTTATGACCACTGTGACATCACAAACCCATTGTGACATCACATTGCCATGATTACCTTCTGATATCCCAAACCTGTTGTGATCTCTTAGCACTTTGAAAAGGCACATGGTGTTTGTAACACCACAGTTCTTTTGGGTAACCATATCCTCATTATGAACAAAGGACAACTGACATCAGACATGCCAAACCATTACAAACTCTTTGTGACATCATCTACAGAGTGAGATCACATTGTGGTTAGGATACCATCAGCCCACTGTGACATCCCAAAATGACAATGACATCATAGCATTATGACATTACGTTTTCATTGTGAGGTCATAGAGACAAAGTGATTGCCTATTCTGTGATTTCATTCTATCTCAAATGTGGCATATAGAAACCCATTGTGACCACATCACCATTGAGCCATTGCAATCCCTTTGTGACCTCATATTGATATTGTGATATCATTAACGCAATGTAACATCACAAACCTGTCTTGTCTTCATAAATTTTGTAACAAGCGACTACCTTGATCTGGGCTGGATGCCCAGAGCTAATTGCAGCCTCAACCATGAACCCTCAGACCTCCAAAGAGCAGCCCAACCATTTGTTAACTGGTCTTCAAACAATCAACCTCCAAAATAATCATCTCCAAGGCTCCACACTTCAAAGACAGGGCTTTTCCTTTCTCTTCATCCTCCTTCTCTACAGACATGTCCTACATTTCAGGTCTTTTCATTTTTTCCTTCCACAATTCCCTTCTTCTCTACAGGTTGCTGTACTCTTGACAGGCCTTCCCTGCCCTGTCCAGGTGGCCAGGTGCTGTCCTTTACCTCCTGCTCTCCCTCAATTTCCTCTCCTCCCAGATCTTTACCCTCTTGCAGTCTCATCACTTCTTTCCTTCCAGGTCTTTCCCCTTTTTCTTCCCCCTTCTGTTGCTCTGAACATGCAACCTATATATAGGCTGTACCCTGCCCCCACTAAAATATGTTTCCTGCATAACAGTTTTCAATCATCACTTCCCAAATGTCCATGCCCAATAACTTCTTGGCAGCGCACCATGTGGAGCTTAACATCCTATCTCTTCAGCAGCATTTCCTGCCCAGTCCAACGGCTTGCACCCCCCTCTCTGGTGGTCCAGACCAGGAGGTCATGATGACTATCTGTTCCCGTGGATTATAGGGGTACTGCTGGTAATTACAGTGTCCTGATGGTGAACTAGTAGTGATTGAAATTGGACAAATAATTGTGATATTACAAACTCATGACCTAACTAACCCATTGTGACCTCAAAACCATTTTGACATCATGAACCCATTGTGACATTACATTGCTGTTTAGACACCAGGATCACATTGCGACATCCCAAATCTATTATGACCTCTTATAACCTTCGAAAAATACATAGCTTTTTAACATCACAGTGCCTTTGTGTACCCAAACCCCACTGTGAAATATTGACAATTGAGAATCAGACATGACATTTTAACATCAAAAAGTTTGTGAGGTCATCACAACTGTATAAAAAATTATAATTTCACATTGTCATCGTCATATCATCGACACATTATGCATGCCTTTTCTGTGACTTCATTCTACTTCAAATGTGGCATATAGGTGCATATAATAAACAAATCATGAACTCATAACCATTGTGACATCACAGTCCCTTTGCACATCACATTGCCATTGTGATATCACTAACACACCGTGATATCACAAACCTATCGTGTCATCATAACTTTTGTGACATGCCTTTTTTCCTCATAATATGTTGACGACCTCATTAGATTTCACATATGACATTTGATATCACAAATTCCCAGTGACATCATGACAATGGTGACATCACCCTGCCAGATATCATAACCATTGTGTCAAATTCTGACATCACAAAACTTTTAGGATTTCAATATGTGAAAACACATACTTTTGTAGGAACCACAGTCCCTTTGTGAACTCTTATACTCATTGTAAGTTAAAGACAATTGAAAACAATCATGTCATTGTGACCTTGCCAGCACATTGTGACATCACCAATCTTTTGTGACTTCACCAATGTGCCATCATCAACTATTTGTGACACCAAAACAATATTCTGACATGATGTAGTGAGTTGTCATTGCCAAGTTGATATCACTGTCCCACTGTGTTTTCAAAAACCTAATATGACCTCATAACATTTTTAAAAAATTCATGTCCCTTAGGAATTCAAGCTCCATCTGTGAACTTGTATGCACATTATGAAATAGTACCAATTCAAATTGGACATGTATTTGAGATATTACAAAATCATTATAGCATCAAAAACCCATTGTGACCTCATCACAACTGTGAATCATAAAGCTATCATGACCCCTAAGTACATTTGAAAACACATAAATCATTTGTGACATCACAGTCCCTTCGTGTACCCTTACCCTCAATTTGAACACATGACAATTGAATTCATATATGCCATTGTAACATCACAAACCCTTTGTGAATCCATCACCAGTATGACAACATATATTCATTATGACACCATCACCTCCTTGCAACATCACCAATTTAGAATGACCTCATAGCATTATGATATTATATTGTCATTATGAGGTAATAGACCCATTGTAAAATGTCTATTCTATTTCATTCTATTTTAAATGTGGCATGTGGGTTGATATCAGAAAATCATTGTGATCTCATAAATATATGGCATCACAATCACTGTGACATCACAGTGCCATGGTGATATCACTTACACACTGTGATATCACAAACATGCCCTGTACACATAAGTCTTGTGACGTGCTGAAATTGTGATGTCTTAGGCCCTTTATGAGCTTGTAATCTGTTTTCAAACATAATATTTCAGTTATGACATGTGATATCAGAAATCCACTGTGACATCATGAACATGGTGACATCATACTGACAGATATCATGACCATTGTGTCACACTATGAGATCACAATCCTCCTAGGACTTCATCACATTTGTGACAACACATGCCTTTGGAGATACCACAGTCCATTTGTGAACTCATATTCTCTGTGATTTCATGACAACAGAAACTTTATGCCATTTGGATATCACCAACCAATTGTGACATCATAGACCTACTGTGACCACTTACCTGTATGGCATCACCAACTAAATGTGACATTAAAACTTTTTGTGATGTCACAATGTGACACGATGTTCATGACATCTGTCAGTGTGATGTCACAATGGTCATGATGTCACAGTGGATTTCTGGTATCTGGTGTCATACATGAAATATGAGGTTGGAAACAAATTATCAGGGCAAAAAGTTCTAAGATATCACAATGTCAGCATGTCACAGAAGTTATGAGGATAGGAGAGGTTTGTGATGTCACATGGTATTAGTTATATCACAATGGCACTGTGATGTCACAACGTGATTATGATGTCAAAATGGTTATGTAGGCACAAAAATGTGTTTCTTTTTTTTTTAAATTTAACTTTATTTGTGAACATACTGTGCAGAGGAGTTACAGTTACATGGGCAGGATAATGAGTACATTTCTTACCAAGCATTGCAGCCTCCTCCTTTGTTTACCCTTCACATCCCTTCCCAGCCTCCCCCCTCCCCCCCTAATCCCAATCCTTCTCCTTCCCCCCCTCTCCCCCCCCCGCACCAATGTTGTAAAGCTCGTTTTGGGAACCTTACTTCATTTTTGGTGGGAATGTAAACTTGTTCAACCACTTTGGAAAGCAGTATGGAGGTTCCTCAAAAGACTTCACATAGAGCTCCCCTATGACCCAGCAATCCCACTTTTGGGCATTTACCCAAATGTTTACAAACAAGACCAACACTAAAGCTACCAGCACAACTATGTTTATTGCAGCATTATTTACCATAGCTAAGATATGGAACCAACCCAGATGCCCCTCAGTAGATGAATGGATCAAGAAAATGTGGTATATATACACAATGGAATTCTATGCCTCCATCAGAAAGAATGACATTGCCTCATTTGTTAGGAAATGGAAAAACTTGGAAAAAATTATATTAAGTGAAGTAAGCCAGGCCCAAAGAAACGTAGGTCCCATGGTTTCCCTTATTTGTAATATCTAGTATATGTATGAGTCAAGCGGAAAAGGTCAGATAACGTGATGTCAGGAAAATGAACCCTTAGATGTGTATTTTAATGTTTTTTTCTTCCATGCATGTGTTTCTAACACATTTTTAAGATTATCTCTTTGTTGCTTTGTATGTCCCTCCCCCACAGTATAACCCCTGCTTTCACTATATTTGATGTCAGTATAACTTGTGGAGGAGATGGGGAAAAACCAGTTGTTTAAGGACACAGGTGGACCTGTTGCAACAATGAGAAGTACAAGATGTCATGTCCAAAAATGTGTTTCTGATATCAACTCTCATGCCACTTTTGAAATACAATGAAATCACAGAATAGGCATCCACAAGGTGTCTATGATGTCACAATGACAATTGTTGTCATAATGTGATTATGTCATTGAGTTTGGTGATGTCACAATGAGCTGATGCTCTCAAAATGAAAATGTGATGTCACACTGTTGAGGATACCACAAACACTTTTTGATGTTACAATGGCATGTCTGATCTCAATTGTCATTGGTTAACAACAAGGATATGGGAAGACAAAGGGACTGTAATGTTGAAAAGGGCATGTGATTTTTCAAAGGAGCTAAGAGGTCATAATAGATTTGTGGTGTCACAATGGAAACATGATGTCACAATGACAATATTGCCATAATGGGTTTGTGATGTCGTGCTAATGATGATGTCAAAATGGGTTTGTGATGTCACAACGAGTTGGCAATATTACAATCAAATTTCCAATTTCAATTGCTACTAGTTCACAAGGAGGATACTGTAATAATCAGCAGGGCCCCGATAATCTATAGAGTCCAATAATCAGTCTGGCCCCATCTCCTGGCCAGCTGGAGAGGACAGGGCATTCTGTGGGAGGGGCTGGTACATTAATCACCAAGTGTTGAGCTGTTAAGAAGTGATTAGGCTGTGGGGAGTTTTGGATGTTACAGTAGAAAACTGTTGGCAGTTGGAGTGGAGAAGGGCTACAGACTTTATATATGCTGCTTGTTCAGAGCAATGGAAGGGAGATAAAAAATGAAAAGTTATGGAAGGAAGGAAATGGTGTGATAGAAGAAGGGGAAAGGCCTGAGAGGAGAGGAAGTTGAGGGGGAGCAAGAGGTGAAGGATGGCAACTGACGACCCAGGCAAAGCAGTTCAAGCCTGTGGAGAGTAGAGAGGCCTGAAGAGAAGAAGGAACTGGTAGAAAGGAAAAAGAGAAAGACTTCAAAGGAAGTGTAGGTCTGTAGCGATGGAGAGACAAAGGGAAAGGGACAAAAAGGCTTGCCCTTTGATGTTTGGAGCTTTGGATATCATAATTTTGGGGGTTGGTGGTTTGGAGAACATTTATTATATTAAATGTGTCTCGATGGATTCTCTTGAACACTAGAGGTCCTAATTTTTGGAGACCCCATGGAGATTAATCCGTTTGGATGGCATCAGGCCTTGGCTCAGGGAAAATTCCCCATAGGTGAGAGTGTCAGCCTTCAGAGCCTCGAGTGTTTGTCTCCAGAGGACAAACATGGACAAAAATCATGTAGGTACCTTTAGGGGTGCGTCTGGGCAAGCTTGCCAGCCTGTTTTTGGAACCACCTCTAGAGGTCATTTGTGGCTTCCTTGGGAAACCATCTGGAACCTCCTTGAGAGGTCATGTAGGGCTTCCTTGGGAAGCCATCTGGAACATCATCAAGACTGCATCTGCAACTTCCTTGAGAAGCTATCTAAGACCTACCCTGGAGGTCATTTTGGGCCTTCTCCAGTGGCCATCTTGGAATTTCTCCAGAGGTCATCTGGGGCTTCCTCAGGAGGCCACCTGAGACCTATTCAAAAGTAGTCATTGGGGATTCGTTAATTGCCAACTTAGGACGACCTCCTGAGGTCATGTGGAGCTTCTTTGGGAAGTCATCTCGGGTTACCGTGATGAAAAATCTGACTGTCTTCAGACGTCATATAGGACTTCCTTGGGAAGCTATATAGGACCTTCTCTGGAAGTCATCTGTCCCTTTCTGAAGAGGGTTATCTGGAACCTCCTCTGGAGTTCATATGTTGCCTCCTTGAGTGGCCTTCTGGGAGCTACTCAAGCGGTAATCTCAGCCTTATTGAGAGGACATCTGGGGCCTCATTTGGAGGTCATCTGACACTACCTTGGGAAGCCATTTGGAACCTCCGTGAGAGGTCATCTAGGGCCCCCTAGGAAGGATATATGTGAAATCCTCCAGAGGTCATCTGCAGCATCCTCAAGAGGCAATCTGGGATGTTCTCTCTGTCATCTGGGATCTCTGTAGAGGTCAAAATTGAGTGGTGTGGGACATGTGAGTTAAGTGTCTGTGGCTCTTGGTCTGTGTGTGTATTCTGATAGTTCTATCTGTGTCCTGTATGCACCTCTGTTTACTCCTTTTCTCAGGATGGGAGAACAGGCCTAAAGTTGTCATATCCAAAAAATATTCTCCCCCAGGTTTACAGAATCCTTCAGAGGAAGATGCACTGATGTAGTCTCTCTCCTATTCTTTGCCATCAGCACATCTAATCTAAAGTCCTCCCATACCAAAAGTGATTACTTGTACCAGCCTGAGGTGTTACAATGTGGTATGTTACCCTTATTACCCTAGAGACAGGAACATGGAAGAGATGGTAGGCAGGCCCCCTTTCTAATATATTTTCCCTTTACAACTAGTGACCTGTATAACTGGAAACAGCAAAATCCATCCTTTTCAGAAAAAACAAAACCAGGAGCTCATTAAATCATTAGAGGCAGTAATTTTCACACACAAGCACATCTGGGATGAGGGTCAGCAAATTTTACAGGTGTGTTTCACCTGGTAGGAAAGGGAATGAATCCTGCTCAGTGACTTAAAATTGGTCCTTGGAACACACAGTAGCCCCACTATTGAACCAGACCTTTTGGAACAAATCTTTCCAGAGATTTACTCAGGCTGAGACTAACAGCGATCGAGGTATGGAGGTGTTTACCAATAATTGTCAGGTTCGGTTAGCAGGGATACCACAGTGGCTAGAAAGCCAAATCATCAATCTAAGTTGAGTGAGATGGGACAGTTCCCCAGTGAGTACTCTAATTCTTTTCTGGAACTTCTCCCAGAAGCCTATAGGACCTATAGGCCTATAGATCTTGAAGCCCTGGAGAATCAAAGATCCCTACACATGGCCTTTGTTACCCAGTCAGGCAAAGATATTAGAAGAAATCTTCAAAAGTTTCAAGGTTTTGAGGGAAAGGTGTATTTTAAGTTGGAAATGGTTGCCCAGTGGGTGTTTGGTAACAGAGATAACCTGGAAAAAAAGAGTCTAAGAAGGGAGTTTGAATTTTGGTAGGAGCACCAGAATAGGGATCAAGAAACCTTTGGCAAAGACAGTAAAATTCATTTGAAAATGGCAGTAGGGAACCTCTAGGATTAAACCAGTGTGTTTATTGCAAGCAAAATGGACATTGGGAAAAGGAATGTCATGTCCAAGGAGGAGAAAGACAGAAAATGACAAGTAAGTAATCACATTAACCACCTGGAAAATGTATTCATATCTCTGGAGAAACATGCAAAGGAGCTTGGGGTCCCGAATTCCAACTGTGTTCAATTTAAAAAGCTGCCCTCTGACCTTAAGAAGAAATGTGGTAAAGAAAAAATTCACCCACTTCTAACTCAAAACACAGGCTTATAAAAGATTGAATCTCCTATAGGTGCCAGCCATAACCCACCAAGAGGTTAAAAACCACATAGAGCACACAGGAGAAAACAGAATTATTTAACATGAAGAAAAGATTTGAAAATATAAATTAGGAACTTGTGCGAGTCAAAAATGAGAAGAAAATCCTCAAAAGGAACCTAGAAAACACTCAGAATCAAATGAAATTCAAGTACATTAGCCTGGATGAGCATGAGGCGAATTAGGAGACTACAGGTCAGAGGCCAACAGAAGCACAGGACAGCAATGCCGCCATCCTTGCTAACCACAAGTGAGGCCAAGGAAAGATCTTGATGCTGCATTAAGAAATCATAGCCATGAAAAAGGAGCTGGACCTGATAAAAGAATGTATTAGGGTGAAGTACATGTTGATTATTAGCATTGAAGGGTGTCACCAGAAATTCAAGGCAACAGAGAAAGAAGGAAAGAGTAGTTAGCAGAGAAGACAGGGAAGTGCTCTGTCATAGAAGATCAGGCCAAGAAAAGTGAACAGGAAAATATCAGGCTGAAGAAAGAGATTGTTACTCTTCAGAAAGATTTAAAGGACCACATGCTCTGATAGAGAATGCCGGGGAAAGGGAAAGAGTATTGGGAAGAAAAACAGAAAAGCTAAACAAACATTTGAAAGATCTGTCAAAAAATTACACTGAAGTGGAAAACCAGAAAGAGAAAATACTAGAGTAAAAGGCAAAAAAGACTGCTGAGACCTTCACCCTAAATGTAATGCAGAAGCATCGAGTCCCAATGGAACAGATGGAGGTGGGAAAAAATACCTCTCAATAGCACATTTGTGAACTTAAAGGAGAAGTTGAAGAGCAAGAAAAGGTCATGTGAGAAGGAGCAGCAGTTGGCCAGTCAAAGGAACTCTCCTGTGACCCTGTCAAAATACTTGCAGGTTAAGGAGCACATTGAGAAGGAGAGTAAGATCATGAAAGCAAGTTTGAAAGAAAAGGAGCAGAATAAAATAGAAGAAGTCTCCAAGGTTCAGAGTTCTATACAGGAGTTAAACTAGAGACCCTAAGATACAGGGAAACATCTAGCTTATCAGGTAGCTTGGGAGACCACTCTAAAACCAGTGGGGTCTCTAGAGCTACTAGTTAATTTTAAAGGAAGAAGCAAAAACAGTTGTAATAAGTGTGCAAGTGTTGACACTGACCTTGTGAAAAATGTATACAGGCTTAAGCTTTCTGTCAGTTTACATGTAGATATTTGCATCCTGGTAAATTGCCCCAGGCCACTGCCTATAACTGTTCGAAAACCAGTGGGGCCTCAGCTTGACAATCCTTTGTAATGTTTGTAGGTAATTTCCAACAGGTAAATGCTGAAAAGCTGGATCATATGGAAGCAATTCATATGTGAGGAACCTCAGATGGTGAATTTGGGAAAGTGGGCTTCACTGAGGTAAAGCCTGGAAAGTATGGTTATTGGTATCTGTTACTAATTGTGGACACTTTTTCAGGCTGAGCTGAGGCATGTGATAATTTCTTGATTTGGCGTACCTTTAGCTATGGGGTCCAAAGATGCCCCTTCATTCAGGGCCTAAGTTCTCAATTATTAACTAACACCCTAGGAATAAATTGGAAGTTACAATCCATTTATAGATCTGAGAGTTCAAGGGACTAGAAAGAATGAATATGACCTTAAAGGAAACATTAACTAAATTAAATACAGTGATTGGCCATGGGTAGGTAAGCCTCCTGAACTTTGCTCTCCTTCGAGCAATATGTAGCCCTTATGTTAAAGGATTTAATCCCTTTGAAATACTTTAGGGTAGACCACCCCCTTTGATTGCTAAACTTGGAAAGGCTATATTAACAGAAATGTCGAACTACAATCTGCAGGCTTTACAACATATTCTTTTATGTACCTATCCTTTGGTAACCAAGGCCCAGAGGTCGCCTAAGAAAAACTCCACCTGAAGGGGAGGGCTCTGTCGGGACGAAGGAGGACACCTAGTGGAGGAACTGGAATAGGTGGGGAGATGGCAAACAGACAACTCACACACAAGAGGAGTGAATGCCAAGTGCGTTTAATGCAGAGGATAACAAGCTTTTATAGCAAAAGTCTCCATGAGAAAGGGTAAAAGGTTACACAATCTTGCTGCAAGGCTTCGTTCTTGGGTGGTCACCAGCTGGTCGCCTGATCTTGTTTTTTGGATGACGAGTTATGATGATAGGCACTTGTTTTCAGCTTTACCTCTATTTTTAAGAAATAAAATTGGTTTCGATGTTTATCACCTATTAACCATTACCCAGAGCATATGGGCAAGGTGCTGAACAGAAAGGCATGAACTCTAGTACTTTATTATTACTTTTGTTTAGTTTTGTACTTTATGCATTTTAAATCTTTTCTAAGCAATTGTGCTTCTTTGCCATTCTTTAGAAGGTCCCCAATTTGTGACCAAAAGTCATGATATTCAGTATACTTAGTTAAATCTGGCCATATATCAAATTTAAGCTCATAGTGTCTTTTCTGTAACCCTTTCACATAATCATTTACTCTTTTCTATAGAGGCCTTAACTGTCTCATAACATCTTTCTTGTTCCTTCTTTAATAGTAAGCACCAAAGAGGCCAAGATCTAGCAAGTCTATCAGTAAATGAAAGACAGTAATAGGAAGTTCTTTCTCCTAAGTAGTTTTCCCAACATTGCCATGCTTATCATACACATCTGTAAAATGATATGGATCTGGGGGAAGTCTTTGGGGTCCTCTAGATAATGGAGGATTCCACCATTTTCCTCTGATAAGCCATTGCCACCTTTCATCTACCAATCTTTTAGGAATCTTATTTAGCTTTTGGCCTAAATATCCCTCTACATCTTTCTTATCTACAGGATATCTATATGAGTCTATTGTATATGCTTTAGGATTAAAGGAAAGTCTCCAGTAGCCATACACTCTTTCTGCTCTAGCTGTGCCTACAGCTTCTTGTAAATCTCTTACAAACAATTCCTTCTGCTGAAGTGATGTCATGAACCCCCAATACTTCAATATTTACTTATGACTTGTCTACTAGCCTCCGTAAGAAGGGCTTTCAGGGTAGCACTTAACTCTGGTGAGTTATTCATATTTCAGGACACTCATTAGATGTTGGAGTCATCAACACTTTTAAGAAAGAGCCTTGAACTCCTCCAACTCTTCAATGAAATTGAAAGAGAAAGCTCACTACCGAACACATTCTATGAAGCCATCATAACCCTCATCCCAAAACCAGGCAGGGACTCATCAAAGAAAGAGAACTATAGACCCATTTCTTTGATGAACATTGATGCAAAACTTCTCAACAAAATTTTGGCCAATCGACTTCAACAATTCATCCAAAAAATCATACACCACGATCAAACAGGATTCATTTCAGGGATGCAAAGCTGCTTCAATATACGCAAATCAATTAATATTATTCATCACATCAACAGGAGCAAGAATAAGAACCACATGGTTATCTCAATAGATGCAGAAAAAGCATTCGACAAGATCCAATACCCCTTTAAGATGAAGGTTTTGGAAAAATTAAGAATCCATGGAACATTCCTCAATAAAATAAAGGCTGTTTAAGACAAACCTACAGCCAGCATTATACTCAATGGTGAAAAACTAAAGCCATTTCCTCTTAACTCAGGAACAAGACAAGGATGCCCACTCTCTCCACTTCTCTTCAATCTAGTATTAGAATGCCTAGCTACAGCAATAAGACAAGATGCAGACATAAAGGGGATCCAAATAGGGAAAGAAGAAATAAAACTCTCCCTCTTTGCAGATGACATGATCTTGTATTTAAAGAATCCCATAGACTCCACTCCCAAATTACTCAAGCTGATTCAAAACTTCGGCAAAGTAGCAGGTTATAAAATTAACCCCCCAAAATCAATGGCTTTTCTGTATGCCAACAATGAGAAAAGTGTGGATGAAATTGCGAAAGCAACTCCATTTGTAATAGCCCCACAAAAAAGAAAATACCTAGGAATTAACTTAACTAAAGAAGTGAAGGACCTCTATGATGAAAACTTTAAAATCTTGAAAAAGGAAATCAACACAGAACTTAAAAAATGGCAAAACCTCCCATGCTCCTGGATTGCTGGTGCAATCATCCCAACCCAGTAAGGAGCAGCAGTAGCTGTCAGCAGTGGCGAACGACCCTAGACTCACAGCATGGCACCTCTGTCCTGCTGGCATAAACATCCTAGCCTAACCTGGAGCAGCAGTGGCAGCTGGCAGTGGTGGTAAACCACCCAGACTCTGGGCACAATGCCTCTTGGCACTAGCCACAGGAACATCCCAGACCAGCCCAGGGAGGCAGCGGTGGCTGGGGCGGGGACAACTGCAGTGAACAACTCCAGACCCATGGCAGTTTGTGCCTCTCCATACTGGCCCGCATCAGCAGCCCAGCCTAGCCCGAGGCAGAAGCAGTGGTTAACACCTGACTCATGCTGTGGTGCCTTCCTTGCATAAGTGGCCCAGCTGATCCTGCAGTGGCAGCAGCTGGGGTAGTGGCAACAGCTGCGTCAGCAGCTTCGGAGGCAGCAGCAGCGGCATCGACAGGAGCAGCAAATGACTCTGGACCCTTAGTGGGGTGCAGCACCTCTCCAAACTGGCTTGTATAAGAAGTCCAGTCCAGCCCATGGTGGCAAAGGTGGTGACAGCTGTTGCCTGCTTCCTTCGCCCAGAGGGGACCATATCTCAGCCTTTTACCCCTTCTGTTGACGGCCCTTGCAAACAAGAAGTAGCCAGAGAGAATGTTCGTCCTTTTTCATAATAATCAAAAGTCTGGAATATCAGGTCTGAACAGGGACACCTCCTTCCCTCTTGGCTAAGTTTCTGCCCTCCCATCTGACCTTAGGAGGGTCCAAGACCCTGAGGTCACATCCAGTGTGGCCACACATTTCCCCCACCTAGCCACACCTCTTCCTGTCCCTGGCCTAGATAAGTCTTGGCCCAGAGGTGGGTCGCCCCCCTTCCTTTTCAGCCATGCTTCTCCACCATGCATGGTGGGGGCAGCAATTCAGTAAATAAACTTCTTTTCCTGCCTGAAAAAAAAAAAGAAATACAAATTGCCCAAACAGAACCAAGAAGAAATAAATCAATAAAACTTGTCAATAACCTACAATGAGATAGTAGAAGTAATCAGAAATCTTCTAACAGGAAAATCTCAGGACCTAATGGATTCACTACAGAATTCTATAAGGCCTTTAACGAGGAACTAATACCCATACTCCTCAAGATCATCAGAGAAATAGACACAGAGGGAGTTATCCTAGACTCATTCTGTGAAGCCAATATCACATTCATCCCAAAAAAAGGCAAAGACACCCCAAAAAAGAACTACAAACAAACCTCTTTGATTAAGACAGATGCAAAGCTCCTCGATAAAATTGCAGCCAACAGAATCCAGAAACATATCAAAAAATCATACATTATGACCAAGTAGGTTTCATCCCAGAGATGCAGAGATGGTTTAACATGTAAGTCAATAAATGTAATCCATCACACCATCGGATCCAAGTTAAAGAACCAGATGATTATCCCCATTGATGCGGAAAGGGTTTTTGATTAAATTCAGCATTCATTCATGTTAAAAGCTCTGGAAAAAATATGAATAGTAGGAATAAAATAGAAGACTTACATAGCAGATCAAAGGCCAATATTATACTTAATGGGGAAAAACTACAAGCAATTCCCTTAAAAACAGGAACAAAGCAAGGATGCCCACTCTCTCCACTCCTCTTCAATATAGTTCTGGAATTCTCAGCCAGAGCAATAAAGCAAGAAAAATACATTAAAAAGATCCACATATGAGAGGAAAAAGATCGATCCACATAGGAGAGGAAGAAGATCAAGTACCTCTTTTTGCAGATGGCATTATTTTATAAATTCACGATCCCTAAAGCTCCGTCCCCAAACTCTTAGAGCTTTTAAACCAATTTGGCAAAGTAGCAGGATACAAAATTAACCCACAAAAATCAGTCGCCTTTCTATACAGCAACAATGTCCAAGCAGAAACGGAAATCAAGGAAACAACCCCATTCACAATAACCTCAAAAAAAAGTATCTAGAAATTCCTAACCAAAGATTCAAAGGGTCTATTTCATGAAAACTATAAAAGCCTAAAGAAAGGAACCTTAGAGGATACCAGGAAATGGAAAGACTTCCCATGGCCCTGGATAGCCAGAATTAATATGGTGAAAATAGCTAATCTGCCAAAATTAATAAACACATTCAATGCAATACCCATTAAAATTCCAATGACCTACTTTACTGAAATAGAGAAAATAGTCCAAAAGTTCATATGGAACAACAAAGGACATAGCATAACCAAAACAATTTTAGGTAAAAGAAAGAATACAGGGTGGATTATGATACAGGACTTCAAGCTCTATTATAGAGCCATAATAACAAAGACACCTTGGTACTGGCAGAAATAGAGACCTGAAAATCAATGAGACAGGTTAGAGGACCCAGAAATATAGCTGCATATGTACAGTCAGTTGATATTTGACAAAGGAACCAAAGACCTACAGTGGAAGAAGCATAATCTCTTCAACTACCGGTGTTGGGAAAACTGGTCACATGCAGAAACCAGAAGTGGACCCTAGTCTTTCACCATGCACTGACATCAACTCAAAGTGGATTAAAGACCTTAACATCAAGCTTGAAACTCTGAAACTACTGCAGGACCAAGCGTGAGAGACACTTGCCCTTATAGGCACAGGCAGGAACTTCCAGAACAGATGCCCCGGGTCACAACAAATTGGAGAATGACTTGATAAATGGGAATACCTTAAAATAAAAAGGTTCTACACAGATAAAAAGTAGCAACTAACTAGAAAGAAAGGCAAATAATTGGGAAAAATGTTTACCAGCAATATATCAGACAAGGGTCTAATATCCATTATATATGGTGAACTTAAGAAACTAACCTTTCACCAACCTAACAAACCAATCTTGAAATGGTCAAGGAAGCTAAAGAGAGACTTCTCAGAAGAAGAGATAAAAATGGCAAAGTAACACATGAAGAAATGTTCATCATCCCTGACTGTAAAGCAAATGCAAATAAAAACAATTCTGAGTTACCACCTTACCCCAGTCAGAATAGCCCACATTCTAAATTCAGCCAATGACAAATGCTGGAAGGAATGTAAAGAAAGAGAAACAATACTGCAGTACAGGTGGAAATGTATACTAATATAACCACTTTGGAAAGCACGGTGGAGGTACCTCAGAAAGCTAAATATCGACCTCTCCTATGAACTGGCCATACCACTCCTAGACATCTATTCTGAACAAGAGGAACCACTATACAAAGACACACACACCTCTATGATTATTGCAGCACTGTTCACAATAGCCAAGATTTGGAAACAACCCAGATGAAACACTACTGAAAATTGGATCCCCATAATGTGGGACCTATATACAATGGAATACTATGCAGCCATTAGAAAGGACAAAATGATGGCATTTTCAGGGAAATGGATGGAATTAGAACAAATTATTTGAGTGAGGTAAGCAAAGAACAAAGAGACAAATGGCAAAGGGTCTACCTGATACATGGATGCTAAAGCCAAAATGCAAGAAGGTATGACAGAGTAAACAGGGCTCAAGAAACAAAGGACAGCCACTCATTTTGCTGTATCACCATTAATGACTCCATGTTATTGACCTTGTAGATAATAGAAATATGCACGCAATGGAAGAAGCCAGGAGGAGGAACAGAATAAGTGGTAAATGGAAAAACTTACAACAATGGGGCCCATCAGTTGCACTGGACATAGAAGAAAAATATCTAAGCAACCCAAACACAGTGATGGGAAGGGAGGAATGAGAGGGAAAGAGGGAATAGCCCACACTAAGCAAGAGGAAAAAATGTAAACATCACCTGAGGTGGGAAAAATAATTTGGATTGTCAAAGCTCATAGAATTAACAAATTTTAGACCATAATAACAATAACTTGCCTTGTCAAGGTTAAAATGTGTTTGTGACTTTACGCATCACAATTCCACGGTACTGTGAAATATGTGAAATAGATGTGATCACCTATCTCAAATTTTACAAAAAAGTGTGAGAAGGGAAAGGTTACGAGGGATGGGTGACAATGTTGTCAGACACCTTGCATTCATGTACTGTTTTGTAGATGGGAACTTCTCTGTACAACTACTTAAAGATAATAATAATAAAAATTGTTTAAAAATAAATAAACATTAGATGACAATAAAAATGTTCAAATATAAAATAAGAAATTAAATCCAGTTGGAAGGAAAATTTCTTTGTGGGGAGTAATGTAGTTTACTCTATAGCAAGTCTCACTTCAGAAATAAATTCAAAAGCTAGACCTCAAGTAAGTGAAATAAACTAAGAAGTAGAGTTTAAAAAAGAAACTCTACCCATTCTTTCTTGTCTGGACAGCTGGTGTGGGTAAAAATGTATTATGCTCCTGAATTGGAACAGAGGTGGCAAGGACCTTACTTGGTGGTGCTAATTTCACTGTCGGCTATTAAATTAGTAGGAAAACAATATTAGATCATCAGTCTCAAGTGAAAACAGCAGTGAACCAATATACAGAGAAGGCTGCAAGATTGACTCTTCAGAGACACTCAGAGGATCCCTTAAGGATAAGGCTTACTAAGTGTTAATTAGTGCTAACTAGTGTGTTTCTATAATTTACTTGCTTTCTATTAAGTTTACAATTTAAGCCTGTTCATTGGGAGGAGAGAAGGGAATTTTTAGGATTTGGTAAGAAGGAATCAGGATTTGAATCGACATGAAAACCAGTGGGGGATGTATAAAGCAGTGGGGCCCAAATAACCAGCAGGGCCCACTAACCAATGTGGCCACATGTCATGGCCCACTGGAGTGCATGGGGCATGCCACCAAAGGGGACAGGGCATGCTGCTGGAGGGGGTAGTGTGTTGTGCTCACATGACGATCTGTGAAGAAGTGATTGGGTAATGGGCAGTTTGTGAAGGGATGGTTGAAAACTGTTAGGCAGGAGACGCACTGGAGTGATGGAGGGGTTCAACTTATATATAGGCTTCATGGTCAGAGCAATGGAATTGGAGAAAATCAAGGCAAGACCTGGAAGGAAGGAAGTGGTGTGACAGTAGGAAGGGAAAAACCTGGGAGAAGAGGAATTTGTGGGAGAGCAGGAGGGGAAGGATATCAATTGGCCACCAGGTTAGAGAATTGTAAGCCTGTGGATAGTCTTAAAGAGAAGAAGGAAGTGATGAAAGGGAAAAAGGGAAATGAAGTAAAGGTCTATAAAGAAGAAGGGAGTAAGGGAAAAGTGAAAAGCCTTACCTATTGAAGTTTGGAGCTTTGGAGATGATAATTTGGGGGGTTGGTGGTTTGCAGACCAATTAACTATGTGCGGGGCTGCCCATTGGAGGTCTGAGATTTGGTGGTTGGGGCTGGCTTGTCACTGAGTGCACAGCACAGAACAAGGTAAACGCATGCCCATTTCTAGTGTAAATAAAGTTATCTTCAATGTGTCTCATTGGATTTTCTTGTGCTTTATGCATCATAAGTATACGAGTTCAAAAGTTAATAATCTCAAAGGCCACAAATTTTGTAAAATGTTATGTCATAATAGGTTTACAGAACCCAAGGAACAGTGATATCACAAGGGCAATATGAGGTCACATATCAAGTCATAATAATATTTTGATGTCATAATTAGTTGGTGATGCCATAACAGTCATGAGGTCACAATAGGTTTATGATGTCACAATTGCATGCTGGACTTCAATTTTCATTAACTCTCAATTAGAATATGAATTCAGAATGGGAATGTGAGATATACAAAGTCATGCCTTGGCCCAAACATGATTAACTCCCACCAGGTATGTGATATCAAAATGTGACACAATGCTCATGATATCTGATAGAGTGATGACATAATTTTCATATAAGAGTTCATTTCTAATATCACATGTCATAACTGAAATATGAAGTCAAAAGCATTATGAGATCACAAAGGGCCTATGTATCACAAGGGCATCATGTCAAAGTTATGAGGAGAGGACCAGTCAATGATGTCAGACTGGTGAGCCTTCCTCCAAGGTTTTGTAATGTTACAATGGTATAACTGATATCAATTGTTAAAACACAATGATTATATGGGTAAACAACAACTTTGATATCACAAAGGCCATCTGCTTTTTTAAAGGTGCTAAGAAGACATAACCGATTGAAATTTCACAATGTGATCGTGATGTCACAATGGCAATGTGATGATGCAATAGGTTTGTGTTATGGTGGTAATGAGGTCACCCATGGAATAGTGATGTCACCACGAGTTTGTAATATTACAATCACATGTCATATTTCAATTACTACTAGTTTACAATGAGGATAAGACTTCAAGGAAGGAGCTAGAAGTCCTATAACCCATGAATTTTCTAACATGTGGTAATAGGTTTGTGAAAACAGAATGGCACAGTAATATCACAATGTCAATGTGATGTCACAATATCATGTCATAATAATGTGTAAGGGAGTTCGGAGGAAGATGGCGGAGGAGAACTGAAAGCTAAACAAGTTCTCCCATAGAAAGTAGTTTTAGTGTTCCAGTGAACAGGCATAGGCTAGAGAATCACACCAAGTGTGCCATCACAGTACCGAGAGTTTTGCCAGAGAGGGAAAAGCCAGGCAAGAAAATAGATCTGAGCACTTGCCAGTAGCTACAGCTGCAGCAGCAGTAGGGACAGCGCCAGTGTCCATAGCCACCACACCTACAGAGAGTCTACAACAACGGCCCCAGATGTGGTCCGTGAGCAGATTCTACTCAACACCAGCAAGAACTGACTGAGTTATTTTGCAGGTCAGTGGAAATAGAAGTGACATTCCAGTCTCAGTTCCACACAGAGGAACGTCACCCGGCACAGGCAGAGAAGATCCACCCTCGGAAGAGTGAATTTCTTCACTCGGTAAACAGAGCCAGAGTCTGCCCCTCCCTACAGAAGCCTAGACAATCAATTGAAATTCAGTAAACATAAACCCTGAGAATGGCTCTAAGCTGAGCTCTGTGAAGGTCTCAGGGAAAAGCTACTGTTTGCTGAAAGGCCTCAACACTACCCAGAACCTAGCCTCATCACAGCATCTCCAAACAGGAGGAAATATCTATCTCCCTCTTTTGTGATACTCCAAGCAGTTCTCCCTCTCACTGAACTAGTCTGAGAGGAGAATCACAAAATCTTGGGTAATACATAGCATTTTCTGCCTGCCCAAACAAACTGACTTAAGAAACCAATCAAGCCATAGGAAAACCAAACACTACAAGCAGACGAGAGATTCCACCAAGAGACTGGTTATGGACACAGGGGATACAGGGTCTTCCATCCCCCCAAAATAACCCCAAAAATTCAAAGAACTCTTTTTTGAAACTTTTTTATAATTTTAATTTTTTAAGTGTTTTCTGTAAATCTTCTTTTTTTCATAACTTTAATTTTTGGTACATATATGTGTGTGTGTGTGTGTATTCAATCTCTTTTGATCTTTTGGTCCTTTTTTATTGTTTTCATTTTTTTCTCTTATTTTTGCATTACTTAAATGCTGTTTTGCTCATCCCCAGATATATACCTGTTGTCAGTTATTAGACCTTTTCCCCCATTGTGTACATACTTAATCCATAAATTTATCACTCAATTCACAACCTCTTAGGCTTAACTTTTTAATAGCACTATTATCTCTTTATACCTATATAATTTTCAAGTAACTAATTTTAAATTTTTTTATTTTTTTTTTTTTAATTTAATTTTATTTTATTTGAGAACATACTGTACAGAGGGGTTACAATTACATGGGCAGGATAATGCATACATTTCTTACCAAGCATTGCAGCCTCCTCCTTTGTTTACCCTTCACCTCCCTTCCCAGCCTCCCCTCTCCCTCCCACCCAATCATACCACCCCTCCCCCCCCCCCCGACATTGTAAAGCTGGTTTTGACATGACATTTTGTACTTCTCATTGTTGCAACAGGTCCACCTGAATCCTTAAACGACTTGTTTGTCCCCATCTCCTCCACATGTTATACTGACATCAAATATAGTGAAAGCGGGGGTTACACTGTGGGGGAGGGACATACAAAGCAACAAAGAGATAATATTATAAATGCGTTAGAAACACATGCATGAAAGAAACAAAAACATTAAAATACATATTTGAGGTTTCGTTTTCCTAACATCACATTATTTGACTTTTTCCGCTTGACTCATACCTATACTAGATATTGCAAATAAGGGAAACCATGGGACCTATGTTTCTTTGGGCCTGGCTTACTTCACTTAATATAATTTTTTCCAAGCCTTTCCATTTCCTAACAAATGGGGAAATGTCATTCTTTCTGATGGAGGCATAGAATTCCATTGTGTATATATACCACATCTTCTTGATCCATTCATCTACTGAGGGGCATCTGGGTTGGTTCCATGTCTTAGCTATGGTAAATAATGCTGCAATAAACATAGTTGTGCTGGTAGCTTTAGTGTGGCCTTGTTTGTGATCATTTGGGTAAATGCCCAAAAGTGGGATTGCTGGGTCATTGGGGAGCTCTATGTGGAGTCTTTTGAGGAACCTCCATACTGCTTTCCAAAGTGGTTGAACAAGTTTACATTCCCACCAACAATGAAGTAAGGTTCCTTTCTGTCCACATCCCCTCCAGCATCTGTTGTTGTTAGAGTTCTTGATTTTTGCTGTTCTAACTGGAGTGAGGTGATATCTCAATGTTGTTTTGATTTGCATTTCTTTTATGGCTAGGGATGTTGAACATTTCTTCATGTGTCTATTGGCCATCCTTCTTTCTTCTTCAGAGAAGCTTCTCTTTAAGTCTTTCGCCCACTTACTTATTGGGCAGTTGTTTCTTTGAGGATTTGTTGTTGGGTGGTTTAATTTTTTGAGTTCCAAGTATATTTTAGATATGAGACCCTTGTCCGTTGTATGGCTAGTAAAGATCTTCTCCCAGTCCGTGGGCTTTCTATTGATCTTGCTAGCTATGTCATTTGCCCTGCAGAAGCTCTGCAACCTTATGCAATCCCATTTGTCCAACCTTTCTTTGATTTGTTGTGTTTCCGGGTCTTTATTCAGAAAATTTCGGCCTGTGCCAAGGAGACCCAGGGTTTCTCCTATTCCATCCTGTAATGTTTTCAGAGTGTCTGCTTTGAGTTCAAGGTCTTTGATCCATTTGGAGTTGATTCTGGTGCAGGGTGATATATAAGGATCTAGCTTTAGTTTTCTACATGTAGTTAACCAGTTTTGCCAGCACCATTTACTGAAGAGGCTGTCTGTCTTCCATTCTATTGTTTTAGCTCCCTTATCGAAGATTAGATGGCTATAGGTCTGTAGGTTCATTTCTGGGTTTTCAATTCTATTCCATTGGTCCTGAGGTCTGTTCTTATGCCAATACCAAGCTGTTTTGATTACTATGGCTTTATAGTAGAGTTTGAAATTTGGTACTGATATTCCTCCAGCAGTGTTCTTTCCGTTGAGGAGTGTTTTTGCTATTCGGGGTCTTTTATTGTTCCATATGAATTTTTGGATTGCCTCTTCTATTTCCTTGAAGAATGAGGGTGGAATTTTGATAGGTATTGCGTTGAATTTGTAGATAGCCTTGGGGAGTATTGCCATTTTCACGATGTTAATCTTTCCAATCCAGGAGCATGGGAGGTTTTGCCATTTTTTAAGTTCTGTGTTGATTTCCTTTTTCAAGATTTTAAAGTTTTCATCATAGAGGTCCTTCACTTCTTTAGTTAAGTTAATTCCTAGGTATTTTATTTTTTGTGGGGCTATTACAAATGGAGTTGCTTTCCTAATTTCAGCCACACTTTTCTCATTGTTGGCATACAGAAAAGCCATTGATTTTTGGGGGTTAATTTTATAACCTGCTACTTTGCCAAAGTTTTGAATCAGCTTGAGTAATTTGGGAGTGGAGTCTATGGGATTCTTTAAATACAAGATCATGTCATCTGCAAAGAGGGAGAGTTTTATTTCTTCTTTCCCTATTTGGATCCCCTTTATGTCTGCATCTTGTCTTATTGCTGTAGCTAGGCATTCTAATACTAGATTGAAGAGAAGTGGAGAGAGTGGGCATCCTTGTCTTGTTCCTGAGTTAAGAGGAAATGGCTTTAGTTTTTCACCATTGAGTATAATGCTGGCTGTAGGTTTGTCATATACAGCCTTTATTGTATTGAGGAATGTTCCATGGATTCCTAATTTTTTCAAAACCTTCATCATAAAGGGGTGTTGGATCTTGTCGAATGCTTTTTCTGCGTCTATTGAGATAACCATGTGGTTCTTATTCTTGCTCCTGTTGATGTGATGAATAATATTAATTGATTTGCGTATATTGAACCAGCTTTGCATCCCTGAAATGAATCCTGTTTGATCGTGGTGTATGATTTTTTGGATGAATTGTTGAAGTCGGTTTGCCAAAATTTTGTTGAGAAGTTTTGCATCAATGTTCATCAAAGAAATGGGTCTATAGTTCTCTTTCTTTGATGAGTCCCTGCCAGGTTTTGGGATGAGGGTTATGATGGCTTCATAGAATGTGTTCGGTAGTGAGCTTTCTCTTTCAATTTCATTGAAGAGTTGGAGGAGAATTGGTGTGAGCTCTGCTTTGAAGGCCTTGTAAAATTCCGCTGTAAAACCATCTGGTCCTGGACTTTTCTTAGCTGGGAGGTCTCTTATTGCTGTTTCTATTTCAATGCTTGATATGGGCCTGTTAAGATAGTTTACCTCATCTTGGTTTAGTTTTGGCATGTCAGTATTTGCTAGGAAGAGGTCCATTTCTGTCAAGTTCTCAAACTTATTAGCATAAAGTTTTGAGAAGTATTCCCTTATAATGTTCTGAATCTTGCTTGTTTCCGTGGTGATGTTTCCATTCTCATCTCTGAGTTTATTAATTTGGGTGTGTTCTCTTCTTTTTCTGATAAGATTTGCTAAGGGTCTGTCAATTTTGTTGAGTTTTTCGAAGAACCAACTCTTTGTTTTGTTGATTCTTTCTATAGTTTTTTTGGATTCTAATTCATTTAATTCTGATTTAATTTTGATTATTTCTTTCCGTCTACTGGATTGGGGTTTATCTTGCTGCTCTTTTTCAAGGAGGTTTAGATGTGTCATTAAATTGTTAGTTTCAGATCTTTCCAATTTGTTAATGTAGGAGCTCAGAGCTATAAACTTGCCTCTGAGTACTGCCTTTGCTGTGTCCCAGAGGAGCTGGTATTTTGTGTGTTCATTTTTGTTGAATAGCATGAACATTTGAATTTCCTTTCTAATCTCTTCCATGACCCACTCATGATTCAGCAGTGTGTTGTTCAGCCTCCATGTGATACCGGACTTTCTTTGGTGGCTTTTGGTGTTGAGTTCTAACTTTATTCCCTTGTGGTCAGAGAGAATGCAAGGTATAACTTCAATGTTTCTGAATTTAGACAAGTTTGCTTTGTGGCCTAAAATGTGGTCTATTTTAGAAAACGTTCCATGTGCTGCTGAGAAAAACGTGTATTCTGATGCTGCTGGGTGAAATGTTCGGTAAATGTCTGTTAAGTCTAGTTGATCTATGCAGCTGTTTAGATCTGCGGTTTCTCCGTTGAGTTTTTGCCGAGTTGATCTATCTAGTGGGGAGAGTGGTGTGTTAAAATCCCCAACGATTAATGTCTTTGGATCTATATGGGATTTGAGGGAAAGTAGTGTTTCTTTGATAAATTTGGGTGCTCCATTGTTTGGCGAATAGATATTTAGAATTGTAATATCCTCCTGAAGGAGAGATCCTTTAATTAGTATGTAGCGACCTTCTTTATCTCTTTTCACGAATTTTAATTTGAAGTCTATTTTATCTGATATTAGGATTGCAACTCCCGCCTGTTTATGCGGTCCGTTTGCTTGGTAGATTTTGTTCCAGCCTTTAACATTGAAAATGTGTTTGTTTTTACGGGCAAGATGTGACTCCTGCAGGCAGCAGATAGAAGGGTCTTGCTTTTTAATCCAACTAGACAGTCTATGTCGCTTAATTGGAGAGTTCAGTCCGTTAACATTAAGAGATAGGACTGAGAGGTATTTGGGAGTTCCTACCATGTTCTCTACCTTCTTGGGGGCTCCGAAAACTGGGTTCTTCCTATGGTTCTTGGATTCTCAGTTTGGGTGCAGTTTCTTGGCCTTTATTGCGGTCTTGTTGGTTTTCTATGTGTAGGACATCTTTAAGAATCTTTTGTAGGGCTGGTTTGGTGGAGATGTATTGTTTCAATTTTTCTTTGCTATGGAAGGTTTTTATTTGGCCTTCAGTTATGAAGGAGAGTTTTGCTGGGTACAGTATTCTTGGTTGATAGTTGTTTGTTTTTAGGGCATGGCATACATCATTCCAGGCTCTTCTTGCTTTGATTGTCTCTGCTGAGAAATCTGAGGTGATTCTAATTGGTTTCCCTTTATAAGTGATTACCCTTTTCTCTCTGACAGCTTTAAGGATCTTTTCCTTGTTCTGAGTTGATCCTGTGTGGATTATAATGTGACGGTGGGATGTCCTATTCTGGTCTGGTCTATTTGGGGTTCTAAAGGCTTCTTGTATCTGGACAGGCCTATCTTTTTGCATGTTTGGGAAGTTCTCTGCTAGGATCCTGTTAAACAGATTTCCTAGACCATTAACTTCTGTTTCTAGGTGCTCCTCTACACCCATTATCCTTAGATTAGGCCTTCTGATGGTGTCTTCCAGGTGTTGGATAGATCTATCATATTTCTTGGACTTGTCTTGGATGGTTGTATGTTCTTTCTCTATAATATCTAGGCTGTCTTCAATCCCTGAGATTCGATCTTCTGCATGTTCTAACCTGCTGTCAAGACTCTCTACTTTGTTTTTTATCTCTTTTCCTTCTAGTTGGTCAGCTTTGATGGCTTCAAGTTCTTTGTTGAAGCTCTGTTTTAGGTCTTGTATGAATTTCTTTACTTCCTTAATTTGGTGTTCAGTGTTTGTCCTCAAATCACTTAGTTGATTGGTTATGGTTTCTTTGGGCTCCCATTCCTTCTGTTGGGTTCCATTCAGCATTCCCTTTGTGGTCTCCCTGACTTCCTTCATCTCTTTGTTAATGGATTCCATGAATGCCTTTAGTGATCTTTGTGTGTTCTCTACCTGGTCTCTCAATTCCTGTATTACTCTTTGATTAGCTTCCTCCCGTTCGCGGGAAAATTTTTTTATTTTTATTTTTCATGTTTCCTTTCTATCCCTCCCCTCCTCCCATCCTATCCTTTTCTTCTCTCAATATCATTTCTTTAAACTTACATATTTTAAGTGTTTCACTTCTTAAATTTAAATTTTTGGTATTCCATTTGTTCTTTTTTTTTTTTAAATCTCTCTCCTATCATTCTGTCCAATCCATTTCCCTCTCAGAGATTGGGACTTGGTTAAATTTACGCTCCTTTTACCTCTCCACATCCATTTAGTCCTATTTTCCCCCACATTTCTCCCTAAAACCAATAATTTCTGGTTTTCCATATCCATCTTTGCTGTTCTTAACTCATTAACACATGGTCGTTTGATGTTGAATAGATTGTATCTGTTGAACTAGATTGTATCTGCATCCATTTTGATTGTGCAACTACCGGACTATGGTTGATACTTGCCTTAAAATAGTATTCTAGCACAAAATTGGTGTTACTTTCATACCAAATGGGCAGAACAAGCTGGAAAAACACAAGAAAAATAGCAAGTCCAGGTATCTGAACTCCCACTCATGATAATCAGGTGAAAGAATAGTTAATGAATAATCCAGAGGAGAGTTCCCAAAAAGCTCTACAAACACTACTGGTAAACATGGTGAATGAAATGATTCAAAACTTGCAAAGAACTCAGTGTGAGCGTGATAGGGAGAGAGAGGAGGCATACCAAAGATTAATATAGGAATCTGTGAGCATTAGGAAACTACTTAAAGATTAATACAGGAATTAGGTAAGCAGGTTGAGAACAGTCAAAGAGAAATACAGGAATTGTGTGAGCATGCTGAGAAGAGTCATAGAGAATTACAGGAATTGCATGAACCTGAGGAAGCTAATCAAACAGTAATAAAGGAATTGCGAGTGCAGATGAGAATAGACAAAGATCAACACAGGCATTCATGGAATCCATAAACATGCAGCTGAAACACTTCAGGGAGACCACAAAGGCAATGGTGAATGGAGCACTACAGAAGAAATGGGAGTCCAAGGAAACCAAAACCAATCAACTAAGTGATTTGAGAATAAACACTAAACACCAAATTAAGGAAGTAAAGTTCACATAAGATCTAAAACAAAGCTCCAACAAAGAATTTGAAGCCATCAAAGCCGACCAATTAGAAGAAAAAGAAATAAAAAACAAAGTAGAAAGTCTTGAGAGTAGGTTAGACAACGCAGAAGATCGAATCTCAGGGATTGAAGACAGCCTAGATATTATAGCGATAGAACATACAACCATCCAAGACAAATCCAAGAAATATGATAGCTCTGTTCAATATTTGGAAGACACCATCAGAGGGCCTAATCTGAGGATAATGGGTGTAGAGGAGCACCTAGAGACAGAAGTTAATGGCCTAGGAACTTGCATAGCAAAGAAAAATTGAAACAATATATCTCCACCAAACCAGCCTTACAAAAGATACTTAAAGATGTCCTACACATAGAAAATCAACAAGACCACAGTGAAGGCCAACAAATGGCATCCAAGTGAATAAAATTATAACTCAACACCAAAAGCCACCAAAGAAAGTCCTCTAACACATGCAGTTGAACAACACACTGTTGAATCAACAGTGGGTCATGGAAGACATTAGAAAGGAAATTGAAATGTTCATAATATTCAGCAAAAATGAACACACAAATTAGCAGCTCCTCTGGGACACAGCAAAGCAGTACTCAGAGGCAAGTTTATAGATCTGAGTTCCTACATCAAAAATTAGAGAGATCTGAAACCAACAATTTAATAAGACATCTGAACCTCCTTGAAAAAGAGCAGCAAGATCAACTCCAATCCATTAGATAGAAAGAAATAATTAAAATTAAATCAGAATCACACAAATTGGAATCCAATAAAATCATAGAATGAATCACAAAACAAAGAGTTGGTTCTTGGAAAAAATTAACAAAATTGACAGACCGTTAGCAAATCTTATCTGAAAAAGAAGGGAACACACCACACCCAAAAAAACAAACTTAGAGATGAGAATGGAAACATCATCACAGAAATAATCAAGATTCAGAACATTATAAGGGAATACTTCTCAAACCTTTATGTTATAATAACTTTGAGAACTTGGCAGAAATGGACCTTTTCCTAGCAAATATCAACATGCCAAAACATAACCAAGATAAGTTAAACCATCTTAACAGGCCCATATCAAGCATAGAAATAGAAACAGCAATAAGAGAACTCCCATCTAAGAAAAGCCCAGGACCAGATGCAAATACAGCAGAATTCTGCAAGTCCTTGAAGCAGAGCTCATACCAATAATCCTCCAACTCTTCAATGAAATTGAAAGAGAAAGTTCACTACTGAACTCACTCTATGAAGCCATCACAACCCTCTTCCCAAACCCAGGCAGGCACTCATCAAAGAAAGAGAACTATAGGTCCATTTCATTGATGAACATTGATGAAAACTTCTCAAGAAAATTTTGACCAATCGACTTCAACAATTCCTCCAAAAAAATTACACAACAATCAAACAGGATTTATTTCAGGGATGCAAATCTGGTTCAATATATGCAAATTAATTAAAATAATTCATCACATCAAGAAGAGCAAGGATAAGAAACTAATGGTTATCTCAATGGATGTAGAAAAAGCATTTGACAAGATCCAATACCCTTTTATGATGAAGGCTCTGGAAAAACTATGAATCCAGGTAACATGCCTCAATACAATAAAGGATGTATATGACAAACCTACAGCCAGCATTATACTTAATGGTGATAAACTAAAGCTATTTTCTCCTAACTCAGGAACAAGACAAGGATGTCCACTCTCTCCACTTCTCTTCAACCTAGTATTAGAATGCCTAGCTACAGCAATAAGACAAGATGCAAACATAAATGGGATCCAAATAGGGAAAGAAGAAGTAAAACTCTCCCTCTTTGCAGATGTCATGATCTTGTATTTAAAGAATCCCTCAGACTCCACTCCCAAATTACTCATGCTGATTCAAAACTTTAGCAGAGTAGCAAGGTATAAAATTAAATCTTAAAAATCAATATCTTTTCTGTATGCCAACATGAGAAAAGTGTGTCTAAAATCAGGAAATCAACTCCATTTTTAATAGCCCCCCCCACAATAAAATACCTAGGAATTAACTTAATCAAAAACGTAAAGGGCCTTTATGATGAAAACATTAAAAACCTGAAAAAGGAATTCAAAACAGAACTTAGAAAGTGAAAAAACCTCCCATGCTCCTGGATTGGAAGGATCAACATTGTGAAAATGCCAATACTTCCCTAGGCTATCTACAAATTCAATGCTATACCTATCAATATTCCATCCTCATTCGTCAAGGAAATACAAGAGGCAATCCACCAATTCATATGGAACAATAAAAGACCCCAAATAGCAAAAATGAAACTTAACAAAAAGAACAGTGCTGGAGGAATATCAATACCAAATTTCAAACTCTACTACAAAACCATGGTAATCAAAACAGCTTGGGACTGGCACAAGAACAGACCTCAGGACCAATGGAATAGAACTGAAAACCCAGAAATGTACCCATGGACCTATAGCCACCTAAACTTCCATAAGGGAGCTAAAAAAATAGAATGGAAGAAAGACAGCCTCTTCAGTAAATGTTGCTGGCAAAATTGGTTAATCACTTGTAGAAAACTAAAGCTAGATCATTATCTATCACCCTGCACAAGAAACAACTCCAAATTGATCAAAGGCCTCAGAGTCAAAACAGACACCCTGAAAACATTACTGGACAATATACGAGATATACAAGGTCTCCTTGGCACAGGCTGAAATTTTCTTAATAGAGACCCAGAAACACAACAAATCAAAGAAAGTTTGGACAAATGGGATTGCATGAAATTGCAGAGCTTCTGCGTGGCAAAGGACAAAAGTAGCAAGATCAATAGAAAACCCAAGGATTGGAAGATCTTCTCTAGCCATACAATGGACAAGAGTCTCATATCTAAAATACACCTGGAACTCAAAAAATTAAATTCCCCAACAACAAATTTTCAAAGAAACAACTGCCCGATAAATAATTGGGATAAAGATTTATAGAAAAACTTATCTGAAGAAGAAAGAAAGATAGCCAATAGACACATGAAGAAATGCTCAATCTCCCAAGCCATAAAAGAAATGCTCACCCCAGTTAGAATGGCTATAGTCAAGAACTCTAACAACCGAAGCTGGATGGGATGTTGGTGGGACTGTAAACTTGTTCAACCAGTTTGTAAAGTAGTATGGATGTTCCTCAAAAGACTCTACATAGAACTCCCTGATGACCCAGTACTCTCACTGTTGGAAATTTTCCCAAATGATCACAAAGAAAACCATATTAAAGCTACCAGCAAAACTATATTTATTGCAGCATTATTTTTTGCAGGGGGGTGGGGTCCGGTGCTGGGGCCTGAATTTTGGGCCTGGGCGCTGTCCCTCAGCTGTTTAGCTCAAGGCTAGCGTTCTACCACTTGAGCCACAGCACCACTTCCAGCTTTTTTTCTTTTTGCTTATGTGGTCAGGGGAATCGAACCCAGGGCTTCATGCATGCAAGGCAAGTGCCCTACCACTGAGCCACCTTCCCATCCCATATTGCAGCATTATTTATCATAGCTAAGATATGGATCCAACCCAGATGCCCCTCAGTAGATGAATGGATCAAGAAAATGTAATATATATACACAATGGAATTCTATGCCTCCATCAGAAACAATGACATTGCCCCATTTGTTAGGAAATGGAAAGCCTCAGAAAAAATTATATTAAGTGAAGTAATCCAGGCCCAAAGAAACATAGGTCCTATGATTTCCATTATTTGCAATAACCAGTATATGTCTGAGACAAACTGTAACTGTTAGACAAGTTGATGTTAGGTGAAATGAACCCCAAGATAAAGACTCAATTTTTTTTTTCTGCTATTGTTTCTAGCATATTTATAAGATGATTTTTTTGTTGTTTTGTATGTCCCTCCCCCACGGTATAACCACTATTTTCACTGTATTTGATGTTGGTATAATTTGTGGAAGGGATGGGAAAAACAAATTGGGATACAGGTGGACCTATTGCAACAATGACATATACAAGGAATTATGTCGAAAACCGAAGTTTACAACTTTGGCGTGGGAGGGAGTGGATAGGCCCAGAAGGGGAGATGGGAAGGGATAGGAAGGGGAAATAAAGGAGGAGGCAACAATGTTGATAGGAAATGTGCTAATTACCTTGTTCATGTAATTGTAACCCCTCTGTATGTATGTTCGTAATAAAAAATCATGAAATAATAAAGTAAAAATCCATGTCATTTTTTTTTTTTTTGGATCTAGTCGTGGGGCCTGAACTCTGGGCCTGGGCACTGTCCCTCAGCTCTTCAGCTCAAGGCTAGCACTCTACCACTTGAGCCACAGCGCCACTTCCGGCTGTTTTTCTTTTTGCATGTGGGGTGCTGAGGAATCGAAACCAGGGCCTCATGCATGCAAGGCAAGCGCTCTATCACTGAGCCAGCTTCCCAGCCCCCATGTCAATTTGTTTTTGTCGGTGGTGGGGTTTGAGCTCTGGGCCTGGGCACTGTCCCTCAGTTGTTCAGCTCAAGGATACCACTGTACCACTTGAGCCACAGTGCTATTTCTAGTTTTCAAGAGATATATTGGAGATAAGAGTCTCACAGACTTTTCTTCCCAAGCTGGCTTTGAACCACTATCCTCAGATCCCAGACTTTTGGGGACCTAGGATTACAGGCATGAGCCACCACAGCCCAGATCCAAGACAATTTTTAAAAAGCAAACTTCTATAAACTTCTGGCTTTTTCCAGTAAACAATCTTATTTTTCAGCATTAGTTTATAACTATGAGTTATTTTTAGATGTAATTGAATTTTTTAATAGAATCAAATATAAGTTTTACTATTACTCAATATCTCACAAAAATCCACTATAATTGACTTACCCGAAAGTTAATTATTACATACTATATTACTCACTATTATTATTACACTCTATGTTATATATAGTGTGAAGTGAAAATAGTTTGGACCGTTTCATATAAATTAGTAGATGCTATTTTAGCATTATATTTCACATCTTTGATTTTAAAAGAAGGAAAGAAGATTTTTGAATTAAAATGAATATGAATGTGTAGAGTGTCCCAATTGAACCAAAAATTCTGACTTCATACATACAAAATTATTTTCTTTTCACTAAAGACTTTGAAGTAATATTATTGGAAATAGTGAGGCAAGAGGAGGAAGAATTCAAATCATGTCAAACAATGTCTCTGTTATTCTGCTAACCCCTCCACTGTGAAGACCTGTCCATTCCCAGTTATCACAAAATTTCAAATGTCTCTCTTAGAATTGTATTAGGAAACATTCTAAATCACTGATTCTTGGTGTACTTTCTGTTATATGAAACAAAATATAGACACAAAACAATTGTAATAAAATGCACACATATGTTGAAGCCACCACAACTGGAAAAACAACCAACAAAGTAGAACTCCCCCACCAACAAAAACATGTTTTCCCAGTTTTTTTATGCACAAAAACCTCAAACATATGTTAACTTGGAGTAGAGCCATAAAGATAACTGTGTCTCAGAAATACGGTGGTGTTAATTTGGAATTAAATTCATCTAGATGAACCTAATATAGCAAATCCCTTGAATGGATCAAATTGTTTAAAACAAATGTGACTGTATGCAGAGTGAGACCTGCACATATTTAAAAGAATAAAATAAAAAATCATGACATATTTAAACAATTCAGAAAGGCAATGAATAAGTACAATAGTATCCATACTGATAACTAATTCTTGCTGATTTAACAAGAAAAAATATACAAATAATATAATCTGAGCAGTGTAGCTGAGTGTACATAATTTTAAACTACTCCAAATTACACTTTGTAGAAGACTGAATGTGGCATATGTAAAGGAAAACATCAACACATGATATAAATGAAATTAAAAATCTCATGAAATGAGAGAAGTTGTTTCTGGATAGTAAGTTTAAAAAATGGTGGTCAAAATCGTTTTAGTACTGACAAAATTGCATACCTATTTAGTTAGATCCAAAAAAAGACCCAAGTTACTCAAGCTGATTTGAAACTTTGGCAGAGTAGAAGGATACATCTGTAACATTAATATGGATGTTGACTCTGGCATGGATTTAATTTCCTCTTTGATCTGACAAATGAATATATGAAAGAACATAACTTCTCCAACTAAATATCAAGACCTAACTAAACATATAACCAGAAAAGTCATCATGTAAGCCATATTGCAACTTGGATGAAAGAAAAACCAGTCATACTGATTCTGTATTTATAATAAATGTTGATTTTTTTTCAAAAATTATTTAGTTTAGCGTGCATTTTTATAACATTGTGTTACATGATGTATATCTTGGTAACTAATTTTGGATGCCTCCTTAAATTTTGTTCTGAGTATAATGTCTCACTTCAGTTCCTAACCCATGAAATGATGTTAATTACAAAAAAAATTCTAATAACCACTCTTTGTAATACACAAAATCTCATAAGCATGACAACAGTAAGCATTGGTTAACATTTTGATATCATGGTCTCATGACTGATGTGGCCTATGTGCATGAGTATCATTGTACCTAGATTCCTCAGCCTAAATTTAGCCACTGTTAAAAAAATGTTTGTATCTTTATTTGTCACCCATCATAGATTAAATCTGAGTATAAAGCCTAAGGAAAATTATAAAGTAAGAATTTAGCTTTTTTGTATATAAAGTAAACAAAATGCAGTATAGAGTTACTCACTGGTTTAAAGTCAACCTATATCTCCAAAAACACTCTAAACATTTCCTTACAATGTGAATTATCCTCATGAAGGGAATGGGGAATGTGAGAAGAGGACTAACCAAGCATTGTCTTCAAATATACATAATTTGGCTTTACCTCTACATTTCGCTATAAGCATTTCTGATTAAAAAAAAAAACTCTTCAGGTATAATATATCCTAGTTTCATATACCAAACTACATTCAGAAAAAGGTATATACCAATTAACTAAAGAATGTCCTGGCAGAAAAAAAATGGCATCTCTCAACTATTTGACGCCCAATTCTTAGGTATTTCATTATGCCTCCATTTAATGAATGTGATTGTTTAAATGCTTCAGGAAGTATTAATTAAAATCAATCAGTTTAATATAATACAATTATGTATGATTTTATCCTAGAATAATCCAGGAATTGCCCACTCAATCATGACATATATCACTTTCCATTAGTATTCATATGGATAGTAATGAGTTTCTAAGGATCTCCTGCCATTTGGAAGTGGCAGGACCAGGATTTGAACTGTGGGCTCCAGCTCCCATCACTTAAACCTGAAGATAGGGAACTCACCAGTCTGTCCAAGAACATCAGCAACACCAGTGATTAGGCAGGCACCAGTGCCTCTCAGCAGTCCTCCTTGATATTTACAAGGCTGTGATAGGAGGATCATGGTCAAAGTCACCCTAGGCAGCAAAGTCCTTGAGACCACTGTCCAACTTTAGTGCCAACAAAGCCAGAAGTAGAGCCATATGGCTTCTGTGGTAGAGGGCTAGCCTTAAACAAAAGAATCACAAGGACTTTGCCCAGATCCTGAGTTCAAGGTCCGGGACTGGAAACAAAAAGACATACAGAACAATCTGTGCAGCCATCAGACTAAAGCAGGTCACCCTCATCAGCCTTTTTTGCAATTTATTATGAGGCCAATGCAGGAACAGTCCCAAACCAGGCAGCCGAAAAGATAAGCTTTCGTAGAAGTAACCTGTATTCAGAAAATTAAACTTGGGGACGTAAAATGGCAGCATGCTTATGTTAAAACTACCATTAAGAAAAAGATGAGGGGGCTGGGAAGGAGGCTCAGTCGTAGAGCACTTGCCTTGATGCCTGAAGCCCTGGGTTTGATTCCTCAGCACCACATAAGCAAAAAAGAACAAAAGCCAGAAGTGGCGCTGTGGCTCAAGTAGTAGAGTTCTAGCCTTGAGCTGAAGAGCTGAGGGACAGCGCCCAGGCCCAGAGTTCAGGCCCCATGACCAGACGCCCCACAAAAAAAGAAAAAGATGAGGGGGCTGGGAATGTGGATTAGTGAGAGAGTTCTTGCCTAGCATTCAAGGACTTCTGGGTTTGATTCCTTAGTAGCACATACACAAAAAGCCAGAATTGGTGCTGTGGCTCAAGTAGTAGAGTTCTAGAGCCAGTCCCCAGGCCTTGAGTTCAACCCAACAACCGGCAAAGAGATAGCCAGGAAAGTAGGTAGGTAGTTAAGTAGGTAGGTAGATAGATAAATGATAGATGATAGATAGGTAGATAGATAGATAGATAGATAGATAGATAGATAGATAGATAGATAGATAGATAGATAGATAGATAGATAGATAGATAGATAGATAGATAGATAAATAGATAAATAGATAGATAGATAGACAGACAGACAGACAGATAGATAGATGAATCTGGTGTTGGTTGTCAGGAGGAAAGAAGGGAACAAGTCCCAGTCATGAGGCCTTCTGCAGTGTGCCAGTCCTCCAGCATCACCTTCAAACCACTACAGAGCAGGAAGATTGTCTCTTTCCCACTTCTCAGGCAGGGCCCCAGAGTCAAGAGGGCAGAGCCAGGTTCTAACTCAGGTGCTTAGAGACAGAAGAGAAAAGGCCCTGCCTCTCCTGGGCCTGGGGATTTACATTAATGATGGGGAGAATGAAGGAAGGAGAATGGTCTGGTAGAGGTAGAAGAAAGGCCTTCAAATCTGACAGATGGAGAGTCAAGAACCCACTCCCTAAGACCAAAGAGCAGGGTTTGTCTACTGTTCCTCCCCTCTCCCCCACTACACTGGCTCTCTATTGGTATCCTAAAGATAGCTTGTGGTTCCTTCACTTGAGGGAGGAAGGTTAATTAGTCATTGTTTGAAGAGGCAGAGAAAAGCCTGACCTTGTTGTAACTCTAACAAATGTTTCCAGTTTTCCCTCATTGCTGGCCATGCCTGGAATGAATGAAGTGGTTTTGCAGCTCACTTCCCTGTTGAGTGTGTACATTCTGCCTCCTAATCCTGCAGGCCTAGGTCTCTTCACCTAGCTTGGCTTTTGCAACTGTTTTCTGCCTTCAAATACAGTGTTACACTGGAGTTCATCCTGTTAACATGACTAGGGTTTGGATCCTGAGAACTTCATTTGAACCCAGGATGGGTCAATAATGTTTCTATAGCTCAAGAATTCTAAGAACATTTAGAGTGCAAGTAACTTCTCATCACCAAGGGGAACATAGGAAGCTCTTCAACATCTGACCTTTCAGAAGTGGAAGTCAGAGTGTCATAGACTTTCCAGCCCTGGTGGGCTTCACCCTGTATTCCTCAGACCTCAGTCTCCTGAGCTAGGGTGACAGGCATGAGCTACTGGTGCTCTGCTAGGTTCAGAACTGTAATAACATTAACAATGTAAGTCAACTGCTTATCACAAAGGGCTTTGGGAATGTATTAAGCTATTCAACATTGGACCTTTCAGAACCCTGTAGGACACACAGTTATAATGCTAGAGCATAAGAGGCTGGGCATATGGATGTTCTACACTTCAACCTGGAGCTCTGACTTCAATTCTGGTGTACATCAGCATTCATTTTCCAGAGAATGTTCTCCTAATTAGCAAATAGGAAAAATACTTTGATTAACCCTCACTTTTTCCCCTGATGTGTGTCTCAAACTCAAGCCTAGGCACTATACCTGAGCCCTTCTGCTCAAGGCGTACACTCTATCACTGGAGGCACAGCATCACATGGGGTCTTTTTCTGGTTCACTGGAGAGAAGAGTCTAACAGGATTTCCTTGCCTTGGCTGTCTTTGAACTGTGGTCTTCAGATGTCAGCCTCCTGAGAAGCTAATATTCCAGTTGTGAGCCACCGGCACGTGGCCTATTGTTTCTGACAGTCCTGGGGCTTGATCTTAGGGCCTGGGTACTGTCTCTGAGCTTCTTTTTCTCAAGGCTAGCACTCTACCACTTGAGCCACTCCACAGCTTTTGGCTTTTTCTGAGTTGTGGCCCTGAGGATTCAAACCCTGGCATCCATGAATGCTGAGCAAGCTCTCTACCAGTAAGCCAAATTTCTAGACCCACCCTTACAATTTTATCCCTCAACTTGCCTATCCTCAAGAAAAGGCTTCTAAGTATCTAAAGAAATCCCTATGGGAAGGTGTCCAAAGATAAATAAGACAAAGCTCATACTTGGGAGAGACTCTAAACATGTGAAGACTGTGACAAAGGCTTCCATTTAATTATGTATCATGTTCAACACTTAAAAAGTATTGATGAAAAAGGAGTCAATGTCCTATATTATTGTGTATAATTTTATAATAGATGCACAACATGTACTAAATATTATGTATATAATAATACTAAATACAATAAACAATAAATAAATGAATCAAGTAAAAAATAATTGCACAATCAATAATAAAAATCATAATATGTAAACTTACATATGTAAATATATATCATATATTACAACTATATAGAAATATTTTTTCCATTGCAGGGCCTTTATTCAGACCCTGGTATCTCTAGCCTGAATTTCTTTTCCTCAAGGGCAGTGAGCTTTGCCTTCACCCAAGGTGCAAAATATTTACTTGGATGGTGAGATCAAATCCCAGCAATGCTGGAAATTCTGGCCCCAGTTCCAAGACAATGCCTTAATTTTTTTAATGGAAGCAGTTATGTTTATTCAGTTCCATACTTAACATTAAAAAAGCAGTGTAGAATTTTGTACATCTATTCAGACATCTTTCCCTTAACCCCAAAATGCTTCTCTGAGCACTACTTTTTTTTCAATTTGTATTGTAAAAACGTTGTACACAGAAGTTACAGTTAAATGATCAAGGTAATGAGTACATTTCCTATTGAACAGTGTTGCCTCCTTCTTTGTTTTCCCCCTTACCATGCCTTCCTTCCCATCTCCACAACTACTCCCCCTTTCGAGCTCAGTCACTTAATTTTTTTTTATTTTTGGCTTTGCATGGAGTTTGATCTCAAGAAGTGGAAACTCTGCACTTTCCCTCACATTGCTACAGATTTACCAAGACCTTGAGTTCAAATCCCAGGCTAGGAAAGAAAACTGCCAGAGAAGAGGTCAGAGTTCCAGACCCCATAGATAACTCCCCCATGGAGCACGTCCTGCAGCAGATGCCCCACATCCAGAGTGGCCTGCAGCTCACGGGCTCAGACTAGGAGGGAGTGCTCCCTCCCTTTCTTCTGTAGACTGATCTGGATGATGACTCTCTATATGACATACTGACTTTCAAAAGCCGTGGCAGCCACCAGAAGTAGGTGGCCAGGTGACCTTCTCTCAGGCCTCCATCTGCCAGGAGATGGGATGGATAAACTGTGGGTCAGGTAGGACAGAGGCTGCTGGGAAGCGGCCCAAATTCAAGGGACATCTAATGGCCCATTGGTGGCCAGGGAAGAGACCCATGTTATGTTTATCACAAACAATAAATTGTTTTCAAAGGGAAGAAAAGCCTCCAACAAAGATTTGTCCTTCCAGTCCTGGGCATTGAACTCAGGGCCTGGCCACTGTCCCTGAGCTCTTTTGGTCAAGGCTGGCACTCTAACAGTTGAGCCCCACCTCTCCTTCCAGTTTTTTCTGTATGGAATGAACCCAGGGTGTCAGTCATGCTAGGTGACCATATATACCACTGAGCCACATTCTCATCTAGGATGATTCCTCCCACCCCCAAACCCATATGGCCATTCTTCAGATAAATAGGAAGTAGGGGCTAGGATGAATATGAAGCACAAGTCTGGTTCACACAGTAATACTCCTCTGTCCCCTCTTTGATCCACTTAGTTGAACTTTCTATTCTAACATTTAGGGATGAGAGTGGGAGTGGGGAGTCCTGAGAGAGGAGTACCACAAACAGTGGCCCCGTGAGCCCCACAGCCTACCTCACACAAGTGGTCCTCTAGATTCCGATCTTACCTTACTCAATGTGGAGTCTACACTATCTCTCCAGCACTTCAAGGCTCAGGATGAAATAAAGGTCAGCCCTGATTTCAGCCCACACACAGGGTAGAAGCTCCTAATCCCAGACTGACTTCCACCTCTGACTTCCCCGAGTTAGACTGGACCAACCACTCACCACAATTTTGGCAGTGATGACCTCATGGATGGATTCCAGGAAGAAGGTCTATGGCAAAGAGCAGAAGCAGCAGGGTGAGAAGCGTGGAAGGAGGCAGGGTGATTGCTCTGGGATCTTCCTCTTTGGAGCCCTCCCATCAAGGCAGAGCCATGCTGACTCAAAGCATGGCCAAGGCCAGGGTGCGAGACAAGATGGAGGAGCACGGGACTAAAGGAGGTACTGATTTGTCTTGGAGCATTTGAAAATTCCAATTATATTTGGCCCATACCAATCCCAAAGTCAACATGCAATGCCTCTCCTTGTTGTTGTTGTCCATGAGCACTGTCTGTGAGCTCTTTTTCTCAAGGCTGGCACTCTACCATTTGATCCACAGGGACACTTCTTGTTTTATGATGATGCATCGAGGATAAGAGTCTCACACACTTTCATGCCCAAGCTGGCTTGGCACCATGATCCTCCAGATCTTAGCTTCCTGAGTATCTAGGATGGCAGGTATGAGCCACCAGTGCCCAGCCTGTGAGGCCTTTTGAAGGCATCTTGGAGAGACTGTAAAAGGAGCCCCAAAGGGCCTGGATAGACCAGGACCCAATCAAAGAGCTGGGATAGGGGAAGGCCATTCTGTTCCCCCAAATTAAAGATGCCAGGTGGTGGTGTATGCATCGAACACCTAGGTCAACAGCCATCAGGCTTAGTGGGAAAAAGACAGAGAATACCCAAAGAATGCAGTGTAGAAAACTCTGATTTTGCATGCATGTGGGGTGTGTGTGTGTGTGTGTGTGTGTGTGTGTGTGTGTGTGTGTGTGTGTGTGAACTCAGGGCCTAGGCTCTATCCCTGAGTTTTTTTGCTCAAGGCTAATGTTCTGCTACCTGAGCCACAGCCCCACTTGCCTTTTGATGGTTAATTGTAAGTAAGAGTGTCAAGGACTTCCCTATCCAGGGTGGCTTCGAAGCATGATGGGAGCCCCAGGGAAGCAAGAGTAAACACAACTCACAGGTACAATCCCTATAGTGAGCGACCCCTGCCCCCTGATGGCCAGATGCAGGATATGCAGCCCCATGCCATTGTGCTCTAGAGTTCAATTTTGGGAAGTGATCAGGGCCAAGCCGACTTTTGTTCACCCTGAGTGCTGATGCCAGAGCAGGTCTGTTCCCCCTAGGCCAAGAGAGCTCCAGGAGGCCCAGTACCCAGGGGCACAAGGAAAACAGAGGTCAGTTCCAGGTCGAGCTAAGAGCCTTTGCCCACAGACACCCCAACTTGGCCTTCCCTTCCTGATCACCATAAGACCTGTCAAAGAACAACCCAAAAAAAACAAATGGGAGCTATGGCTCCAATGGTAGAGCTCTCACATTGAACCAAAGAGCTCAGGGAAAGGGACCCCAAGCTTTGAGTTCAAGACCCCCAGTTGACTCTCCCCCATAAAACACAGGTTGGCTAAACTAGTAGGATTTGTGAAGTGTTTCTGAAGAATGGTGATACTGAAGAAAGCACCCTAATTCTAATGACAGCTGAACTTGTGACATACAGCTATGTGCTGAGTCGTTCACAGCGTGCTGTTTGCTAGGGCTTTTCCACATTGGGATATTGTGCTCAGTCCTCAAAAGGGTGCTGTTTGCTGAGTCATCACAAAGGGTGTTATGAGCTGAGTCCATTACATAACGTACTGAGTTCTTCAAAAGGTGCGGTGTACTAATTCATCCCAAAGGCTGCTGCTATGTACTGAGCCCTTGAGAAGAGAGGGATGAGGTGAATTTTTCAAGTGCTGTGTGCCGAGTCCTTTACACAAGGTGCTCTGTACTATCCTTCAAATGGTGCTGTGTGGTGAATCCTTTGACAGTGTTGTATGTGCTGAGTCCTTCAAAATTGTTCTATGTGCTGAGTCTTTTGAAGGTTGCTGTGCACTGTTTTACACAGGGTGCTACATACTCAGCCCATCAAAGGGGGCTGTGGGTGCTCTTAACACAGGGTGCTATGTACTGAGTCCCTGGCAAAGAGTGCTACACGCTGAGTTTTTCAAAGCATGCTATGTGCTGAGTCCTTTACACTGCGGGCTATGGACTCCCTCCTTCAAAGGGTGCTGTGTGCTGAGTACTCTACACAAGGTACTAAATGCTGAATCCTTCAAAGGGAGCTGTGTGCTGAATCCTTTACACAGGGTGCTTTGTGCTGTTTTTTGAAGTGTGCTGTGTGCTGAGTCATCTCAACGGGTGCTATGTTCTGAGTCCTTGAGAGGTTGTTATCCCCAACAATCACACACACACACACACACACACACAGGGAGGTCACTGTGTACCTGCTTGGTGTGTGGAGTGGACGGAGATGGAGGAGAGCCTCCCCCAGCAGTGGGGCTAGGGGAGAATCAATCCCCTGGGAAGGGGCTGGGCTTGCGGGGGAGTGCTGAGCTGAGGTGAGGCTGCAATTGCCATGGCTTGGAAGCCTTAGGACCCAATCAGGGCTGGGCTTGCAGCCAAGGGTGGGAGGAGGAGCCTAGCAGAAGAGGGGACATGGCCAAGGGAAGGAGGGGGTAGGGACCAGTGCTCACTGAGATGGCAGCAGTGGCCAGGGGCATGGGGGCAGGCACTGGGGGAGGGGGCAGGCACTAGGTGTCCCAGGAGAGGAGTGGGGGCAGATAGAGAGAGAGAGCAGAGAAAAGAGCAAGCACACGCACAAGGGCAAACAGTTTCATCATCTGGCGGCCTCCCTGAACATTGCACAGGTCCTGGTGGGGACCACAGAGCACATGGTGCTGGCCCAGCAGGCACACTGCCACAGGCAGCCATGAGGAGGCGCGGTGGCCATGGTGGCCCTGAGTCTGAGGTCCCTGCATAGGGAGCACGGAGGTGATGTTGGCACCTGAGGCAGGGTGACGTTGGAAGAGGAGGAGGTGCAGAGGACTCGTGCAGCCCCTCTATGTTTCTGCAGAGACATCTGTGCCCTCCCTGCAGCATGACATTTCAAACATAGTGCTTTCAGCTTGGACCCGCGTTGTCTCTCACAGTTGCCCAAAAGAGATGGCGCACCCCTGGCCGGTTTTCGGCCCCAACCTGGTCCCAGCCCTCAGTTCTTGGACTCCAGGCCCACATGCACACAGAGCCAATGCCTACAGCTTCTCCCAGCAGCACAGGTGAATGGCTGCCAAGAGTCCACAACCTGTGAACCCTCCTGCCCTCTTCTTCCCCCGCTGACACAGACCCATGCCTCCTGTCTCCCCTCTCCCACCCTTCCTTCGCCTTCGCCACCCCCAACAGTCCGCCATAGTCCTGCCACAAATATGCCCCGGGGGTGGAGGGTGAGGGTGTGTGTCGACCCAGGGATCCCACCCCCAACCCTAGTGCCAGTGTCCCAGGAAACAGGAAGATGCAGGAAAGAGTGACAAGGGAGTGCCACAGAGCCCCTGGCTGGAGCAGTGGGAGCCACACAGCTGTGCATCTGTACCCTTCTTCTCCCTGGTGGGAACCTGGTGGTTTTAGTCAGAGGTGGGGAGCAGCACCTCACCTGCCTTCTTGGGTATTTTCCTTTATGCTGGGGGTGGTGGGTGTTGGATGCAGAAGACAGGCCCTCCTTGTTGTGTGAGCCCTTGTCTTTTGTGCTTGGTCATCTTTTTACCTGAGGAGGGTCCCAGAAGAGCCCACTAGGGAGGTGAGGGCACTGGGGGTCAGATAGAAGGTGAACATCTGGGAGGCACACACCCCTTCTGACACACATACACTCGACCTGTCCCCCCCCCCCATCCCAGCTGTCATCAGTCCTTACAGGGTGATCACACATTTCCGAGCTCTGCCAGCATCTGCTGGTGCTCCAGGTTCATCTGGTCTCCTAGTCCTCCCCAAGAATCCACCAAGTCACCCAGAAGCATCCTGGCTGGAAGTAGGGAGTCCATCCATGTATGTAGCCTTTAGGATCCCATCCATTTCCCCAACATTGCCCCCACCCTAGGTCAGACACACCTCTGGGGCACTATGACCCCTGCTTGTTTTCAGTCCTGGCTCTGAGGAGCCACCTATCTCGGGACAACTTCACCCACCATCCTGACCTGGGGTTTTGGTGAATGGGGAGTCAAGGTTGGTTGTTCCCAGGGAATGGGTCTGGCCCTGGAGAAAGGGAGAGGCAGGGTGGTTCAGCATTATTAGAGAGGTGCTTCCTTGGGTCGAGCCCCTGGTTCTGACAGAGGACCCCCGTGCTCTAGCTTGCATCTTGTCCAGAGGAGGAACCAACACTCTCAGGAGAGGCACTGCTCTGAGTCTGTGTGTGTGTTTGTGTGTGTGTGTGTGTGTGTGCGCGTGTGTGTGTGCATGAGAGAGTGAGAGAGAGAGAGAGAGAGAGAGATCATCTTTCCCTTGTACAAGTTGACTGCTCAGCTGGGTGATCAGTTGGCAAATTGCAGGTACTGCATGGATTAGTCTTCTGTCACAGTCTGGATGTGTGTGTGTGTTGGGAGAGCAGGGAGATGACAAAAAATGAAAATATATTTAAGTCACCATGTCTAAAAAGAGCAAAAACATTTTATTTGTGTGTGTATGTGTGTGTGTGTGTGTGTTTGTTGTTCTTTTTTCATCAATGCCAAGTACGAGTCTAGCCATAATTTTTGTTTTCTCCTTCACCATTTCATGGCTCCTTTGGGGGAAGGTTTCAGTAGATGTTCCTTTCCACCTATCTCTTCTCTCTGTCCTGTATCCCAGAGTAGCTGCTGGGCCTGCATGGGTCTACTCTAGGAGGCCTATGTGAACCACAGACCAGAGTGGACACCTGTGCTTCTGTCTTCAGCCTGAATGCTTATGAGACAAATGTGACCACAGCTGCACTCTTCCAGCCAGATAGTCTGCTTTTGTGTGTATAGTTGGAGCTAATGCAAGGATTGGGAATGTGCATGCAAAACGTAATTAGGGAATGAGATGTGAGGGAGTAGGGCAGGGGGTGTGAAGCTAGAAGGGTCTGGGGAGCGGTGAACGTTGTTACAGAGTAGATGGTTCACCACGACCGAGGAGACGGCAACCTTACCCAGGGCATTGACGGTGTCCATGGGCATCTGGGCAGGGTGCTCCAGGCCTCCACTGGTGGTGTGTTCCCTCCTGGGGGAGTGCACCAGTGGGCAGTCCGACCTGGAGTCCTGGAGACTCCAATCTGTGTCCCTCCTAGGCCATTTCCAGCTGGGCAGTGGCAGGCAAGTGTGTTTCCCCTCCTGGAGCCTGCTCGGTATCTGGCCGTGGCAGTTAGCTAAGGCTCTCTGAATACCAGTTTCTGTAACCTGCTGTAAGCTGTCTGGAAGGAAAAGGGACCGCTGACTTTGGAACCCTTTAAGTTTGATTGGGACAACTGAAATATCACCTTTTCCAGGGTTTTTTTCTTGAAGCTGGCAATTTCCACTAACAGCTGGGATTATCGGTCAAATTAGATAGATCACTTCAGCCACCAAACAATGACTTTCAAAGCAGCACAGGCTGAGTTCCCCAGCCAGATGGTCTCCTGCTATGAACGTCCTGCCTTGACTGCCTTTATGCGGCAGCTATTGATTCCCCTCTGGCTCTCTCTAGGGTGACCACCACAGTCGAGGATGCCATGGGGAGCAGAGATTGTGACCTCGCCATCCCTAGCCTGCCATCTGTGAACAGAGATGATTCCCAGCACCTGCACTGGACTCTGGGAGATTCAGAAACCCGGGACACTTTGAGGATCCTTTCTCTGCAACATGAAACTTGGGGACTGGATGTGGTAGAACATCCTGGCTGGCCCCGGGGGGAGGAGAGGAGGCCCCTTGAGCAAGGCCTTCAGATCACTGCAACCTTGTTCACACTTGAGTAGGGAATTGAATGCCACAGAACTGGTCAGCTGTTGGCCAGACATCTTTGAGAAGATAGGCATCCCAGAGGACCCAGAATCCAGCTAGTACATTGTGGCTCACATCCTTGGAGCCAAAACAGTTAAGTGCGGTGGCACCAGGAGGGCAGGAAGTGGGAAGAAGGAGAACTGGGGGAGCTACATTAGATTTTGACTGGCCCCCCAGGATGCTTACCTGTATGGGATGGGACTTTTCTGTAGTATTGTCATTGGCCGAAGCTCATTTATTTATACAACAACGAGTTACAGTGTGCCAGGGTCCACTGTGTCGGGAGGTCATAGACGATGAAAGGTTCCAGAGCTGGTTCCACAGCACATGAAGAAACCGTGGTTTGGATGCTGGAGCATCACGCTTGTCATCCTAGCTACTTAGGAGGCTGAGTTAGAAGGATAGAGGCATAAGGACAGGGCAGGAAATCCTTTAAGGCTCTTATCTCCAACTAACTACCAAAAAGAAAACACCAAATCATCTGTTTCAATAGTGGGGGTAGTGTGTGTTCCAAGGACCACCTTTAAGTCACTGAGCAGGATTCAGTCCCTTTCCTACCAGGTGAAACATAGCTGTAAAAATTGCTGACACTCATCCCAGATGTGCTTGTGTGTGAAAGTTCCTGTCTCTAATGAGGTAATGCGCACCTGGTTTTATTTTTTCTGAAAAGGATGGATTTTGCTGTTTCCAGTTATACAGGTCACTAGTTGTAAAGGAAAAATATATTAGAAAGGCGGCCTGCCCACCATCTTCTCCATGTTCCTGTCTCAAGGGTAATAAGGGTAACATACCACGTTGTAACACCTCAGGCTGGAACAAGTAGCCACTTTTGGTATGGAAGGACTTTAGATTAGAGTTGCTGATGGCAAATTCCTCTGAAGGATTCTGTAAACCTGGGGGAGAATATTTTTTGGATATGACAACTTTAGGCCTGTTCTCCCATCCTGAGAAAAGGAGTAAACAGAGGTGCATACAGGACACAGATAGAACTATCAGCATACACACACAGACCAAGAGCCACAGACACTTAACTCACATGTCCCACACCACTCAATTTTGACCTCTGCAGAGATCCCAGATGACAGAGAGAACATCCCAGATTGCCTCTTGAGGATGCTGCAGATGACCTCTGGAGGATTTCATATATATCCTCCCTAGGAGGCCCTAGATGACCTCTCACGGAGGTTCCAAATGGCTTCCCAAGGTAGTGTCAGATGACCTCCAAAGGAGGTCCCAGATGTCCTCTCAATGAGGCTGAGATTACCTCTTGAGTAGCTCCCAGAAAGCCAATCAAGGAGGTCACATATGAACTCCAGAGAAGGTTCCAGATATCCCTCTTGAGAAAGCAACAGATGACTTCCAGAGAAGGTCCTATATAGATTCTCAAGGAAGTCCCAGATGATGTCTGAAGACAGTCAGATTTTTCATCACGGTAACCCGAGATGACCTCCCAAAGAAGCTCCACATGACCTCCGGAGGTCGTCCTAAGTTGGCAATTAATGAATCCCCCATGACTACTTTTGAATAGGTCTCAGGTGGCCTCCTGAGGAAGCCCCAGATGACCTCTGGAGAAATTCCAAGATGGCCACTGGAGAAGGCCCAAGATGACCTCCAGGGTAGGTCTTAGATAGCTTCTCAAGGAAGTTGCAGATGCAGTCTTGATGATGTTCCAGATGGCTTCCCAAGGAAGCCCTACATGACCTCTCAAGGAGGTTCCAGATGGTTTCCCAAGGAAGCCACAAATGACCTCTAGAGGTGGTTCCAAAAACAGGCTGGCAAGCTTGCCCAGACGCACCCCTAAAGGTACCTACATGATTTTTGTCCATGTTTGTCCTCTGGAGACAAACACTCGAGGCTCTGAAGGCTGACACTCTCACCTATGGGGAATTTTCCCTGAGCCAAGGCCTGATGCCATCCAAACGGATTAATCTCCATGGGGTCTCCAAAAATTAGGACCTCTAGTGTTCAAGAGAATCCATCGAGACACATTTAATATAATAAATGTTCTCCAAACCACCAACCCCCAAAATTATGATATCCAAAGCTCCAAACATCAAAGGGCAAGACTTTTTGTCCCCTTCCCTTTGTCTCTCCATCGCTACAGACCTACACTTCCTTTGAAGTCTTTCTCTTTTTCCTTTCTACCAGTTCCTTCTTCTCTTCAGGCCTCTCTACTTTCCACAGGCCTGAACTGCTTTGCCTCGGTCGTCAGTTGCCATCCTTCACCTCCTGCTCTCCCTCAACTTTCTCTCCTCTCAGGCCTTTCCCCTTCTTCTATCACACCACTTCCTTCCTTCCATAACTTTTCAATTTTATCTCCCTTCCATTACTCTGAACAAGCAGCATATATAAAGTCTGTAGCCTTTCTCCATTCCAACTGCCAACAGTTTTCTACTGTAACATCCAAAACTCCCCACAGCCCAATCACTTCTTAACAGCTCAACACTTGGTGGTTAATGTACCAGCCCCTCCCACAGAATGCCCTGTCCTCTCCAGCTGGCCAGGAGACGGGGCCAGGCTGATTCTTGGACCCTATAGATTATCAGGGCCCTACTGATTATTACAGTATCCTCCTTGTGAACTAGTAGCAATTGAAATTGGAAATTTGATTGTAATATTGCCAACTCGTTGTGACATCACAAACCCATTTTGACATCATCATTAGCACGACATCACAAACCCATTGTGACAATATTGTCATTGTGACATCATGATTCCATTGCGACATCTCAAATCTATTTTGACCTCTTAGCTCCTTGGAAAAATCACATGCCCTTTTCAACATTACAGTCCCTTTGTCTTCCCATATCCTTGTTGTTAACCAATGACAATTGAGATCAGACATGCCATTGTAACATCAAAAAGTGTTTGTGGTATCCTCAACAGTGTGACATCACATTTTCATTATGAGAGCATCAGCTCATTGTGACATCACCAAACTCAATGACATAATCACATTATGACAATTGTCATTGTGACATCATAGACACCTTGTGGATGCCTATTCTGTGATTTCATTGTATTTCAAAAGTGGCATGAGAGTTGATATCAGAAACACATTTTTGTGCCTACATAACCATTTTGACATCATAATCACGTTGTGACATCACAGTGCCATTGTGATATAACTAATACCATGTGACATCACAAACCTCTCCTATCCTCATAACTTCTATGACATGCTGACATTGTGATATCTTAGAACTTTTTGCCCTGATAATTTGTTTCCAACCTCATATTTCATGTATGACACCAGATACCAGAAATCCACTGTGACATCATGACCATTGAGACATCACACTGACAGATGTCATGAACATCGTGTCACATTGTGACATCACAAAAAGTTTTAATGTCACATTTAGTTGGTGATGCCATACAGGTAAGTGGTCACAGTAGGTCTATGATGTCACAATTGGTTGGTGATATCCAAATGGCATAAAGTTTCTGTTGTCATGAAATCACAGAGAATATGAGTTCACAAATGGACTGTGGTATCTCCAAAGGCATGTGTTGTCACAAATGTGATGAAGTCCTAGGAGGATTGTGATCTCATATTGTGACACAATGGTCATATTGTCTGTCAGTATGATGTCACAATGGTCATGATGTCACAGTGGATTTCTGATATCACATATCATAACTGAAATATTATGTTTGAAAACAGATTACAAGCTCATAAAGGGCCTAAGACATCACAATTGCAGCACGTCACAAGACTTATGAGGACAAGGCATGTTTGTGATGTCACAGTGTGTAAGTGATATCACCATGGCACTGTGATGTCACAAAGCGATTGTGATGCCATATATTTATGAGATCACAATGATTTTCTAATATCAACCCACATGCCACATTTAAAATAGAATGAAATAAGAGAATAGGCATTTACAATGTTTCTGTTACCTCACAATAACACTGTAATGTCATAATGCTATGAGGTCATTTTAAATTGGTGATGGTGTCATAATGAATATGTGTTGTCACACTGGTGATGGGGTCACAAAGGGTTTCCTGATATTACAATGGCATATATAAATTCAATTGTCATGTGTTCAAATTGAGGATATGGGTACACAAAGGGACTGTGATGTCACAAATAACATTTGTGTTTTCAAATGTACTTAGGGGTCATGATAGCTTTATGATTCACAGTTGTGATGAGGTCACAATGGTTTTTTATGCTATAATGGTTTTGTATTATCTCAAACACATGTCCAATTTGAATTGCTACTATTTCACACTGTGCATACAAGTTCACAGAAGGAGCTGTAAGTGCTAAGGGACATGAATTTTTTTAAATGTTATGAGGTCATATTAGGTTCTTGAAAACACAGTGGGGTAGTGATATCACCATGGAAATGTCAACTCACTACATCATGTCAGAATATTGTTTTAGTGTCACAAATAGTTGATGATGCCACATTGGTGATGAAGTCACAAAAGATTGGTGATGTCACAATGTGCTGGCAATGTCACAATGATATGATGTTTCTCAATTGTCTTTAACTTACAATGAGAATATGAGTTCACAAAGGGACTGTGGTTTCTACAAAAGTATGTGTTGTCACATATTGAAATCCTAAAAGGTTTGTGATATCAGAATTTGACACAATGGTTATGACATCTGGCAGGGTGATGTCACCATTGTCATGATGTCACTGGGAATTTGTGATATCAAATGTCATATGTGAAATCTAATGAGGTCGCCAACAGATTATGAGGAAAAAAGGCATGTCACAAAAGTTATGATGACAGGATAGGTTTGTGATGTCACGGTGTGTTAGTGATATCACAATGGCAATATGATGTAAAAAGGGATTATGATGTCACAATGATTATAAGTTCATGATTTGTTTATGATATCCACTTACATGCCACATTTGAAGTAGAATGAAATCACAGAAAAGGCATTCATAATGTGTCGATGATATCACAATGACAATGTGAAATTATAATTTTATCATATTTTAGATTTGTGATTTCACAATGAGCAGATGGTATCACAACGACAATGTGATGTCACAGTTGTGATGACCTCACAAACTTTTTGATGTTAAAATGTCATGTCTGATCCTCAATTGTCACTATTTCAAAGTGGGGATTTGGGTACACAAAGGCACTGTTATGTCACAAAGCTATGCAGTTTTTCAAAGGTTATAAAATGTTATCATAGATTTGGGATGTCACAATGTGATCCTGGTGTCTAAACAGCAATGTGATGTCACAATGGGTTCATGATGTCACAGTGGTTTTGAGGTCACAATGGGTTAGTTAGGTCATGAGTTTGTAATATCACAATTATTTGTCCAATTTCAATCACTACTAGTTATCCATGAGGACACTGTAATAACCAGCAGTGACCCTATAATCCAGGGGAACAGATAGTCATCATGACCTCCTGGTCTGGACCACCAGAGAGGGGGGTGCATGCTGCTGGAGTGGGCAGGACATGCTGCTGAAGAGATAGGTTGTTAAGCCCCACATGGTGAGTTGCCAAGAAGTTATTGGGCATGGACATTTGGGAAGTGATGATTGAAAACTGTTATGCAGGAAACATATTTTAGTGGGGTCAGGGTACAGCCTATATATAGGTTGCATGTTCAGAGCAACAGAAGGGGGAAGAAAAAGGGGAAAGTCCTGGAAGGAAAGAAGTGATGAGACTGCAGGAAGGTAAAGACCTGGGAGGAGAGGAAATTGAGGGAAAGCAGGAGGTGAAGTACTGCAACTGGCCACCTGGATAGGGCAAGGAATGCCTCTCAAGAGGACAGCAACCTGAAGAGAAGAAGGGAATTGTGGAAGGAAAAAAATGAAAAGACCTGAAAAGTAGGACATGTCTGTAGAGATGGAGGATGAAGGGAAAGGAAAAAGCCTTGTCCTTTGAAGTGTGGAGCTTTGGAGATGATTATTTTGGGGGTTGGTTGTTTGAAGACCAGTTAACAAATGGTTGGGCTGCTCTTTGGAGGTTTGAGGGTTCATGGTTGAGGCTACAATTAGCTCTGGGCATCCAGCCCAGGTCAAGGTAGTCTCTTGTTAATAATTTATGAAGACAAGACAGGTTTGTGATGTTACATTGCATTAATGATATTATAATATCAATATGATGTCACAAAGGGATTGCAATGGCTCAATGGTGATGTGGGTTTCTGAAATCAACCTATATGCCACATTTGAGATAGAATGAAATCACAGAATAGGCAATCACATTGTCTCTATGACCTCACAATGAAAATGTGATGTCATAATGCTATGATGTCATTGTCATTTTGGGATGTCACAGTGGGCTGATGGTATCCTAACAACAATGTGATCTCACTCTGTAGATGATGTCACAAAGTTTGTAACAATGGCATATCTGATGTCAGTTGTCCTTTGTTCACAATGAGGCTATGGTTACCCAAAGGGACTGTGATGTTACAAACACCATGTGCTTTTTCAATTGTGCTAAGAGCTCACAACAGGTTTGGGATATCACAAGGTGATCATGATATCACTGTGACAATGTGATGTCACAATGGGTTTGTGATGTCACAGTGGTGATATGTCACACTTGGATAGTGATGTCACAATGAATTGTAAGATCACCATTACATGTCCAATTTCATTCTACTAGATCACAATGAAATACAAGTTTACATACGGAGCTTGAAGTGAGAAAGGCCATAAATTTTGTAAAATATTATGAGGACATAATAGGTTGGTGAAAATGCAAGGGGACAGAGATATCCCATTGGCAATGTGATGTTATCATTACATGAGCTAGTATTGTTTTGAAGTCACAAATGGTGATCCATACAGGTGATGAGGTCACATAGGTTTGTGATTTCACAATGGGATGGTGATATCACACTCTCATGCCAGATATCTAATTGACAATGAATATATGTTCATAAGGGATAATGATGTATCCAAAGGCATATGTTGGCAAAAGTGTAATGGGTCTTAACAGGTTTGTGATGTCACAATGTGACTCAGTGGTGATGACATCTGGCAGTATGATGTCACAGTGGTCATGATGACACAGTGGATTTCTGATACCACATGTCATATCTGAAGTATGAGTTAAACAATTTTATGAACTCAGAGATGCCAAAGAGATCACACTGGCAGCATGTCAAAAAATTTATGAGAATAGGAAAATTTTGTGATGTCACAGTGGTTTAGTGATATCATAATGGCAATGTGGTGTCATCAAGGTATTGTGATGCCATAATGATTATGTGGCCACAATATATTTCTGATATCAACCCACCTGCCACATTTGAAATAGAATGGAATCACAGAATAAGCATTCCAATGTATCTGTGACATCACAATGAACATGTGATGGCATAATGCTATGATGTCATTGTTTTATGATGTCCCAATTGGCTAATGTTGTCATAATGGCAATGTGATGTTACACTGGTAATGATGTCACAAAGTATTTGCGATGTTAAAATGGCATGTATGATCTCAATTTTCATTAGCTCAAAATGAGGCTATGGGTACACAAATAGCCTGTAATGTCACAAAGGCCATGCTTTCTTTCAAAGCTTTTGAGGTCATAATAGGTTTGGGATGTCACAATGTGATCATGGTGGTACAATGGCAATGTGATATCACAATGAGTTTGTGATGTCACTGCAGTGTTTCTGATATCAACTATGGTTACCCAAAGGGACTGTGATGTTACAAACACAAATGGCCTGTAATGTCACAAAGGCCATGCTTTTTTCAAAGTTTCTGAGGTCATAATAGGTTTGGGATGTAACAATGTTATCATGGTGGTGCAATGGCAATGTGATATCACAATGAGTTTTTGATGTCACCGCAGTGTTTCTGATATCAACTATGCTTACCCAAAGGGACTGTGTTGTTACAAACACCATGTGCTTTTTCAATTGTGCTAAGAGCTCACAAAAGGTTTGGGATATCACAAGGTGATTGTGATATCACTGTGACAATGTGACCTTGATGACACCACATTGCCATTATGATATCACTAACCCACTGTGACATCACAAAATTTTCCTATTCTCATAAATTTTTTGACATGCTGCCAGTGTGATCTCTTTGGCATCTCTGAGTTCATAAAATTGTTTAACTCATACTTCAGATATGACATGTGATCATTTGAAATAGAATAAAATCACAAGATATACATTCACAATGTGTCTATGACAGCAAAATGGCAATGCGATGTCATAATGCAATGATGTCACTGTAGCTTGGTGATGTCACAATGAGCTGATGGTGTCATAATGACAGTCATGTCACACTGGTGATGATGTCACAAAGGGTTTATGATGTCACAATGGCATGTCAGTTCTTAATTGCCATTAGTATATAGTGAGGATATGAGAATGAAGTCACAATGACATATACAAATGAACTCTGATGAATCAAAGACCATGTTTTTTTGTCAGAAGTGCTAAGGTTCCTTACAGGTTCTGGTTGTCAAAGTGTTAATGATATAAAAATGGGTTAGTGATGCCAAACTTGTTTACAATATCACATCTTATTTCAATTTTCAATTGCTTCAAGTTCACAATGATACAAGTTCACGGAAGGAGCTTGATGTTTCAAAGGCCATAATTTTCTAAGATGTGGTGAGATTATAATAGTTTTGTGAAAGCATGAGGGTTCAGTAATATCACAATTGCAATATGATGTCATATTATAATGTCATAAGAGTGTTTTATATCACAATTAGTTGGTGATGGCATAATAGTGATGAGTTCAAAATAGTTTTGTGATGTCGCAGTAGTTTGGTGATGTGACAATGGCATTCTAGACCTCAATTGTCATTAACTTATAATGAGTATATGAGTTTAGAATGGGATTGTGAGTATTCAAAGTCATTTGTTGGCCCAAATGGGATGAAGTCAGAACAGATTTGTGATGTGACAATGTGACACAATGGTCATTACGTCTAGCAGAGTGATGTCACAATATTCATAATATCGCAGTATATTTCTAATATTTAATGTCATACCTGAAATAATATGAGGTCAAAAATAGATTGAGCTCTCTATGGGCCTAACACAGTGGCAACATGTCACAAAACTTATGAGGACAGGACATGTTTGAGTTGTCACAGTTGTTTAGAGATATCACAATGGCAATGTTATATCTCAAAGATTGTCATATACCAATGGTTATGAAGTCAAAATGTGTTTTGAAATACAACGAAATCACATAATAGGCCTTCATAATGTATATATGTTGTCACAATGACAATGTGGTGTCATACTGGTATGATGTCATTACAGATTTGTGATGTCACAATGACCTGTTGTCATAATGACAATGTGATGTCACACCAATGATTATATTGTAAATGCTTTGTGATATTACAATGGCATATCTGATCTCAATTGATATTTCACAATGAGGATATGGATACACAAAGGGCCTGGGATGTCACAAAGGCCATGTGTTTTTTCAAACGTGCTAAAGATGTCATAATGGTTTTGGGAGGTATCAAGGTGATTGTAATGTCACAATAGCAATGTGATATCACAATGGCTTTGTGATGTCACATTGGTGATGAGGTCACAATGCACATGACAGGTTTGTGATGTCAGATCAGGTTAATGATATCACAATGCCACTGTGATGTCACAAAGGGATTTTCATGTCACAATGGCTTTGAGGTCCCAATGGATTTCTGATACCCACCAATATTGCTAGCTTGTAATAGAATGAAATCACAGAAATGGAATTCACAATATGTCTCTAATGTCACTATGACATTAATGTCATAATGTTTTGATATTTTAGTGATGTCAAAATGGCATGTGTAATCTTATTGGTAATTAAATTACTATGAGGATTCCAAAAGTTGCTATGTACTGAGTCCTTCAATAGGCACATTGTGCTGAATACATTACACAAGGTTCTTTGTGCTTTTATTTTAAAGTGTGCTGTGTGTTGTCATCCCTAAAGATTCAGTGTTCTGAGTCCTTGAGAGGACAATCACACACACACACACACACACACACACACACACACACACACACACACACACACACACACATAATAACAGAGTGGTACCTTGCACCTGCTTGGTGTGTGGGGTGGATGGAGAAGAGTCTCCCCCAGTGGTTGGGCAGGCAGCTGCTGGGATTGGGGGGAAGCCCTGTGCTGAGGTGAGACTGCTAATGCCATGGCCTGGTAGCCTTAGGGCAGAGTCAGGGAAGCACAAAATCAGGGATGGGAGCATGGCCGAGGTGGGGAGGGGGTATGACTGAGGGGAGAACAAGGCGTGGCCGAAGGGGCACATAGTTGCTGTAGCCAGGGGTACATGGGAGCTGGCATACTTGCACAGCAGGGGCTGGGCATCCTGGGTGAGAAGTGGGGGCAGAAAGAGTAGAGAAGTCAGGCACATACACCAGGGGTGGCAGCATCCATGACTGGCCTCCGCTGCTGTAGGAGCACAGGTCTGGGCCAGGAGCACAGAGGACACAAAGCCCGCAGAGCAGGCACATCCCTCTCACAGCCCTAGGGAGACTCAGAGGCAAGGTAGGCCCTGAGTCCAAGGCCCCTGCACCAGGAGCTCAGCTGTGAAGGGGGCGAGCTCAGCCCTGCCACTTGCCCACCCCTGCCCCAGCCCCTTCTCCTGTCCTACCTGTGGCACCTCGTTTGAAAAAGGTTGCTGCCAGCTTGGACCTGTGGTGCCTCTTGGAGTCACCCATTGATGCTGCACCCCTGGCTTCTTTGCAGCCTTGACCCGGTCATGGTCCCCAGTGGAAGCCACACGGGTCTGCACCTCACGACCTCCCCCTACACCACACCCCCCACGGACCCAGACCTGTGACTCCTGCCTCCCCTCTTGTGTCCCAAACATGCCTCCCCAGCACCAGGCAGGCCAGCCCTGACTCTGCCACAAATGCACCCCAGGAGTGGGGGGTGGAGGGTTTGATGTTGATCCGGGGATCCCACCCCCATCCGTAGTGGCCAGTGTCCCAGGAAAAGGGCAGATGCAGGGATGGATGAAGAGGGGGCTCCACTGAGCTCCTGACCTAAAGCAGTGGGAGCCACAGAGCCATTCATCTGCACCCTTCCTCTTCCTGGGGGGACCTGGTGGCTTTAGTCAGAGGTGGGGAACAGCACCTCCACACTTGCCTTCTTGCGATTTTTCCTTTTTTCTGGGGGTGGGAGGGTGTTGGATGCAGAAGATAGTCCACCCCGATTCTGTGTGAGCCCTTGTCTTTTGTGCTCAGTCACCCTTTCCCCTGAGGAGGGTCCCAGAAGAGCCAACTAGGAAGGTGAGGGCACTAGGGGTCAGATAGAAAGTGAATGTCTGGGAAGAACACGCCCCTCCAACACATGTACACCCTGCCTGTCCCCCCCACTCCAGCTGTCAACAGCATTCTCAGGGTGATCACATTTCCGAGCTCTGCCAGCATCTGCTGGTGCTCCAGGTCCATCTGGTTTCCTGATCCTCCCCAAGAATCCACCAAGTCACCCAGAAGCATCTAGGCTGGAATATGAAGTTCATCCATGTATGTAGCCTTCTGGACCCCATCCATTTCACCAACACTGCCCCTACCCCAAGTCAGACACTGCTCTGGGGGCACCATGACCTCCTGCTTGTTTTCAGTCCAGGCTCTGAAGAGCCACCTGTCTCAGGACTCCTTCACCCAGAGTCCTGGCCTAGGGTTTTGGTGAATGGGGAGTCAAGGCTGGTTATTCCCAAGGAAAAATATCTGGCCCTGTAGAAAGGGTGAGGCAGGGTGATTCAGCATTATTAGAGCGGTGCTTCCTTGGGTCAAGCCCCTGGTTCGGACAAGGGAACTCCTGTGCTCCAGCTTGTACATTGCCCCAGATGAGGAACCAACAAACTCAGGAGGGGCACTACTCTGAGTCTATGTGTGTGTGTGTGTGTGTGTGTGTGTGTGTGTGTGTGTGTGTGTGTGTGTATGTGTGTGTGTGTGTGCATGAGAGAGAGAGAGAGAGAGAGGGAGGGAAAGAGAGAGAGAAAGAGAGAGAGAGAGCCTGACTGTGCTCAGGTGAGTGATCAGTTGGCAAATTGCAGGTGCTGCATGGATGAGTCTACAGTCACTGTTCTGGATGTGTGTGTGTGTGTGTGTGTGTGTGTGTGTGTGTGTGTGTGTGTGTGTGTGTGTGTGTTGTACTTTTTGCATCAATGCCAAGTATGAGACCAGCCATAATTTTTGTTTTCACCTTCACTGTTTCATGGCTCCTTTGGGGAAGATTTCAGTAGACATTCCTTTCCACCTCTCTCTTCCCCCTTTCCTATAGCCCACAGTAGCTGCTGGGCCTGTGTGGGTCTCCCCTAGGAGGCCTGTGTGAACCACAGTTCAAAGAGTACACCTTCTGTCTTAAGCCTGAAGGTTTGTGGGCCATACTCTTCCAGCCAGACAGTCTGCTATCGTTTGTATAGTTGGAGCTAATACAAGGTTTGGGAATGTGACTGCCAAATGTAATTAGGGAACCAGATTGGGGGGTTAGTAAGGCAGGGGCTGTGAAGCTGGGAGGGTCTGGGAAGTGGTGAATGGTGTGACATTGCAGATGGTTCACTACTACCGAGGATGAGAGGGCAACGTTACCCATGGCATTGACGGTGTCCATGGGCATCTGGGAAGGGAGCTCTGGGATCCCACTGGCGGTGTGGATTCCCTCCCGGGGGAGTGCACTGGAGGGAAGTCCTCCCTGGGGTCCTGCAGACTCTAATCTGTGTCCTGCCTGTGCTGTTTCCAGCTGGGCAGTGATAGGCAAGTGCATTCCCCCTGCTGGAGCCTGCTCGGTGTCAGGCCGTGGCAGTTAGCTAGGGCTTGCTGAATGCGTTTCTGCAACCTGCTGTGGGCTGTCTGGAAAGAAAAGAGGACCGCTAACTTTGGAAACCATTAAATTTGATTGGGACAACTGAAATGCCAGCTTTTCCAGGGTTTTTTCTTGAAGCTGGCAATTTCCACTAATGCCTGGGATTATGGGTCAAATTAGATGGACCATTTCAGCCAACAATCAATATATCACAAGCAGAGTTCCCAAGCCAGATGGTCTCTTGCTATGAATGTTGTGCCTTGATTGCTTTTATGCGGCAGCTGTTGATTCTCCTCTGACTCTCTCTAGTGTGAACACCACTATTGAGTGAAGGGTTAAAGTACTTGAGACAGTCACAATTTGTTGCTTGTTTCAGAGCAGAACAACACGTGGTGCTAAACCACCTGGTTGTGTGCCTTTATAAGACCTGTAAATCTTTAGCTCGGGGCTCTCTTCCTGGGCTCTGCTGTATCAGAGTGTAGGACAAGGCCCGAGCTGCAGCTCGTTTAAATAAAACAGCTGTAGAGTCTGACTCTTGGTGGTCGCCTTAGTGGGGGTCCTGCGACCTAGACATAACACTGAGGATGTCATGGGGAGCAGAAGTTGTGACCTCACCATCCCTAGGCAGCCAGCTGTGCGTAGAGAGGATTCTCAGCACCTGCACTAGACTCTGGGAGATTCAGAAACCCAAGATGCCTCGAGGATCCTTTCTCTGCAACATGAAACTTGGAGGCCAGATGTGGTGGGCCATCCTGGCTGGCTCCAGGGGTAGGAGAGTAGGTCCCTTGAGCCTGGCCTTCAGCTCATGGCAACCTCATTCACTCCTGAGTGGGGAATTGAGTGCCACAGAGCTGGTCAGCCGCTGACTAGAGAATCTTGAGAAGATAGGTATCCCAGAGGCCCCGGAATCCAGCGAGTACACAGGGGATCATGTCTTAAGAGCCAAAAGAGTTAAGTTCTGTGACACCAGGAGGGTGGGAAGAGGGAGGAGGGAGAACTGTAGGAGAGCTACATCAGGCTTTGCCCCACCGACAAGGATACTTACCTGAATGGGATGGGACTATTCTGTAGTATTATCCAACAAAGAGGTACAGTGTGCACCAGGCTCTGGAGGGGTCATAGACAATGAGAGTTTCCAGTGCTGGTTCCACAGCACATGAAGAAACATTGGTTTCAGCTGGATGCTGGTGCTTCATGCCTGTCATCCTAGCTACATAGGAGGCTGTGATGGGAGGATCGATGCTTGAGGCCCAGGCAGGAAAGCCTGTAAGACTCTTATCTCCAACTAACGACCAAAAAGAAAACACCAGAAGTGGATATGTGGCTCAAGCCATAGCCTGTTGGCCTTGAGTAAAAATGCTCAGGGACAGCACCTAGGCTCCGAGTTCAAGGCCCAGGAGTGTGAGAAAGGAACGAAAGAGAGAAAGAAGAGGGAAGGCCAGATGGAGATAAAGAGGAAAGGAAGGAAGAAGGGAGAAGATGTGAGCCTTGATTTGGATTTCTGACATCCAGGAGCTGTGTGGTACCCGACTGCAGAGGGAAGCAACCTCGGGTAGACACTAGGACTCAGGGCAAGTCACCAGGTTTCAGTCATCCCTGGCGCCAATGAGTTTATTTTCTAGTCAGATAAGAACAAGCTGTCCAAGGCCTAGGGAGGTATTGGTGTGAGGGAGTGTCAGAGGAGGGGGGCAAGGGATAACCAGGAAGATTAAGAGGGAGAACGATTACAGGTCAGGAGTATCAGCACATTGGAGCCATGACTTCTCCTTACAACCTAGACCAAAATTGATAGAGCCTTTGACCCATCCACACTGCTATTAAGAGTCCTGGAACATTGGGTTCACCATTGACCTCCTGGTTATTGCCCACTGCAGGATGACTGTGCAGTACATCCTTGGGGACTGGGACTTTCCAGGGCTCAACCTGAATTTGACAACCCCCTCCCCTGTTCTTTCCTCCACCAGGGACAGAAGTAAGCTGGCCACTAGTACAGGACAGCCAGGGAATGAGGGTGGGAGTAAGGACCCTTGAGGCCCCAGACTCTTCTAGGGGGCGCTAGGACCCCGTGATTGCCATTTTCAGAGGATGACATAGGTCTCTTTGCTGGGTCAGCATTTAGTCTAGATGGCAGATCTGGGATTTAGAGAGGGCAGACAGAAGGTGGGGCAGGTTTGGATAGAGGCTGGTGGGAAAACCAGAGGCACTGGTCTCTGAGCAGGGTTGTTTCTTTGAGGATACTCACAAACCAGGAACATTCCTGGGAGAGATCATCCCTTTTCTCCTTCCTGAGAGAGAGGGACCTGGAGCCCTTGAGTCTGTGTCCCTTGGCCGAGAAATCCTTTCATTCCCACATCCTGTGGTTGGATAACTAGACCTCACCTCCCTACCCAGTGTAGAGGCAGCACAGTGAGAGATCTTGAGTCTTTGATAAGGTCAGGGGATCCTGAATATGCGATTGTACTTGAACATCCTAACTTGGTGCATGGTAAGTTCCATCTATGATTAGCATGATGTAGGACATAGAATCTAGAGAATCAGAGCAGGAAGGGGTCTGTTCTGGGAGTCTTGAGTATTATGTGTGAGCTTTCAGCTTGCGTATGCCCACCTGCTTCCCTTTCTTGGGTGGGTCTTTGCTAGAAACTAGGGACTGGGTTCTATCCCTTGTCATTTATACTCAAAGCTAGCACTCTACGATTTGAGCCACAGCTCCACTTCCAACTTGTTTGGGTATTTATAATTGGAGATAAAGAGTTCTCATGGACTTTGTTGCCAAGGGTGGCATCCAACTGCAGTCCTCAGATCTCAGTCTCCTGAGGGGATAGGATGGCAGGCACGCAAAAGTATCTTTGGCCGTGTGGCACTAGCTCTGACTGTCATCCTAGGTGCTCAGGAGGTGACATCTGAGGATCAGGGGTCAAAGCCAGCCTGGGCAGGAAAACCTTGAAGCTCTTATCTCCAACGAACTGCCAGAAAAGCAGAAGTGGTGTTGTGTTGTAGCTTAAGTTGTAGCGTGCTCGCCTTGAGCTGAAATGCTCAGGGACAGCACCCAGGTCTAGGGTTCAAGCCCCACAAATGAAAAAAGAAAGTAAGTAAAACATATTTGCCTGCAAAGGATGGTCCAGGTGTGGGAGGGACGAAGATGGGGTTGCTGTGGTTGGGAAACCAGGTGCTTGCCCCACTGTACACTCATTTCTAAGAACTCCCCAAGTTTACCCCAGCTTGAAGTCACAGCTTCAAGAGGACGTGGCTTCTGGCAGGCAGGGAGTGGGTGAATGGCTGCAGGGATGGGATTGCTGTGTCTGTATTCTCTCCAATAAAGGATGGATTTGGATGCTTGGTGACAAAGTCTGAAGTGAAGGGTTGCAAGAAGTTTGTGGCCTTATGAGATGGTTTTCCTCTGGGTATGTGAAGGTGGCTGCAACCGGAATTCTCCAGTGGCTCACAACTGTCATCCTAGCTACTCAGAAAGCTGAGATGTGAAGACCATGGTTCAGAGCCAGTTTGGGCAGAAAAGTCTGTGAGACTTGATGTCCAATGGACCACCAGAGAACAGGAAGTGGTGCTGTGGCTTAAGTGGGAGAGTGCTCACCTCAGCTGAAAAGTTGAGGGACAGTGACCTGGCCCAGAGTTCAAACCCCATGACCAACAACAAAAAAAGAGGTGGCTAAGTTTTCTGCATAGCAGTATGTACGGTATGAAATGCCATGCTGGTCTATGAGACATTCCAGATATATGAGAGGCTCAATGTTTTGTCTACAGTCGGTCTGAGGTCAGTAGTGACACCTTCTTGGGTGTGGGATGTGATCCTAATGGAATGAGTTCATGGTTCTGTTCTCAGGGACTGCTGAAGCCTTGGGCTGTGTGTGTGTGTGTGTGTGTGTGTGTGTGTGTGTGTTGTATCTGTGTCTGTGTCTGTGTGTGTTTGTCAGTAGAAGAACTGGGCCTTGAACTCAGGGCATAGGTGTTGTTCCTTACCTTCTGAGCTCAAAGCTACTGTTTTGACACTTGAGCCACAGGTCAATCTCTAACCATTTCGTAGTTCACTGTAGATAAGAGCCTCTGAGCCTTTCCTGCATAGGCTGGCTTTGAACTGTGATACTCAGACCACAGCCTCCTGTGTAGCTAGGATGACAGACATGAACTACCTGTGCCGGATTTGTGTGTGTGTGTGTGTGTGTGTGTGTGTGTGTGTGTGTGTGTGTGTGTGTGTGTGTAGAAGTGGGTTCCAACAAGGAGCGCTGGACCCTTTCGTAACTTCTAACTGCTATCTTTGGGGGGTGCATTGATGTTTTGTCTTAGGTTTGGGGGCCTGGAAGGGTGAAACGCTTAAATTATAAGACCAAGGGGTCTGTGTTCCCTGGAGCTGTCTTCTCCCTTGTCCCTGGTTGGTGGCAGAGGGAGCTTGGGAGGACCTGGGGGCGGGGCCCACAGGGGGTGCCTCTACAGGGGGACAGAGAGTATGGCCAGCACTTAATAAGTATGCCAGTTCTGTTACTATGGAGCGCACTGGATGGGTCAGACTCTGGGTCTTCTCATCATGAAGTCTGATGGGTGAGGCCAACCCTATTTTAAATCTTGACCTATGATCTTCAGATCTCAGCCTTCTGAGTAGCTAGGATTATAGGCATGAGTCTGTGGCACCGGGCCTCTGATTCTTTTTGGTATATTAGAGTTTTAACTCAAGGCCTTAGGCTTGCCAGTCAGGTATTCTACCATGAAAGCCAAGCCTTTCTGTCTTGGGCATTTCCGAGATAGAGACTCAATATATGCTCAGGCTGGGCTGGATCACGATCCTCCTGTGACAGGTGTTGGCCACCATGACTGGTTCTCTGCATCAGGATGCTAGACAGGTTGCACCACGTTTAGTCATCGGTTTAGATAGATAGTCCCAAACTCTTAGCCCACAGCAGCTGATTCTTGACCACAGGTGAAGCTCTGGGCCTTGACCATTGGACCTCAGTATACTCCTGGGACAGTTGTGAGGAAACAAGGGATCAATATAGGGGGATCACTGGGGCAGGGCCAGGCATAGAAGGAGCATTTGCAAGATATGGTTCTTGGAAATTCTGTGAGCATATGTCAGGAAGATATCCTGCAAGGGCTCAGATGGGGCCTGTTATTTGTCGTGCAACAGGTATGGGATTATGAAACAAAACATGGCTCTCTGTCATCCTTACCCTATCCCCATGAGGAAGGGGATCCTTCAGTGTGTTCAATTTTGCAGCTGGGGCAAATGAGGCACGAAGAAGCTGGGTGACCTATTCATGACCCCCAGTTTACAGGAAGCTCAGCCTGACTTCTCTGCCATGCTCCCTATGACAATGGCTGCTATTCAGTCCACTTGTTGTGGTGGAAAGTCCACTTCTTGTCAGTCCTGGGGCTTGAACTCTGGTCCTGGGCGCTGTCCCCTAGCTCCTCAGTTCAAGGCAGGCGCTCTACCACTTGAGCCCTCAGCACCACTTCTGGATTTCTGGTGTTTCTTTGGAGATAAGAGTCTCATAGGCCGCTCCTGCCTGCGCTGGCTCTAAACCATGATCCTCATATCTCATTTTCCTGTATAGCATTATGCCTGTGCCACTAGCATCAGGCATAATTCCAATTCTGACTTTCTTTCTCTCTTTCTCTCTCTCTTTCTTTCTTTCTTTCTTTCTTCCTTTCTTTCTCTCTCTCTCTCCCTCTCTCTCCCTCTCCTCTCTCTCTCACTCTCTCTCACTCTTTCTCTCTCTCTCTCTCTGTCTCTCTTTCAGGAACTGGTTGAATGGATCCTGCAGGAGGTGGCTCAGCGTCTCCATGTGGCTGGGACCCACGGTGACCCTCTCATTCTGGAGTGGGCTGTGGGTCAGGAGCTGTCTTGCTCAGCCTTTTGAAATAGCTCCCTGAGGTAAGCCCCTCTGTGCCAGGGCTAGAACATTACGTTTATTCATCGTCCATCCATCTTCTGAGTACTTCCCCACTACCCTCTGCTAAGACAGTTAAAGGAAATTGGATGAGGAGGCATTGTGTTGTCCAACCACCCAGCATGATCCTGGGCCTCTGATCCTCACCGCCATCTATCTGGCCAGACCCCGATTATAAGAAAATGAAATCATTTTATGTCTACTTCTCTTTGCTGGGGTGTGTTATTTCAGGGAGGGGGGCGGTGTGCAGAGGAAAGACTCCAGACATGACACCTCTTGGGGTACATTTGTTCTTGTGAAAAAGCCAAGTCATTGCTGTGGTTAAGGAAGTAGCTGCCATCAAACTGATCAGGAACAATGCTCAAAGGTAAGTAGGCAGGCTGTTGAAGTATCAAACACACCCATGATTACTTCCCACTCACAATAAGGGGGGTGCAGTGCAGGTGGCCGGCACTGGCCCTAGGGGAATATAAATGGATGGTGGCCTTCAGGTACTGGTGGCTCCCACCCATCATCCTGGCTATTCAGGAGGCTGAGGTCTGATGGCAATGACTAAGGGCCAGTGCAGGCAGGAGAGTCTGTAATATTCTTATCTCCCAAAAACCACATCCCCCCACCAGAAAAAAGCCAGATGTAGTTCTGTGGCTCAAGTGGTAGTGCCTCAGCCTTGAATGAAAGAAGCTTAGGGAAGACACTGAGGCCCTGAAACCCAGCCCTAGGACTCACAAAAAAATAATAAAATAAATGAATAGTGGGCACGAATTATCTCACTACCAAAAAGAATGGATTCAGTCTTCTCTCTGGTACTTGTAGCCAAAAGTAAGGGGCTTCCTTTGATGCTCCTCTAAACCTCCCCTTCTCTCCATTAGCTCTCCAGGCCTCAGTTTCAGGATAGAATTCAGATCATCCCACTCAATGTAACCTTATGTACCCTCCCCTACCCACCTTCCTTGGGGTGGGGATCCTGGATGTACTAACCACTGGGAGGATGAGGCACTTCAGAGATGGGGGTAGTTATCTCCGAAACTCTCTCTCTCTCTCTCTCTCTCTCTCTCTCTCTCTCTCTCTCTCTCTCTCTCTCTCTCTCACACACACACACACACACACACACACACACAATCACACATACACACACACACACACACGACTATGTTTATTGCAGCACTATTTACTATAGCTAAGATATGGAACCAACCCAAATGCCCCTCAGTAGATGAATGGATCAAGAAAATGTGGTATATATGCACAATGGAATTCTGTGCCTCCATCAGAAAGAATGGCATTGCCCCATTTGTTAGGAAATGGAAAGAGTTGGAAAAAATTATATTAAGTGAAGTAAGTCAGGCCCAAAGAAACATAGGTCCCAGGGTTTCCCTTATTTGCAATATCTAGTATATGTCTGAGTCTAGCAGAAAAGGTCAGATAAGGTGATGTTAGGGAAATGAACCCTAAGATATGTATTCAAATGTTATTTTTTTCTTTCATGCGATTGTTTCTAACACATTTATAAGATTATTTCTTCATTGCTTTGTATGTCCCTCCCCCACAGTATAACACCTGCTTCCATTGTATTTTATGTCGGTATAATTTGTGGAGGAGAAGGGGAAAAACAAATTGTTTAAATAGGGATACAGGTGGACCCATTCCAACAATGTGATGTACAAGTCGTTATGTCGAAAACGAACTTTACAATTTTGATGCGGGGGGGGAGGGGGAGCCGGGAGGATTTGGTGGGGGGGCAGGGGGAGGATGGGAAGGGATGGGAAGGGGAAACAAAGGAGGAGGCTACAATGCTTGATAAGAAATGTACTCATTATCTTGCCCATGTAATTGTAACCCTTCTGTACAGTATTTTCAAAAGAAAAAAAATTATGGCAGGTAAAGTATAATTGTTCAAACTTTTTAATAACATAGCCTATTAAGAAAATTTAAGATTGCCTGGTAAAATAGGCTTTCATTCAAAGAAATTCATGGAGATTTAGCAGAGAGGGTGCAATGTGGGTGAAAACGGATCATTTTCACTATAAACAAACAAACCTCAAAAACCTTGCTATAAATACTGTAGGTTCCCTTGAGATTTCTCCTTACCCAGGGAATATACTCTTATTGTGTGAAACAAGGTTCTAGTGGAATTTAAATTCAAAGTTCTTAAAAAAAATAAGACAGCAAAATTGGTGAATTGACCTTTGATTACCAAACAGTAATTCTCTGAAAAAGATAATTTGGGTCAAAATATTTAGGGAGAAAGTGCCCTCCACAATGAAAGAAGGTATTGGGGTTACATTTTTCTGTTTGCAATACTTTCCACAATGTCTTTGCGCGTGAAGCAGTGAAACACAGAAAAACATCAGATTGGATTCTTCAAACCAATTATTTCACATTTCTAAGTAGTTCACAAAATATAATATCCTTATTAACATGAGATAGTGAAGACTTCCATTATTACATAAGCCAAAAAGTTTTGGGATCAGAAAAGAATTGAGCAGGGCTGGGAAGGTGGCTCAGTGGTAGAGAGCTTGCCTTGCATGCATGAGGCCCTGTGTTCGATTCCTCAGCCCCACATAAGCAAAAAGAAAAAAAAAGCCAGAAGTGGTGTTGTAGCTAGAATGCTAGCCTTGAGCTGAAGAGCTGAGGGACAGTGCCCAGGCCCAGAGTTCAGGCCCTTCGATGAAACCCCCCCAAAAAAAGAAAAGAATTGAGCAAATTGAAAAGGTAAGAAAAGGCATTCTTAGAAGCCCTAGCTAAGCATATTGGCTTCAGCAGTGGAGGGAGGCCAAAACTTTCTGATATAGATTGTGTTAATATTTTTGGTACCTAAAGTGATTTTACAGAGCCTATTTGGCTCACTACAATTCAGAACAGACTGAATGAAGACATGAAAATAAATTCCACATCCAAATAAAAGAGTTTAATAAGAGAAACCATGACAATGTAGCATTGGGGTAGGCCTTATAGTCCTTCAGCTTGACAAGACTTGAAGTCAAGAAGCTGTAATTAATTGGAAATCAGGCAAGAGCTAAGAGGAGGACGTCGAAGTAGGACAAATAAGTATTGTCCGTTGTAAGAAACACTGTCATACAAGGTATGGGTGATTTAAGTCTGGTCGTCTTCATGCACCTTGTTGAATAAATGCAAGACCAAGAGAAAAAGAATCTATTGAACTAATTTTACAAAGAATAACTTCACTGTTTCTGATATGGTATCTAAGGAAAGTATTAAGAGAGAAGATAAAAGTGGAGTATACTTCGGTTTCCTCTAAGCATCTTGTTAGCAAAATATATCTTTGAGTTTAGAAGTGATTGAACCAAAAATTTGTGGAGTACTTATTTCTGTGGGCACTTTAGACACAGGAAGACTTTAAAGGTAAAAGAAAAAAGAAAAACGAATAGCCAAATATTTGTGATCACAGCTTCTTGGACTGGTTTTTTGGAGACAAAGTTTTACATTAAAGTTTGTCTTCATTAACATAGATGTTGGGTTTTCGTGGCTACCAAATACAAGGGTGAAGTTTAATGGACTCGTTTGTACAAGTAAATAACATGATAGAAAAAAAATGGCAAGTAATATTTAGTGAATTAATTTGACCAATTACTTGCCAGAACAAAGAAGGAAAGATATAATTCAAAATAACTTGACTTAAAAGTATGAAAAAAGAGTAGTGAAGAGAGATGAGAGAAAACATAGAGGACTGTTTTGTCTCCAGTGGAGTAATGGGTTCTTGATCTTGTTTCTTCCATTCTATCTTCACAAGCTATCAAGTGTGTCTCAGGACTGGAGTATCCAGTTCAGGCAAAGAAAACTCACAGAAGAAAATATTTGCAGCAGATATAGGTGATTTATAACCTTAGACAATCTATTTGAATCCTGTCAAAATTCTCCCCTATCCCAAACTGCCCTTTTGAACAGCTTTATTTGCTTTTCTGAAGACTGCCCTTGATTAACTATTTAAAATTTTGTGAGGTCATAATCATACTCTCTAGAGATTGCTGTTTGGTTGTGATTTTTGTGTGTTTTTGTTTGTTGTTGTGTTTTTTAACTGAATTTCAGAAGTTTGTGCAAGGGTGTTACAATTAAATATGTCTAATTGTCCAACGCTCCTGGATCAGAGTCACTCCTTCTATCATTCTCAACCAACTCCTTCTCCAAGATTTATTTCAGATTTACTACTTCCTTTATCACATGTGTACAGTGAGTATTCTAGCTTGACTTGCCTCTTGTTCCATTTTTCATTCATTCTATATCTTTACAATTATTCCTCTCTGATTTCAACTTCCTGATAGTCATTCTGTTAAACTGTCTGTTAATACTTTGAAAGGTTTATATATATTCCATGGAGTTTCAATCCTGCATATACTTGAAGTGATGTCCACTTATATTTCCATAATTCATTCATCTGCATTAACAATTTGCAAGACTGGAGACGTGAAACACCTAGACATGATTTTATTCTCATCTATTTGGAAGATTACTCTGTAGTCAACAAGAAAGTTTAAAAATGACTTAGAATGTATTCCTAACTACCAGTTTTTATAAATGGCTTTGTACAATGGTTTCCAATTATTTTATTTTACATGGGATAATATTTTCTACTACCTAAAAGTTTTGCAAAAAGAAGAAAACTGCAATTTACTACTATAGAGGAATATAATGGAAATAGAAGACAGATTTTATGTTCGTCACATCTGTGATGTGTACCCATATTCAAGACTTAAAATCATATTTCTTACTATGTTAGACACATAGGGAAAAACATAAAACAACATATGATAAGGCAACTATTCGTGACTTTTTAAAATGTTCTTATTATGTGATGAAATTTACTTTATTAGCTAATGTTTTGGTTTGAAATATGGGAGGCTGATTTATTTAACAAATTTTCGAAGGCACCTACTGAACAACACAAATGGTGGAGGGTACTATTTCTATCATTGGTTTGAGAATGACAACATTTTTATACTACAGAACCAAGTTTTACTGAAGTACCTATGTTTTGAAGCACTAATGATCTTCTCAATGTTTTACTGAATTATATTTGACTTCTAAGTCGTTTACCTAGCCTTGGTAGACCAATTATGGATCTATCATTCCAGGAAATATTTTTTGGTTTACTTTCTCTGGACTGAAATTTTTCAGTAATCATTAGAGGAGGGGTATTAAAAATAATCTTGTGACATTGGTGATCTTGTTCACTCATATGGGCTGGTCATTTGTAAACTGAAATTTTGAATTACTGTACTTTTTCTCAGATTTTGTGATATCATCTTTCATTTTAAGTTGCCTTGTACTTCACAATTGCTTACCGCTACTTTCTGTGTCTTAAGGAATTGAGGCCCTGAAATATTATAGGAAATGAGAAATTGAGATGGGTTTTCAATTTCTTTTTGTTGGCATGCTGCATGTGCTTAGGTGAGAAGTCTTGCCCTTGTTATCTGATGATGCGGATAACTGGGACCTGAGATCCTAGGACCTGTGGGTCCTGCAGAAGAATAATACCTTTTAGATATCATATCATCAAAATTTGGGTATAATCAGTAGGAATGCTTCAGAAATATGGAGAAAAACAGTTTGGAATTGGTGAGTTAAAATACTAAACAGAGAAGCATAGTAAAATCCCTTATAGATTAGAGGAAAACAACAAAATTTTTTACCATGTGAATTCAAAAGACCAAGAACACTTAGAACGTATCACAAGTTTATATTGAAGAATTGCATTGATACTTTTTATATCCTAATATATATTCTAAACCTATTTATTTATATTCCAATCTATTTATTGGCATAATTATCATTTATTTGTCAAATTATCAATTAATTTTACTAAGATTCACTGTGTGAAATATAAAATCAGCACGTATAAATATAAAATATATAACTATATATAATATATAAAATTGTTTTGCATTGTTCTGTTATGGTTAGGGTATCAAAAGCAACTCTGTTTTAAAGTATTATTTCATTATCTCTACCTCAGTGTTTGGTAGAGTTAGACCTAATGCTTTACCATTTGTAGATGTACAGCCTAGAGGCAAGAGGAAACACTGTGATTAAACATTACCAATTTAAGGCCTAATATCGAGGAGAAACATGGACTTCTCCTGGAGCTATGGAAATATTTGGTGATAGAAAGTCAGTAGTGTGAGTTCCTGGTTGGTTGGATGGTAAACAGGCGAAGACACTAGGTAATCATGCATATGAACAATTTTTTTATCTTCTTGACGTCAGCTACTTTTGAAACGATAGGTATAATAAACAATTACATTTTCATAAAATACCTTCTAGTCTGAACAATTCTGTCTGAACTGTTCATCTCTCTATGATGCCTTGTAACATTTAACTTTTGTTCCATTAAGACAACCTATGCTGTCAGGTTAAGATATTCTGGTTGGTCTGTTCCTACATGGCAAAAAGGTAAAGGGTCAGGTAGTCATTTGTGCCAGTAAGACCTCATTTGGGAAATTTTAAACTTCAGAAATTTAGAAATAGCTCTTAAGCGAAGCTTATATTGAATCCATTAGCTCCACAAAGGTAATTCAGTTGATATATAAGTACTTGAAAAGCCATCACCTTTTTTTGGGGGGGTGGTCCGGTCGTGGGGCTTTAACTCTGGGCCTGGGCGCTGTCCCTCAGCTCTTCAGCTCAAGGCTAACGATCTACCACTTGAGCCACAGTGCCACATGCCTCCAGCCCTAAAATATCCTGATTAATTTTCAGATAGAATCTGGCTTCCTACTTGTGTATGATCATGGGCGATGTCCATTTGATGTTATTCTTCCTGGAAATTAGAATAACAGGTGCCAGGCATAGTGTATAGATCTTTCTGTCCAGTCTGAGCTTTATCCACTAGCCTCACAACAGTAGACTCCCATATCGTCAGGATTTTCATAAGCTTATCATACCTGATTTTTAAAAAATCGTTGCATTTCCTGCTGGTTCTTGAATACTGAATTAATTTGTGTTTTCTTGGGTTGTTTTGTTTCATTTGAATGTATGTGTTGACTTATTCCTCACTTTTCCTTTTCCTTCACTCACGTTCTTACCTAAAATGCTGAGAAATTAATTCTTCTTTCTCAAGATAGTCAAGGTGAACATTATTAGTCCAAAGTAATTTAAGTAATATTTAAACACCTTCATATCTATGAATAAGATACGAAAGCTAGGCGCTGAGAAGGGTCTTTTTATTTTCACAGTCGCCTTTGGCATACACAGACAGATCATGGATTATATGAAGATAATAAAACTACAGATGCTTGCCAGGAGGAGAAAATCCTATTACTAATTGTTTGATAGAGGCTTCCCTTCTTGTGAAAGAAATATGTTGCTTGATGCAGGATTTCAAAAAATCATATTGCTAGGAAGAACCTAAACAATCTCCTAACACTACAGAGTTGAGAGAGATGAACTGACCTCCTGCATAATTTACTTTTGGGTCAAATAAAATCAGGTTTCCAAAAAGAGAGTAGACTTTAGAGAAACATGATGAGTTGCATGTAAATAGGTGCTTAGCTGATTTGGTCAATTGGTGAACTAATGCAGGGAAAGTACAGCAAGGTAAAAATATAAAGAACTCTGCATTAAAATACTCATTTGTGTGTGTGTGTGTGTGTGTGTGTGACTGTGTGTACATGTGCCTGTACACACACGTGCATGTGCATGTGCTCATGCATGCATTCGTCATTCCTGAGGCTTAATAGTGCCTGGGCACTATCCCTAAGCTTCTGTGCCCAAGGATAGTGGTCTACCACTTTGAACAGTGGTCTTCAGATCTCAGCCTCCTGAGTAGCTTGCTAAGGTGATTCAGCCTCTGAGTAGCTAGTTAAATTCTTCTTGTCCTCTATGGTTCATTGCTCTTTCATTCTTTCCTGAGGTAATCACAAGCCTAAGTCATAATATGTCTAATTGCTTTACAAATACGATTACTGCTTGGCAGCAGAGGCTCCAATCTGTACTCTTAACTACATAGGAGGCTTGAGAACAGAAACTAGGCCAAATTTTAATGGACTTCCTTCTCAATCTATAGCTGGGTGCATTGGATCATTTCCACCATCCTGCACTATCTAGAGACTAAGATTGGAAGAACTGCAGGATCAAGGCCGGCCAAGGTAGGAAGCTAGAAAGTTGGTGTGCAACTCTGATGCCATTGATGATGGGAAGGCTAAAAGGACAGAACAGGTGCATGTTCTTATGGAAAGGGAACCCCTATCCTAAAATTAACCACTGATATGATGCCAGCCTAGCAAGAACAATACTCCAATTGAAATCCCCATAATTGCGCACAACCAAACTAGGTATATACATTAACATCCAAAAACGTATTACAATCTGTTCTTTGCTCTAATATAATCTTTATCTGATTATCATATGATGTGAAAAAAGTTTCTTCATTAACTTATGATATATTTTAAAAGACCTAGAAAATTCTTTCTCACGTATTAAGTGAAAACAAATGGCAAATTGCCTCATTCCTTACATATTTGACTACCACTAAAAATGCATCTAATTATTATAGTAATATATTCTGATTTATTACTTTACTTTGTAACAGTTTTTAAGCTTTTGGCTTTTCTGCTGAAGTTTAAGTATTCAAATAGAATCATCAAATTATATTCCTCGGGTACTTGGAGCAGTTTTTTACAAGGTTTTTAAGCGATGGCTTCTAAGAATTCTTAATTGGTATATTATTTGGTTTATTTTTAATTTCAATTTAATTACATTGTAAAGGTAATGTACAGAGGGGTTACAGTTACATAAGTAAGGTATATTTTTAATGGAAAGAGCATTGTTATCCACTCCATCGATTTTTTTTGTACACTCAAACAACTACGGAGGCTTTTGCTGTTGCTATTGATCAATGGGTACTTTTGCTTTCTTTGTTCATGCATTTTGTTATTATAAAATTGATATACAATGGGTTTACAGTTACTTAAGTCCACCAAAGGGTACACTTCATTTTATTTTCTAAATTTCAATTTTTGAACTTAATTATTTTCTTTTGTTTTTTGGGGTAATTCTTTTTTCAGAGTTGTAGGATTAGTTAATTTAATTTTGCATGATTTTTACACATGTAAATTATTCAGATACATACATTTTGCTTTAAAAATAGTTAACATGTGAATTTCTAAGATTATTTTCTTAATTTTTTTTGGTTGGTGAATTTAAATAAATTTATTTTTTTAAGGTTCTAAACATATTTTTCCAGTTATCAAATACTTACTGTATTTTCAAGAAGCACAAACTTTATTAAGAAAGGTTTCATTACCTGGTCACTTTTTTTGTAAATATTTGTACTTGAATTAAAAAAAAAAAGTTTAATCTGGGCATGGTGATTTGTGTCTTCCATTTTCAAGTTATAGTAGGAACTTTAAGGAGGGTTTGTAAATAGGGAAAGCCTGAGAAACTATGAGATCTTAGTACAAAAATATCCAGAGTGGGACTGGGAAGGTGGCTCAGTGGTAGAGTGCTTGCCTTGCATGCATGAAGCCTTGGGATCGATTCCTCAGCACCACATAATCAAAAAGAAAGAAGCTGGAAGTGGCGCTGTGGCTCAAGTGGTAGAACACTAGCCTTGAGCTGAAGAGCTGAGGGACAGCGCAAAGGCCCTGAGTTCAGGCCCCACAAGACCCCCCAAAAATATCCAGAGTGAAATGAATAGAGATATAGCCATCCCTAGTGCAATATAGAGCACCTGGTTATCATATTCTAAATCTTGAGTTAAAACTCCAATAACATCAATCTTTTGTAAAACTAAAAGGATACATGTTTCAAAATGTTTATTGTTTAAAACTCTTTTCGAAGGTTCTCCTGTCTTCTATTTCTTAACTTTCAATTTACTTAATCTATAAGAATCCAAGTATATCGTGACTATTTTATTTCTACTAAATTTTAAATAGTACAAGCAATATTATGATTCAATATATTAACCTACTTTTACTATTTGTAATAATTTACTCTGTTAATATGATAATATCAATATTCCAAATGTGTGTATTGTGTGTGTGTGTGTGTTTATGTGGTTTGTGTGTGTATGTGTGTGCTTTGTGTGTACTTTGTAATGCTTGGGTGATCACTCTACTGTTTCACATATGCTGAGCCAAGTTTTTACCACTGAACTATACTGTCTAGTTATAATGTAAATATTGTTTTAAATTATGACTTTTAAATTTTTATTCCTAGTATGTTTTTTCAAAATTATATATGATGAAATGTGATCCATATTTTATCCACGATAGCAATTTTTATTGTTATTTTATTGTTTTTTAGAATATTTCCAGTTTGTCTACTTCCAAACTCTTGTGTTTGTTATTGATAAAGGTTTTACTTTGCTTCTTTTCTCTCTTCATTCTTTTTGCCTTTAGGGTTTATCTATTCTTTCTTTTATTTCTTTGGAAATTAGTGATCATATTCCTATTACAATTTCTTTACATTGTAACAGGTCTATACAAAGCTTTATTTTCTATTTTATTTTTTCCATCTTCTCTGACTCTTAGTCCACACTATTAGGTGGAATAAAAAGAAACTTGATTCAGAATACTTTGATTATTTTCCTCCTTCTCTTTTCTGAAGTCTTTCTGTTCTTTGAAACACAATAGCAATTACATATATCTCCTATGTGGTCCATCATTCTATTCTATACCCTCTCACTTTCCTCTGTAGTACAGCTCAAGTCGTTATCATTCAAATTTATTATGCTATAGTGTTAACTAAATCTTAACTCATTTGTAAATTAATTTAAATGCTTAAACCATTCTCTAAGGACATTTTTCTATATATAATATCTGGGGTCTTGTGTTTTCACAAGGTGCAAAATATGAGTGACTATCAAACATCTAGATATCTCTGTAGAATATTGGCCACCTGTTCAATAAACTCGTCTGTAAATTCAAGGAATACAGGTCAGTCAGAACAATTGTGTAAAATGGTGTAGCTTGAGCTATCATACTAGATTTGAACCTTATTACCATGTTTAGTAGTGAAAGAACAGACACATAGAAGAATGTAACAGATTTATCAAAAATAAATTCTTAGTTTTTTTTTTTAATTTAATTTTATTTTATTTGAGAACATACTGTACAGAGGGGTTACAATTACATGGGCAGGATAATGCATACATTTCTTACCAAGCATTGCAGCCTCCTCCTTTGTTTACCCTTCACCTCCCTTCCCAGCCTCCCCCCTCCCCCCCACCCAATCATACCCCCCCACACCGACATTGTAAAGCTGGCTTTGACATGACATTTTGTACTTCTCATTGTTGCAACAGGTCCACCTGAATCCTTAAACGACTTGTTTGTCCCTGTCTCCTCCACATGTTATACTGACATCAAATATAGTGAAAGCGGGGGTTACACTGTGGGGGAATGACATACAAAGCAACAAAGAAATAATCTTATAAATGAGTTAGAAACACATGCATGAAAGAAACAAAAACATTAAAATACATATTTGAGGGTTCGTTTTCCTAACATCACATTCTCTGACTTTTTCCGCTTGACTCATACCTATACTAGATATTGCAAATAAGGGAAACCATGGGACCTATGTTTCTTTGGGCCTGGCTTACTTCACTTAATATAATTTTTTCCAAGCCTTTCCATTTCCTAACAAATGGGGAAATGTCATTCTTTCTGATGGAGGCATAGAATTCCATTGTGTATATATACCACATTTTCTTGATCCATTTATCTACTGAGGGGCATCTGGGTTGGTTCCATATCTTAGCTATGGTAAATACTGCTGCAATAAACATAGTTGTGCTGGTAGCTTTAGTGTGGTCTTTTTTGTAAACATTAGGGTAAATGCCCAAAAGTGGGATTGCTGGGTCATAGGGGAGTTCTATGTGAAGTCTTTTCAGGAACCTCCATACTGCTTTCCAAAGTGGTTGAACAAGTTTACATTCCCACCAATAATGAAGTAAGGTTCCTTTCTGTCCACATCCTCTCCAGCATCTGTTGTTAGAGTTCTTGATTTTTGCTATTCCAACTGGAGTGAGGTGATATCTCAATGTTGTTTTGATTTGCATTTCTTTTATGGCTAGGGATGTTGAACATTTCTTCATGTGTCTATTGGCCATCCTTCTTTCTTCTTCAGAGAAGTTTCTCTTTAAGTCTTTCGCCCACTTACTTATTGGGCAGTTGTTTCTTTGAGGATTTGTTGTTGGGTGGTTTAATTTTTTGAGTTCCAAGTATATTTTAGATATGACACCCTTGTCCGTTGTATGGCTAGTAAAGATCTTCTCCCAATCCGTGGGCTTTCTATTGATCTTACTAGCTATGTCATTTGCCCTGCAGAAGCTCTGCAACCTTATGCAATCCCATTTGTCCAACCTTTCTTTGATTTGTTGTGTTTCCGGGTCTCTATTCACAAAATTTCGGCCTGAGCCAAGGAGACCCAGGGTTTCTCCTATTCCATCCTGTAATGTTTTCAGAGTGTCTGCTTGGAGTTCAAGGTCTTTGATCCATTTGGAGTTGATTCTGGTGCAGGGTGATATATAAGGATCTAGCTTTAGTTTTCTACTTGTAAAATCTTGAAAAAGGAAATCAACACAGAACTTAAAAAATGGCAAAACCTCCCATGCTCCTGGATTGGAAAGATTAACATCGTGAAAATGGCAATACTTCCCAAGGCTATCTACAAATTCAACGCAATACCTATCAAAATTCCACCCTCATTCTTCAAGGAAATAGAAGAGGCAATCCAAAAATTCATATGGAACAATAAAAGACCCCGAATAGCAAAAACGCTCCTCAACGGACAGAACACTGCTAGAGGAATATCAATACCAAATTTCAAACTCTACTATAAAGCCATAGTAATCAAAACAGCTTGGTATTGGCATAAGAACAGACCTCAGGACCAATGGAATAGAATTGAAAACCCAGAAATGAACCCACAAACCTATAGCCATCTAATCTTCGATAAGGGAGCTAAAACAATAGAATGGAAGACAGACAGCCTCTTCAGTAAATGGTGCTGGCAAAACTGGTTAACTACATGTAAATTTCTTAGTTTTATGGTCAATAGATTTTGAAGAGGATGCCACGACGTTTTGAAATAAAAATAGAATCTTAATTGGGTGTATTGGCACTATTGCCTCTCTAGATTTAAATTGATCTTAGACTACTACCTCAAACCTTATACAAAAATTTAAAATAAAAAATGATTATCAAACTAAATGTGAGATGTAAAAAACTATAAACATAAATGTACAAATTCATCACATTGGATCAGTAAAGTTTTCTAAAAATTTGACATGTAAAGCATTAGAGGTTAAAGATAATCAAGAATTAACTGGTTAATATCAACTGATAACCTTTCATAATTTTATGAAAGTAATGAAAACATATACAACAGACAGAGGACACATATTTGTTAATGCTACAATGTTAATGCTACAACAATCCTGAGTCTTAAGTACATTCAAATCTTCTAATTCTATATAAAAATTTTCCCGAACAGGATATTTCTTAAAGAACATATGTAAATTAGTAGTTAATAGGAGGAGCATATGAAATAAGATCCTCTTTAGTATCTAAGAAAAAAGAAAAAGAAAACTCACTAGTATGACCATAATATAAAAAGATGACATAAAATATAATAATGTATTTGTGGAGAAATTGATATACTCCACATAGCACAATGATTTGTATAATACTGCAATCATTTTAGCAAGCAAGATTTCAAGTCTTGATAAGGTTAAAGAGAATTGTATGTTATTCAGCCATTACTGAAAGTAAAAAAAAATTGGACAGGGAATGTAGTCCATTGACAGTGCACTGGAATAGTATGTGTGAGACCCTGGATATAATTCCCCAAAACAAATTTGGAAAGACACACTATAGAGGATATATGCTGGACAAATTCCTGTAACTGAATTTTATATCTATTTTAATATCTGTTCTAAAATTTACAGCATTTCTATTTGAAAAAATGTAAGTTTGTGAAACTTAGGCTTGGAAAACCTATGATTGTACAATTCACTTCCAAAGCACTTAAATGTATACAATAAAAGGAGATAATATATTGCATGTGAATTTCATGTCGGCAAAAAAATTGTTAAAAATACTTCACACAAATTGCAGAATACCTGAAAAGATGTTTTCGGTGTTGGCTAAAAATTCTTTGTGAACTACAGCTTTTAAAATGAAGATGTGATTTTTGTTTATTTTGAGTTTTTTTGGTCCTTTTTTGAGTTTATGCAGAGATAACTCAATCAAAAAGTGTATGTGATAATTGGAATATCTAGGAATTGTGCATCACTTATAAGTAATTGATAACCTTTTCTGGAAGAAACTTATAGCAAATGACAAAAGACCCAAATCTATGCATCTGTATTTTATGAAACCTATACGCTACTTGCTCAATCCAAATGCTTTTCTCTACTTTGCTTGGAAAAAAGTATTCTCAAGATAAGAGCGAACAGCAGTGAAAAGAAACAAAATACACAATCATGTTGATTTATTTGTGAATATAACAAATGAAATAAAACAATTCAACTTAAGCAACTCCAATATTAGTATCTATGAAGATGTTCCTGAATGCCAACATCCACTGACTTTTTTGGAGTTTTAATTTCTACGAACATATGAAAACTAGAACACAAAAACAAATATAGTCTTAGAGCAAACCAGCCTTGGAATAATTTTCTTAATTGTTTTGAAATTACAAAAGAATTGATACCATTGAGGAAATGATCCTTTCCTATGGAAATCATTTAAAAATGTTTATCATTTATTATAATTCAAATACCAAACAAGAGTAATTTTATATAATCGTTACAAATATCATTTTATTACTACCATAAAGTAGAATAAAAGAACAGTCCAAATATATTATCATTATTCTTAATTTCTATTCATTACCTAGAAATCTCAATCTAAATAGTCATGTCTTTAACATAGACGTAAATATTCTATAATTTTTACTTAACATTTTTCAGGGGCATGTATTCATGTTTCTAAGAAATGTTCACAGCAGTTAAAAGATGCTTTTGTGAAATTAATGTGATATATTTTGTTGTTGTTTGCAAGGTCTGAGCATTGTCTCTAAGCCTTCTTATGCTCAAAGCCAGCACTATACAACTTGAGGCACAGAGCTAATTCATGTTTTTAGTGGTTAATTGGAGATAGGAATGTAACAAGTACTTTTCTGTCGGGGCTAGTTTCGAACACAATTCTAAGATCTAATTACAAAGAATAGCTCGAATTATAAGCTTGATTCACTGGCACTTGGTTTGATTTAATTTTAATTATGTCTTAAGATTTTTGTTTGACTATATTGTTCATCGTTCTACACAAAAATTTAGATATATGTATATATTTCTGATGACAATCTCCAAAAATGTATGTCTTTCTACACATTATGTATATATATAATATATATTTCTGAAGACAGACTCCCTATACAACTTTATGCTACTATTTTTGACCTTTTTTAATTTCAAAGATATGCCGTCAATTTTCCTAAAGTTTCCTAGAATAAAATAACTAATATTTAAACAGAATATAAAGTTTATTATTTTCAAGGGAATTTTCGATATACCCATGATATTGTAGTAGCATTTACAGTATATTAATAGAAATAATTCTGGTCAAACTCTTAAATATTTGTGTGTAGTGATGAGGAGAGAGGAAATTAATTCATACTGGTTAGGAATTTGCAATACTTCAAAAATCTATTCTACAATTTTTTATAAGCATATAGTCAAGCTACCTGTTATGGTTTAGTGTTTTTATTTCTTTATTTCTTCTAAATTTAATATGGATGCATGAACAGTGGTAACATTAAAATCATTAATCAACAGACAAATAATTGCAAAATCATAGATACATATCAGACTTTCAATAGTTAGCACTTACGATGTTATTAATAATTTTGGTGAAGATGATGATGACCACAGTGTACCCTGATAATTACAATGTTGTGATTGAAAAGGAAAAAACTTTACACATTTTTGAAGCTAGATTTCCCACATTGAATACATGGTAATAAACAGCGTTGGATTACATGCAGTAAGAATAACAAGAAGAGAGTTCCTATATCAAGAAATAGAACCACATTAAACAGGTAGAGACAATAAAAACCCTAATGTTATTCCTGCAGTCTCTCTAATGTATACTCGCTTTTCTTGGTGGTATTATTTTCCTATAAATAAAATCGTTAATTTCCACATTTTGATGGACTAAGATGTAGTTTTCAACTTAGCGTGATTAGTTCAAACAACATTCTCATATAGATACTATACAATCACCCTGTTTTCCAATGATATATTAAGAGTATGTTCTTCAATACAGCTGTAAACACATGACACAATTTACATAATACCACTTACATATCTGTAGTTACCTTAAAAAGACATAGACCTTAGAGCCAGGAGGTGAAATTTATTTTTATTTCTGCAGGAAACAATTTGTGACTTTATACCAACAAACTGAATTTGACTCTTTCTTTATTTGTAAGGTAAGGTGGAAAATGTAAGGACTCTGGAGTTCAAGCCGCATGACCAAGAAAAGTATAAAGGGAAAAAAAGGCAGTAATGAAATATTTTAAAGCTAATGTACACAAAAATTGTCTAGAAATAAAATTATAACAGCACCTGGACTGGCAAAAAAAGATTAAAATTAAATTGCCTTCAATCAATCATTTAGACAATCTATACTAAGGGCAGGATATTGGAGCTCACATCACTCACTCGAATTTGAGAAGATGACAGTTCAGAACCAGTGTGCAAGGAACGTGATAACATTCTAATATCATCCTAAGCCTGGCATGCTGCAATTTCATTTGTGATCAAGTTACTTGGCAGAGAGAGGTGAGGAACTTAGCCTCTGTTCAGCTCTCAGCAAAATTGATAACCTATGAGCAAATAACTAAATTGAAAAAAGATTGTTCTAATGGTAGAATACTTGTTCAGCCAACAAAATATCTAAATTCATACTCACTTCCTAAAAGAGGAAAAAAGGGAAGAAAGAAAGAGAAAGAAGAAAAGAGAGTAGAGAAGGAGGAGGAGAGAAGGGAAGGAAGGAAGCAAGCAAGCAAGGTAGGTAGGAATGAAAGACGGAAAGAAGGGTGGAAGAAAGAATGGAAGGGAGAAAGAGAGGTATAAATAAAAACCTTAGCATGTGTTAGATGTTAATAATGACCCTAAATCATTTTAGCTATAAATGCCATCATTTAATTCCCTGGGAAGACACATTTTATATCAAGCCCTATTGTTTGGACTTGGAATCCCCGAAAGGCCACCAGAGACCATGACCAATGCAAACAGCAAAAGAGTCGTATATTTGCAAGCTCAAGTTTGGTCCTTTGCACATCCGGTAACCGGTGACGCTAAGAGTCCCCGAGCACAAAATCAGCACAGCTTTTATAGTATTGAACAAACAATTTTAGGGAACTTCCACACAAGCAGTTACATGATTGGTTTGAGTCCACCCTAACCACATTGCCCTTTTTCTGAACTATTGGTATGTTCTGTTCCTGGAACACTTGGGCAACTGTTCTGCTTTCTTAAGGTTGGGCAAGCTTGGTGGCAACCTGTGTTTTTTGTCTCTCTTGGGGTTACTCTGAGGGCAGTCTAGCACAAGATGGTTGGGGGTAATCTCAAATTGGAGTTACTGTGGCTCTTCATTCTCTCCTCTTCTAGAGCATCAGGGACCAATCATGGTCCCCTAATTGGCACAGTCTTCTATATTTTTTTGATATTGGGATCTCAGAACTAATAGATGGACCGTGTTGATCTACAAGGTCTACAAGGTCTAATTGTGAGTAACAAAAATTAACAATACCAAAGGTCATACATTTTCTTCCAGCAATCCTGACTCCCTATACCACAGCTAACTTACCTTTATACCAGTTGTACTCGTAAGCTCCAATTTTAAGACATCCTTATACCATTTGCTACATACTTAAACTTTCTGAGGTTTGTCTTCTTTACAAACTTTTTAAGACAATCCTTACATTTTTAATCCTTTCTTATCTAGAGGATACCAATTTTCCCCAATTTCTTCCTAAGGCTTTCTTTTCTACACTCCTATTCTTTACAATTCCTTGAGCTCCTTTGTGGCTAGAGTTTAAAACTACACATTTTTCCTTTGATTTGTGGAACCAAGTTATCTCAGAAAGCCTCACGGCACCAGTGGGATGAAAAGCTTGTGAGATTTTAAGGCTAAGATTAAGGCTGGGTCTCATTCCTTCTCTTACCTCCATTGATTTAAAAAAATTCTCTCCTTTATCTTTAAAACACACCCAGGGGGAAGAAGATAATTACCATACCAGAGCCAAACTAGGCTGTGACCCTGAAGTACCTAAGGCAAGGCAGTGATTTCCTTGGCCCAAATATCCACTGTGGGAGTAGAGAGGTTACTGGATATCACCAAAAGAATGTCCCACAAGATCTTACTTTCAACCAGGAAGCATTCTCAGGTGATGGAATCATGCAGGAGTTCAGTCTACTTTTACCAGGGTGGAGATGGTCTGGGTGATGATATAGGGTGATGATGTAGATATCCTCCAGGTGACTGTCAAGCTGTCGTTGAACTTTACTCATTAATGTGTGCAGCACCAGCACCAGCAGGGACTATCTGTGGCTTCAAGGGACTGTCACACCTCGTTCTGGGCTACAAATTCCTACAAAGACTGGTTAAGGATTCATTGCATAGGCTTGGCAAGCTATGACCCAACTAGTTTTTAAAGACTATTTACAGAGTAGCCCAGGACAATTAACCAAGATGACAATTTTTTAAACTAGATCGTATTTTTAATAAGATTAGGATTTTCTAGGCAGATATAGAGGGTTCAGGCCTGTACTATTATTTCCCATGCCTTTTCCTTCTATCTATTCTGTCTATTTTGTCACATTTAAAAAAAAGATACTCTGGTCCCTTGTTCTTAAATGGGGATGATGGACGAAGATTCATCTTTTGTCTTCAAGCTGACTCAGGTGTGTTGATCCTACCTATCCAGGAAACTATAATCTTAGCCTATTTTACAAAGAGGTTACCAGGGTTAGATGTCATTAAGAACAACATTTTAACTTTTGACAAACGCACAGACCTTTATTCTGGCTACAGCAGTGCTGCTTATTTAGCCTTCTGCTTTGCAAAAGGATCTTTCAGGATGGCTTAGGAATGTGATCTCTTGTAATCTTAACAATGTCTGAGTTACCTATGCAGGCTTTCAGACAGATAGCAATAGAAAAAAAAAACTCTCAGGTATACAAACTTTTCCTGAGCAAATAAAATTTATGTAGCTGGTGTCAGCTCAAAAGTTACTGGCAATTAGAGCTTTTGGCATTTTATCCTCCACATTTTACAACCTTAGCCTTTTAGTACTATCACAGATGACTGACAAGTTCCTGTCCCTTACAAGGTAGATAGTCATAGACATTAGGCATGCTTACAAACTATCTTTCTATGACCTCCTGGCTTTGACCAATTTTTGAAGGGCCACACACAAATGACTCTAGCTAGGATCTGACATTATTTCTGCCATCCAAGCATTGGCTTACGGTCTCTGGATGCTCCTACATTGCTTTCATCCAAGAGTGTCTTCTCCACACTGGGAAAAATACCTCATTGCCATTTCCCTTAGTTGGTTGCTGGACTTGAACGCGGGGACTGAGTGCTGTCCCTCAGCTCTACAGCTCAAGGCTAGCACTCTGCCACATTGAATCCTAAAGCAGGTCTGCTTGCTCTTTCAGCCTTCTGGTGGCTGAGTAGAGGTGACAGTCTCACACGGTCCTTTTTCTGCCCAGGCTAGATTCAAACCAGTTACAGATCAATGAGTCTCATAAAAGGACACTTTACTCCAATTAAAAGCAACAAGGTGGTCAACATAGAAGTAGTTTTAAGCATATTCTTACCTGAAACATATTAAGAGCCAAAGTTACATCTGACAAACTGACAAGAATCCTCACTCCTTTTTGTGGGCCTGATGAGAACTGTTACAAAAAAACCATGAGAGCAAACTGAAATAGGAATTAAGCAATTATTTTGGTAATCCTAATTTTTCCTTTTTGCAATTTGAGCCAATGTTTAGAACAATTATACTTTTAAACTTTATATACAGAAGCCCATTCCTAATTTATAAGCCTCCTATTAATGTCTGTTTTAATATTCTATACATTAGTTTTTATTTGCATTTTGAAAAAAATCCCTTGAACTTTCAAGACTAAGTGTGTCACTAATATCCTCTTGGCTGCTTGTTTTGAAAAAGATACACATAAAAACTTTTAAACTCAAATAACATTTTTTCTTAATGCAAAAATTACAATCACCATCACTGTACCAAGAAGCTAGACTTAACACCTTTATGCCTTAAAAAACACATACACAATGGCAGAATATCATTGAGAGCAAATCACATTATACAAATAAAATTTTAAACCTCTTTTTAAGGCCTTCTTAATTTTAATTTTAACACATCCAAGGGGCAGTTTTAGCAATGCTAATAAGATCTTTACATCACTCGTTTTTACCATCATGTTTCCAGTGTCTATGTGAAGGGAAAAGGGACAGAATAAAGATGGGCCACTTGGCCCTTCCTGTGGAATGGGCACACACACAATTTGACTCTTTAGGGTTAGATGAACTGCTATTGAGCCAGTTTGCCCTCATTCACCATGGGTGGACTTCTCCTATGGCCTGTTCCACCATGCATGACCAGCTGAACTGCACTTCTGCCTGTTCACTGTTCACTCCTAAAGAGAGGTTTTTTTTGTTAGCTTCTAAGTTTCTCCTTTTTGTTAATTCAGATATCTTGAGTACAGTATAAACAGCCTTATGCATTCTAAAATACCAGATTTTCTATTTTTCAAGTTAAAGTATCCTTAAAAAGCTATTTAAAACCATGTGAAAATTCTTTAAAAATGTTTTGGTAATGTCCAAACCTCATAACCTTTTGAATTTTAAACTTAATCTCACCCACTTGTTACATCATGCTGACAATTTCTATCATGAATATGTTCACAAACACATACAAAACACAATCAGATCTTTAAGCAACCAAAAATCAAAATCAGTTGTACATACATTTTCTAAAGTTTTCAAACAAAAATTTAGGACAATATTTCTTTGAAACTAAGCAATATTGTAGAGCTTCATTTTCTCAGGGCTTTAGCAAGTCATTTCACGAATTGATCTTTTGACTCACTTCTGTTGGAGGAAGGCTCGGGGGCGGGGGGGGGGGGGGGTCACCTGAAACTAAACTGTCCTGATTTTTATCCAATTTTATTTTTATTTATTTTTTCTTTTTAATGTGTTTTTAATTGTAACAGTACTGTACAGAGGGGTTAAAATTACATGGGCAAAACAATGAGCACATTTCTTATCAAGCATTGTAGCCTCCTCCTTTGATTACCCTTACCATCCTCTCCCCGCCCTCCAACCCAGTCCTCCTCCCCCTCTCCCCCTCACCACCAAAGTTGTAAAGTTCGTTTTTGACATAATGACTTGTATATCTAGTTGTTGAAATAGGTCCACCTTTATCCCTATTTAAACGATTTGTTTATTCCCTTCCCCTCCACAAATTATACCGACATCAAATACAGTGAAAGCAGGGGTTATACGGTGGGGGAGGGACACACAAAGCACCAAAGAAATAATCATATAAATGTGTTAGAAACAATCACATGAAAGAAAAACACATTTGAATATGTATTCAAATTATCTGAATTTTTCTGCTTGACACAGACATATACTAGTTAGTGCAAATAAGGAAACCATGGGACCTATATTCTTTTGGGCCTGGCTTACTTCACTTAACAAAATTTTTTTCCAAGTCTTTCATTTTCCTAACAAATGGGGCAATGTCATTCTTTCTAATGGAGGCTTAGAATTCCATTGTGTGTATATACCACATTTTCTTGATCCATTCATCTACTGAGGGGCATCTGGGGTGGTTCCATATCTTAATTATGGTTAATAATACTACATTAAACGTAGTTATGCTGGTAGCTTTAGTATGGTCTTGTTTGTGAACATTTGGGTAAATGCCCAAAAGTGGGATTGCTGGGTCATAGGGGAGCTCAAGCTGATTCAAAACTTTGGCAAAGTAGCAGGGTATAAAATTACCCCTCAAAACTCAATGGCTTTTCTGTATTCCAATAATAAGAAAAGTGTGGCTGAAATTAGGAAAGCAACTCCATTCGGAATAGCTCCACAAAAAAATAAAATACCTCGGAATTAACTAAACCAAAGAAGTGAAAGACCTCTATGATGAAAACTTTAAAAACCTAAAAAAGGAATTCAAAACAGAACTAAGAAAGTGGAAAAATTGCCATGTTCCTGGATTGGACAGATCAACATCCTGAAAATGGCAATACTTCCCAAGGCTATCTACAAATTCAATGCGATATCTATCAAAATTCCAACCTTATTCTTCAAGGAAATAGAAGAGGCAATCAAAAAACTTCATATGGAACAATAAAAGACTCCGAATAGCTAAAACAATTCTCAACAGAAAGAACAGTGCTGGAGGAATATCAACTTCCAAACTCTACTACAAAGCCATATTAATTAAAACAGCTTGGTATTGTCACAAGAACAGACCTCAGGACCAATGGAATTGAACCAAAAACCCAGAAATGAACCCACAGACCTATGACCATGTAATCTTCGATAAGGTAGCTAAAAAAATAGACAGCCTTTTCAGTAAATGGTGCTGCCAAAATTGGTTAACTACTTGTAGAAAACTAAACTTAGATCTTTATATATCACCCTGCACCAGAATCAAATCCAAATGGATCAAAGACCTCGGAGTCAAAGCAGACACTCTGAAATCATTACAGGATTGAGTAGGAGAAACCCTAGGTCTCCTTGGCACAGGCCGAAATTTTCTTAATAGAGACATAGAACATAACAAATCAAAGAAAGGTTGGACACATGGGATTGCATGAAATTGCAGAGCTTCTGTATGGCAAAGGACATAGCTAGCAAGATCAATAGAAAGCCCATTGATTGGGAGAGGATCTTCACTAGCCATACAATGGACAAGGGTTTCATATCTAAAATATACCTGGAACTCAAAAAATTAAATTCCCCAACAACAAATCTTCAAAGAAACAACTTCCCAATAAATAATTGTGCTAAAGGCTTAAAGAGAAACTTCTCTGAAGAGGAAAGAAGGATTGCCAAAAGACACAGGAAGAATTGCTCAACCTCCCTAGCCATAAAAAATATGCAAATCAAAACAACATTGAGATATTGCCTCACCCCAGTAAGAATGGCTGTAATCAAGAACTCTAATAACAACAGTTGCTGGAGGGGATGTGGACAGAAGGGAACCTTACTGCATTGTTGGTGGATATGTAACCTTGTTCATCCACTTTCATCCAATTTTAGACAAGAGCACTTTCCATTGTCGGGACTCGCTGAAAAGTCAAAACAGGCACACATCCTTCCATGTGATTGAGCTCAGCTGGAGACTGGAACTTTTATTTCCCCAGAGATTTTCAAATAAATAACAAAAACACTGAAACCAAAAACCCACATTTAAAAGTAGTACAAATTCTAAAACAGAACTAGAGAAGACAATCACCAAAGGTTGAGTTTATACCTACCAGAACTCTGTGCCGTTCTCATTCAGCAAGCTGAATCCAGAGTCTGCTGAGTGAGCCTACCACTCCCACCCAGAACTTCCCTATCTCCAGAAACATACAACAGAGAACAATCAGGTCTCAGTGAATGAGGTGACATCTCATCAACATTTGTTGACACAGGGGCCTTCCAAGGGGGAAGAGAAGTTCAAGTCATTTTGGGGCTAGGGAAATCAGTCCCTCGAGGCCATCCCCTCAGCCTGGCAGATTCTACCCCATACCCCGATCTCCCTGAGCCAAGGCCTAAGGCTAAGATAAACCCCAAATGACAAACAGAACACTCAACACAAAGACACAACTTACAAAGGCACACTGCAGCTTTGTAAATTGCCAACCAAAAAGTGCCAGTCTACAGACTTATTGTTTCCCAAAAATGTCCGTCCTAAACAGCAATCTACCCTGAGAGGTCTGGGGACGTCTACTCACAGACTCCATTGGCAGTCTTATAGCGTGTCTACTAACACAACTTGCCAACCAGAGTGTAGACCCCTCAGGAAACCAGAATTACAGATACAGAACCTGCTGGCAAGCAAATATACAGAACGGCATTGCCTTGACTTAAGAGCTGGGTTTTTTGGGATTCTGTGGTGGGGCGTCTAGAGGATCTTATGAGGGAGGTTCCAGATGAGCCCCCAGAAATGTTGTATGGACTTCGGACACCCAAAGATCACTGGAGACCATGACCAATTCGAACAGCAAAAGAGTTGTTTATTTGCAAGCTTAAGCTTGGTCCCCCGCACACCGGGTAACTGGTGATTCTGAGTCTCCGAGCACAAAATCAGCACAACTTTTATAGAATTAAACAAATAAGTTTAAGGAATTTCCACACAACAAGTTACATGATTATTTTGAATCCACAATAACCGCTCTGCCCTTTTTCTGAACTATTAGTATGTTCTGTTCCTGGAACACTTGGGCAATTGCTCTGCTTTCTTAATGGTGGGCAGGGCTGGTGGGAGCTTGTGTTTTTTTTCTCTCTTGGGGTTACTCTGAGGGCAGCCTAGCAAAAGATAGTGGGGTTAATCTCGAATTGGAGTTACTTTAGCTCTTCAGCCTGAATAAACCATATCATACCACATACAAAGCCTGGTAAAACACAGGTCTGGTTTACACTGTTGGACCAATAGGAAGGTATGTCTAGTGCTGTTGCAGGTGTGTCTTATGGTGTGTGGAGTTTTTCTTCCTGATGATCTTGAAATGATGAAATAGACTAACTACAGAATTACCTGGGCAGATACCTGCTGAGACCTATATTAAGTCACAGCTAAACAAAGAGCAATATTTACAATGAAATATATTGAACAAGACAACTCAACCAAATTATTTTTTTCTTGAATCAGTGTATTTTTTACACTATATATTACATGTACAAGTTCCTCATTTCCTTCTGTCTCATTATGTTATCTTTCTTTGTTTTGGTTTTGTTTTCAGAACCATGGTATAACAGGCCATTTCTTATATTTTTGTGTTCTAGTCTTCAGAAAGTCTGCAGTTAAATAGGCTTACGTTCCTTTTGTTAGAAAATAAAAAGCATACTGGGTGGGGTCTTCATCATAATATTGTTATGATCTCAAATACGTTTTTATTTCTGACAGGTCACCTGTATAATCTCACTTCAAACTTTTCCAAAGGGCACTTTAGTGGAAGAAGGAAATTCAAAGTGGATTCTGGTAGAAAATTTCTGTTACTAAAATCTCTGGTACATAGTAAAGTAAGCAACTCCAAAATTATTCATTAGAGAGATGAGTTGTAACTCATCTTTTTACACACTAATACTCTTTCCTCAACGAAACCAGAGGATTTAAAATAAGTATTTTTTTAAGTTAATGGGCACAAATGTGCACGAATTTTCTAGAAATAAAATGATCACTTATGAAACCTTACTGATACTTCATAGAATGCTTTCCAATAAGAGGAATCACCTTCACACATGTTCACACAATATGTACCTGCCGTGTAACAGAACCCCAAACTAGACTAAGGCATCTAAGAACTAACTAATTGTTGTTGCCTTTTTGTAATACTGCTTTCCTATCATATTGATTAGTATGAATTCTATGGCCAGTATAAAATCACATTTGTAAAAAAGTTACTAGATGGGACCTTCATGGATGAAGGTGGTATTGGGTTTCTGGTGGAGTTCTGGCAGGTGGACGGGTTTTCAGTGGAGGAAGGACTGGTCACTGGGGAGGAGGCTGGGGCAGAGTTTTGAGAAGAAAGAACAAGGCTACAAAGGAGGAGGTTAGTTAGAGGAGGGGTGCAGTTAGAGCACTGTGAGCCCTTGTGGGATATGTAGGGTGAGGTTTCCCATAAGGCAGGGCAGGAATTGGAGGCAAGAGGCTGAGAGAAGGTAGGGATTCTGGTGCAGGAATGCGGAGATATGAGGGTGAGGCTTTTCAGGGTGTGGCTTTGAAAGGGCAGGGTAATACTAGGAAGACATGGGATAGTAAGGGGTGGGGTTTCTGGTGGAGAATGGCAGGCCTTTGGGAAATGTATTAGGGTGGAGGTGGGGTTTCTGGTAGAGCAAAATGTAGTCGCAATGTATGGAGGTGTTTTTCAGAACCATGGCTTTGTGAGAGCAGTGATAGGATCCAGTGCACTAGACTAGTTAGGATGCGGTTCCTGGTGTAGTCAGTCACCACTTCGAAAAGAGGAGTAAGGTTGGGTTGGTATTTTAGTCTTGCAAGACAGGACATGGACTTTGGACAGGGTTTCAGGTATGGCAAAGCAATCTTCCGAAAGGGACTATGGAGGGACAGGGATTTACAGTTATGCCTGGTGAGGCTCCCAGAAGGTGGCTAACTGGTGCAGTGGTTTCCAGTGGAGCAATGTGGGTGTCGAGAGATGGGACAATGTGGTGGGGGTTTTCTAGGCTTCTAGAAGGAGGCCACCTGGAGCAGTGGTTTCCAGTGGAGCAATGTGGGTGTCCAGAAATGGCATAGTGTGCTGGGGTTTTTCTAGTGGGGTTTTGCAGGAACAGGGCAGGGTTTGGAGCCATTGGGTTAGTTGGAGGAGGGGCTTTGAGAACGAGTGGAAAGGCTGCAATGGTGTAGGATAATTATGGGAAGGCTATTTGGTGTAGTAGGGTGTGGATCTGAGGGAGGAGCCAATAAGGGGTGGGTTTATCTGTGGAGCAAGGCATGGCATTGAGAGAGAAGATGTGGGAGGTAGAGAGGCTTGTGTTGGAGCAGGTTGGCTTTCCAGGCAGGAGATGGGCTGTGCAAGAAGGTTCTGGCCAAGTAAGGCAGGGCTTCAAGGGCAGTTATAGGGAGGTGAAGGGTTTTTGGTATAGCAGGATAGGCTTTGTGGGAAGAGGTAGGTTCAGGGCTGTGTTTGAAAGGTTAGGCCACTTAGAAGTAGGCTAGTTATGGGCGAAGTTTCTGATGAAACCAGGAGAGGCTTGAGGGAGAAGGCTGGTTGGAGTTGGGGTATGAAAGGGATGGGAGGAGCTTGGAAGTACTAGAATATGGGAGCAATGGGACTATGAGGGACTAGAATAGTTAGGGGCAGGGTATCAGGTGGATGAGGTGGGGTTTGGGGGGAGGACCCTGATGTAGGCTGGGTTCTTGGTGCAGTAAGGCGGGACATGGAAGGAGATATGGATGTGGCCTTGTTTTTGGTGGTTCAGAGCAGGGATTCCAGGAAAGGGTGGAGTGGAAGAGGGATTTCCCTATAGCAGAGGAGGGCTTTCAGGAAGGAGTCTGGTTGCAGTCAGGACTTTGAAAGTTTATAGCAGGGCTACCAGAGGGTATGTTACTTAAGGTTAGGCTTTTTAAGGAGGAAGCTCCCTGGAAGTGGGTTTCCAGTGGATCCAGTCAAGTTTTATGGGAAGGGAGAAAAGGAAAGGGGCAATACTTAGTGAAGAGTGGGGCTACCAAAATAAACAGTTACCACTAATAAATACCATATAAGAACACCATTTTCTGTCAGTGTAGACTTATATAGCTTTTATGTATGCGAGAGATACTGGAGAAAATAACCTAGTAATAAGTCCTTCCTAGTGAAATTTTTCTTTATTCCAGTTGAGTGAAAATAAAACCACAGGTCAAATCAGGCTCAGAGGCACACAGTAGACTAAGACAAATGAAGGACTAGAATTGATTCCCAAGGACCAACATTAAGGACCACAAATAAAAGTTTAAAATGTCTCACTTGGTCATAATTGACAATATTGTCTTAAAATTGTGAATGAATAGAACTTTTACTTTGACAACTTTAGAAATCCTAAAACTAAGTAAATAGTAATGTTTTAACTTTGTACAATATTGGAAAGTATACTAAAATAATTAGGAAAATATAAAGTTGTACACAGAATGTTCGTCCTCCAGTATCAATTCTAATCTAAAAGAATTTAAAACCAGAAAATTGTCATGTAGTGTGTTTGCAGCATGTTTTCGTTTCTGTCATCAAAATGGTGACTTAACAATGTGTCTTTATCACTGGATGCATCCATGTTAAAACATATCTAAGAATGTGAAACACAATTATACAGACCCTGAAAAAACTCAGAAGGATATATGAAATAATGTTGGAATAAAATTAATGACTAACTACAGTAGGAATTGCTCTTCACTAGGTAGGCCTATAAATACATTCCAGAAGAAAAGGCTACATTGAAAAATAAACAGTGAAATGGAAGCAGGAAGGCAGACCATGAAGTAAATATTATCCAATGAACAACATCTATTGAAGCTTGATTGCAACCTTCTTTTACCTAAGTTAGTTACTGACCTATGTTCTTCTCTAATGCCAAACAATAAAGTCATGAAAATGCAGTAATCATTTTCAAGACATTAGACTTTACAGAAAGAATTCAGTGAATGTATTGCTAGAAAGAAAAGATAGATGTCTGAGCAAAAGAGTGAAAAAAATATCCCCAATCACTGGACCTCTGCTGTGAGAAGGGTACAAGATGAAGCACAAGGAGAATGGACAGAAATACAGTAGTGTATAACAGTAGTTCCCAAGATGCAAACAGAGGAGAAAATCAACAAGATCATCACAGGACTTAGCATGGGAGAGTAGGGACAAGAACAGTGAAAATGCAAGGAGAATTACAAAGGATGCCCTTGCATATTTGGCAGAAGACTGCATGGCATTGAGGTCTAAACTATGTGGAGGTATTATAGGAAACTACCTGTACTCATATGGTGCCACAAGAAGTGAATAACTTATGATTTACAAGAAATTGAATAATCATAAAGGTCTTGATTCAGTAGTGTAGAGTTAAACCTTGATAAATTCTGTTTTGAAACACTTAACAAACTTTAATCCCAAGACAAGAAGATTCAAATTGTATATAAGTGACTTGACTGTTTGCAACAATAGAGTTCAAAAAATCAAATCACATAATGTGGATGCAAAAGCATAACATTATTAAGGTAATCTTTAAACAACACATATTTTATGGGAATAGTCCTGATTATAAATTATTCGTTTTCCTTACAGATATTGGATGTACAAAATCAACCAAAAACAAAAACAAAACAAAGCAAAAGACAATTGAGTATACCAGTGCCTCATCCCTATTCCTAGATAGTCATGAGCCTGAGAAAGATCATGGTTCACAGATGGCTGGAGTACCAATCCATGAGACATTTATGTTCAATTATTCAATCAAAGCAGATTGAAACCTTGGTTCAAATAGAACATACTCAGTCAGTCATGAGTGAATAAACCAAGCAAGAGTTTAAGGCTCTGAGTCAACTTTAATTACTGTGTGTGCGTGCATGCACGCTCACACATGCACACACGCACACACACACAAATGGAATGAGAGAGGAGGACGGAGAGAGAAAAAAAGGAATATTAAGAGTTTAAGGACTATCCTAAGCAATATTAATTAATAAAATGAGGGAAATCATGGAACCTATGTTTCTTGGAGTCTGGCTTCCTTCACATAATATGATTGTTTTCCAAATCTTTCCATTTTTTTATGAAAGGGGCTTTGCCATTCTTTCTGATAGAAGCATAAAATTCCATTGTGTATATACACCACATTTACTTGATCTATTCATCTATGGAGGGGCATTTTGATTGGTTCTAAAAGTGCTGCCAGAAACGTAATTGTAGATTTAGTGTATTTTAGCTTGAGATCATTTCAACTAATGCCCAGGAGTGGGATTGCTGGTTCCAGAACTATGTACATTTGACCTTACAAAATGATGCTAATTGAAATGAACTCCAAGACATGGAAAAAAGTCTTTTATTTTTCAGAGGTCAACCTTGATGTACATAAAGTAGAGCATCTAGATCTTATTTTATTTAATTTGTCTTTTGCCATTGGTTTATCCCTGGCAATCTCTGTCTTGATTCTGGTACCTTCAATTTTGTATATACATTTATCTGATTTGGAGAAAGAAAGGGAAAAATTATAGTGATGAAACAAGTACAAAGAGTGACCCATTGCACCAATGATATTCAAAAGGCACTATATCGGAAGTGAACTTTACAACTTTGGGGTGGTGAGGGAGGTGTGGGGGATGGGAAGGGAGAGGAGAAGAAAAATGGAGTGGGTATCAATATTCAATAAGGAATGTATCTTACTCATGTAACTGTAACCACTCTGTACAGTATTTTTGAAATAAAATAAAATTTAAAAATTGAACCTATCCTAGAAAAAAATATAGTTTTCAAAATAATACATCTGTCACAGCACTTGTGAGGGATTCTGAAGTCAAGCTGTTAGACTTGGAAAAGGATAGATTGGGAAGCCATCGCAAACAATAATCAAAAGGCTGAGAGCTGTGCTCTGGAAAGGTCAAACAGTTAAGGGAAGACAGGGGTATGAGTTATTATCTCAAGAGTATTTAAGTTTGAGCTGTTGGACATTAAAAGATTAAGATTTGGAGACAAGATGGATGTCTGTGTTATGGATGTAATCACTATTGCTCCCTTCTGCTCCCTAACAATAAGGGATTCAATTATCACTATGTATACAAACAATACCTCATGTTAATAGTTGTAACTACAAGCTAGATTTATGCCTTAGTTTGTGGACATACCTATAGCCACTGACCACCCCCCTTGCAAGTCCCTATCTTTTTTCTTGAAATTCTTCAGCCACTGGTTGTCTCATTTCTCATTGCCTATTTGGGTGGGATTTGAGACTCCTTCCTCTCTTCACCCAGCCACAAGGCCTCAGGGGCCAAACTCTGAACCTCAGAGACACTCCCAGAACCCAGCTGCCTTTGGAGCTGCTGCTTCCTTAGCCATTGGCCTACTGCCTCCTTCCTCCCTTCACCAGCCTCTGCCAGTGCCTCCCGTAATCTCCCTACTACCCCATCCCCAACCCCAGCTCGGCCTCCCCCAAGGCCTCCCCTCCTCTCCACACAGCCCAACCCCAGCAGGGCCACTACTCTGGAGAAGACAACTGTGAGCCTGGCCCAATAGAATCAAAGGTTCCACAACATGCAGCCGGCTTAGAAATGGAGGCAGCATAGGTCTCTGCTCAGTGTCTTTCACTTCACTTACACAAGTATTAGTTGTATTCATTTGATATTTAATTTTGGTTTTTGTAACTTCTAATTAAGCCTTTGAAGAATAGCTGGTAGAAATATAGTCCCAAAATTTGAATTGTCTCTTGTTTAATTCTTTCAAGATTCAGAGATGTTTAAATAGTTATAACCATCATGAACTCTCAATTCCATAGCAGAGTCTATTCAGAAAATAATTGCTTATGCATCTGTTATCAATTATTTTCAAGACTTGAAAGTTTTAATGTTTCAAATATTACAGGAAGATCTTTGATTCATGTTGAATGGATGTGAGTAGGTTGAGCTGTTGCATACATACTTGTGTGTTTGTGTGTTGGGGTGTGTGTGTGTGTGTGTGTGTGTGTGTGTGTGTGTGTAGAGGGGTGTATGTGTATGTGTATCATTGAAATCAAGGATAAGGATGTTGAGCCCTGGTCTGAACTTGTCTCCTTTTTATGAGATATAATTTTGGTGTTTTTGGTTGTTTGTATGATCTGATTGCTTGCCTTTGCCTGATGTGCACATTCCAGCTCAATTTTTTAATTAAAACTTCTTATTATTTATTATTGAGCATATAGGGCTCTGATATTCCTTTGTCTTTAGTCTGCCATCTAGGATCTTTTTTTCCTCTTCAAAAATTAACACTTAATATAAATTTTACCTCCTGACTGATTTTTCCTTTAATTTGCAATTTGAAATATCTATTATAAGACCTTTGATATCTGTATTCATGAAAAAAAATAATTTTGAATTCTCTAATGTAATAACACCTGGACAGATATGTTTGCACCAAGATCTTAAAATTTATTTTGTAGTTTTATTTTAAAATATCTCCTCCATGTTTATAGTGTGGGGAGACAAACAATTCCTAGTAACAATGATAACTGTTTTATTCGTTAAAATATCTGATAATTAATAATTTTGAATATGTCTAGTTTCAAATGAATGCATTTGCTCAATAAGTTTGCTTGATAGACCCATGCACAAAAATACCAGTCCTAGGGGCTGAGGACACGGTGGATCAGTGGTAGACAGCTTATCTTGAATGCACCAGACCCTAGTATTGATTCCACAGCACCATCTAAGCAGAAAAAGCTAGATGTGGTACTGTGGCTCAAGTGGTAGAGCACTAGTCTACAGCTGAAATGCTGAAGGACAGTGACCAGGCCCAGAGTTCACCAACAACAACAAATTAAATAAATAAATGAAACTCATATTCAAGTACATTAATTTCAATGGTTGATTACCATTTTAGGTAGGGGCAGGTTGCCAAGATACAGCACCTGACAAATACTGAAAACGAAAAGTAAAACATTAGCTCTGCCAACAACATGTAGAATTGCCACTCAAAGAGAAACCGGTACTTAGAATGAAATACTTTTTATAACATTTCTCAAGAGATTATGGCTTTATGTTAATTATCAAATAAATTGACCTTCCAAAACTGCATTGGTGGGCCTGAGTCTTAAGGGAACCTACAAAAACTGGAGGAGAAAATCATCAACCTGTATTTTTAAAATTGTTATTGTTAAGGGAGTGTACATACAGATAAACATATTGTAAGTCAGGTAATGAGTTCATTTCTTGTTTGACAATCCCATCCCTCGTTTCCCTGTCCACAGTGATATAGCTCATTGTGAATACAGTATCTACAGAGTAAAATTGCTGCCTTTGTTTCCCTGTTCTCCTTGAATATCTCTGACTCCCTCAATGCCCATAAATTGATAAACAAGAACAGAAAAATCCCTCTTGTTTCCAATTCCTGGAATACAGTTCAATATAAACATCAGTAGTTTTGTGAGAGTGTCAGGCTCTGTACACACATCCCAAACACGATTACTTCCTGCACCCAGTCATAATTCCCACCCAATTCTAAGGTCCACACAGTAATTCTTTTCACTTTCCACACAGGATGAAGCTGAAATTCAGAAAGATTAAGTAAATTACTGGAAATACAGGGCTGAGCATAGTGGCTCACTCTTATACCTTACCTACTCCAGAGAGTAAGATCTGAAGATCATATTCTGAAACCAACCCAGGTTGACATATCCATTACATGTTTATCTCGTTAATCAGAAGAAATTGAGAATTGTGTGTTACAACTCGTAGAGTTAGAACATCACCAGACTTGAATTGGAAACCTAAAGGACAGCATCAATATTATGATTTTTAAACCAATTTTGTCTCATACATAATCTCAGACAACACCCACACACACACACACATCTTAAAATAGATGTTAGTACTGAAATCCAAATAGTTTTTTTTTAATTTTATAAGTTTTATTTTTTAGCTTTAGTGAGGTTTGACCTGATAGTTTCTACTGATGAGCCACAATTTAGAACTTTGTTATAATTATACCTCTGTCGGTATTAAGAAAAACATTCTCCTAGTTAAGTCTTCCTCTTTTTCCAGCAATGATAACTTTTCTCTTCTTGGTCTAGTTTCTTCTTTTGGGACTCAATCTCTTAGACTTTTCTGTCTTGTATTGTCTGTAAGTTCATTGATCCAGTAGATCACAACCATCCTAATAACCTAGACAGAACTTGCCTTGGGAAAAGTGTTCCAAGCTCACCATTCAGTGGATGTTGTTAGTACTCACCCATAATCACCTTCTCTTCAGAACTGCGAAGTTGTTAGGTCTAGGAATTCAGGAAAAGCACTCATTGTGTACTATTTCATACTTTTTAATTTAATGGCAGCTTCCACCTATTGTGTACTTTAAGCATGTGTGAAGAGAAAGATTGCCCCTAAGAGACAGAAGCACTGTACTAACTGTTGCTGTCAAAACATAGAAGGAGGGAAAAAAGTTCTGAAGGAACCATAGAGCCTAGAAACTGATTTCGTAGAAACCCAAACTGCATTTTATCTTACCTTCAAAATAGAAAGTCGGAGACTGAAGTTACATGTAAGCTCCATTTATATTCCTGAGCATGGGGCTCCCTTCCTCTGACCATTTACAACAGGGACAGGTGGGAAGCTGTAACAGGAACACCTAGAGTTTGGGCCTGGGATTAAAAACTCCTTTTTGTGATCATAAACATTCCACCATTTCCTGAATTGGATCTGAGGGGCAGAAGGAATTAAGGTTAGGAATTCAGAAACTTATAATTACTTCTAAGTTTGCTATCTAAACTCATCCCTTCCCACCCCTCAGAATCCTATTTCCCAACTGTGTAGACACCCTTACACTCTGTTCTCCAGGAGCGTTTGAGTGTAGGGCATCTTCTGCTTCTTATATGTACTGCTTTATAAATGGAGATTTTCTCCTAGGCTCAAAATTATTTCACTGATTGGGACATTGTGCAATATGATAAACAGAGAGTTACCTGGAAGGAAGATCCTACGAGGCAAAGCATCTACTAGGACAATGAAACCCATGGTTTGGCATGCTTAATGTTTTAACTTGTGCACTGAACTAACAGGAGAAAATGACACAATAGGAAATCTGCCAATTTTGCCAAATAAAGAGATATGGTGAAGGTCAGAGAAAGGACATTGATGTCATCATAGTCATGACAAGACAAAACCTTAGCACACTATCAGAATACTAATCCATACTCACCTACGTTTTTATTCACCCATATCATTAGGTCTGAGTTGTATGCAGGTGTCCTCAGGACTTGCAGAACAGGAAGATCTCGGGGCTAACATTGGCCTGCCATTTTGGACATAAAATACCTAGTTGATGAGAGCCCTTAGTAATATCCACATATATGTGCATTTATCCTACTATACTTGATAAGTATTCCCTCACTATATTATCTTTGGTTTGGTCACTTGCTGACATAGAAGCTGTCTGGTAGCTCCATTGTGAATTCACTTTATTCACCAGAAATGGAGAAGGAGAGACTGACCACAACACATTTGCATTTTTCTCAATGAGCAGTGAGTGGCAGGGGAGTATTTCAGAAGCTCCCCATGTTCTCAGTTAGCTAGTACCACCTAGATTCCAGCTCAAATCTTGATAAACAGATATAGAACATACATGTAACTAATTGTGCCAGATTCACAGCTAGAGAGGTAGATGAGAAATTGGAAGGGGTTGGTGTGAAAGCCACAGGTTGATATGAAGCAGAATTCAAAGGATGTGGAGATGAAGCGAGCTATGTGGAAGGAAAAGGAGAGGCAGCTGAAGAAGAAGAGCAACTAAAGAGAGAAGATAGAGCACGTTTGAAGCCACCTAGACATCAAGGTAACCCATCTGAGGTACAACAGTCTGGTTGTGCAGAGCCACAGAGAGAAGCTGGAAGAACATCAGCAAGTGCTCTTGACCATTTCTAGGGAGCTCCCAGAACGACAGGGGAACTTCCCAGAGCACTGCTGTTGAGCACATCTCAGATCCCTTGCTACCATGATAATTGACATGGGAGAGGAGCAGCAAGAGTTGTATGAAGTGATTGCAACTCACTATGTGGAGGTTGTTCTGCAGAATTGTGGAGTGTGGTCTCTCAGGATGCTTAGGGAAAAGATCCTACAGCTTGTGTCAAAGAATGCAATCTACTTGGAGTAGACATTTATAGATGGCACGTACCTGAACACAACAAGCTGATAATGAGCTGCTAGAGGTAGTTTCCCTAAAGATCTAACAGCCAAAACTGGACAGGCAAACCCAGAGCTCTGCATCACATCAGGACACCATGCCAATTGTTTCTACCTTAGTATTGGCTGCCTACTTTGCACACCCATGATCTTGTTACCCTGATTGTGCCCCACAATCCCTCACAACTTTTACTCTTTCACTTTGTCTATGTTTCCTTTTCCCTGCTAAACAGTTCTGAATGCCTGTATTAGCTACCCCAATCCATGCAAAACTGTTGCTTATAACCAATTTCCTGACTCTGTAACTCGGCAATTATAGTCACAGTTACCCCTTACCTGGTATCCTAGTCTCTACTACTCTTTTCTGCTACCCATAATTCATAACACCATGGTTCAAGCCATCTGAAACCTGACACCCCTTTCTCTGATACCCCATTCCCAAACAAAGCAAGGAAATAGTGGGCACAGATAGTCGAGTTGGATACCTCTTTTGCAGGCACATTGGGACAACTTATTACTCAGGTATTTAACATGAGGGACTAACGTGGTGGAAAGAAAACAGCTTACTCAAAGGTGACTAAAATCCAAGGACATGACTTATAACTTATTGCTAGAAAAAGAAGGCCTTGCAGTGAAAGTTAATGAGAAAGAAAATTTTAGAAGAAATATTGGGGATGATGCAAAAGTTGAGCTTAGTCTCTTCTTCTAGTGGTCTGAATTATGTAATTACTTTGCATTTAAAAATTATATGAAGACACACATTTATGCAGTATTATATTAATTGATGGAATAGTTGCATAGTATCACGTTAATTATATTCAATATTTTATGCTCTATGATATGCTCATGAGTCTGCCTTTGGCAATATGAATTGAGCTCTCTGACAAAAATGGAATTTCATTGTCAAATACTACAAGGAGATTACAGATGCTAGTACCAAAATGAAAGGTTGAACCATAAAACTGAATAAAGCTACAAGTTTGAAGTGAGGGGGTCAGTGGTAAGGGCTATGATAAAAGAGAAATTATTCATCATGAAATCTTGGAAAATAGAAGGTGTTTTCTTGCATTACTAGCTTTTAAAACATTCTTAGAAAGAAAACCATTGTTTTTTGTTTTTTTTTTTTTTTGCTATTTGGAACCTCTTTAATGAATGTTTTAACAAAAAATTATCAAAACGACTTTGAAAATTCAATGATGTGAATTATCATATTAACATTATATTCAAAGTTGCCTTGAGATGCAGGAAGGCTGTATTCCTTCTATTAAATTAATGGAATAAGCGTCCTTTTCCATGATTGGACAGTCCATGACACTTGTTCCAAAACACAAAATATACAGGAGAGAAAAAAAAAAGGAGTACTTCTGGGAAAATGTCGGAGAAAAGCTGGAGGCTAAATAAGCTCTTGCATAGAAAGCAGTTTTAGTATTCCAGTGAACAGTCCTAGGCTGGAGAATTACAACAAGTGTGCAATCACAGTACAGAGAGTTTAGCCAGAGAGGGAAAATCCAGGCAAGGAGACAGATCTGAGCCCTTGCAGGTAGCCATGTCTGTGGTGGTGGCAGCCCCCTCCATACCTACAAAACAGAGAATCCTGGACAAAGGTGCCAGACACAGCAAGCTAGCAGATTCTACTCAACACCAGCAAGAACTGACAAGGAGCAGATATCTTCATCCTTCAGATTGCAGACCAGAGACTACAAAGGAACCAAGACTCTGTTCCACGGAGGAGAAAGTCACTTAGCCCAGGCAGTGAAAATTCTGCCCCTAAAAGAGTGTCTTTCTTCACTGGGTAAACAGAGCCAGAGGCTGCCCCTTCCTATAGCAGCATAGATAATCTATTGAAATTCAGTAAACATAAACCTTGAGAATTGCTCCAGGCTGGGCTTTGTGAATGTCTGAGAAGCTAGCCCCTCAGGGAAAAGCTACTGTTTGCTGAAAAGCCTCAACTCTACGGAGAACCTAGCCTCATTACAGCATCTCCAAACTAGAGGAAACAGCCATCTTTCCTCTTTTGTGAAACTCAAAACAGATCTCCTCCCACTGAACTAGCCTGGGAAGAGGATCACAAAATTCTGGGTAAAGCAGAACATTTTTCTGCCTGTCCAAACAAACTGATTTAAGAAACCCATCAAGCCACAGGAAAACCAAACACCACAAGCAGACCAGAGATTCCACTAAGGGACTGGTTATGGACAAAAGGGACGTACAGGATCTTCCCGTTCACTCCCCCCCCCCCCAAAAAAAATCAAAGAACCCTATTTTCATACCTATTTTTAATTATTAATTTTAAAAAAATTGTATTCTATTAATCTTTTTTTCCTCTTATAATTTTTATTTTAGGTGAATATGCATGTGTATGTTCTTTTTTATTTTTATTTTATTTCTACTGAACTTTTGGTCCTTTTTCTTTCTTTCTCATTCTTTTCATTTTTTCTTCTCTTTCATTCTTTTTTTGGGTGACTTAATTGCTGTTCTGCTCATCTTCAGATATACCTGTCATCGATTATTAGACCTTATCCCTCTTTGTGTACACATATAAACCAGAAATTCATTACTTAATTCAAAACCTTTTAGGCTTAAATTCCTTAATAACTGTATTATCTCTTTATTATATAATATTTTAAGTATTTTTATTTTTTAGTTTTTCATATCTCCTTTGTACTCCTCCCCTCCTCTCATCCTATCTGCGTTTTTCTCTCAATATTACTTCATTAAACTTGCATACTTTTTGTGCTTCACTTTTTTTTTTAATTTTATTTTATTTTATTTGAGAACATACTGTACAGAGGGGTTACAATTACATGGGCAGGATAATGCATCTTACCAAGCATTGCAGCCTCCTCCTTTGTTTACCCTTCACCTCCCTTCCCAGCTTGTGCTTCACTTTTTAATTTAAATTTTTGTTTTTCCATTTTTTCTTCTCTTTTTTACTCTTCTCTTTCTCCTATCACTCTGTCCAATACATTTCCCTATTTAAGATTAGGACTCAGTTAATTTTACTCTCTTTTTACCTTTCCACATCTCTCTAATCCTATTTTTCCCCACATTTCTCCCTAAACCTAGTAATTTCTGGTTTGCCAAATTCTACCTTGCTGTTCTTAACCCATTAATACATAGTTGTTTGACATTCAGTAGATTGTATCTGTTGAACAAGATTGTATCTGCAGACTTTTGACTGTACAACTACAGGCTTTGGTTGATGCTCGCCTTAAAATAGTGTTCTAGCAGAAAGCTGGTATTACTTTCATAATAAATAGAGGCATTCATGGAATCCATTAAAAGACAGCTGAAGGAAGTCAGTGAGACCAGAAAGGCAATGTTGAATGGAGCCAACAGAAGGAATGGAAGTCCAAGGAAACCATAACCAGTCAACTAAGTGATTTGAGAATAAACACTGAACACCAAATTAAGGAAATAAGAAATTCATACAAGAACTAAAAGCTCCAACAAAGAATTTGAAGCTATCAAAGCCAAGCAATTAGAAGCAAAAGAACTAAAAAAACAAAAAAGAAATTCTTGACAATAGGTTAGACCATGCAGAAGATCTAAACTTGGGGATTGGAAACAGCTTAGATATTATAGAGAAAGAACATACAACTATCCAAGAAAGTCCAAGAAATATGATAGATCTATTAAACATTTGGAAGACACCATCAGGAGGCCTAATCTGAAGATAACAGGTATAGAGGAGCACCTAGAAACAGAAGTTAATGGTCTAGGAAATTTGTTCACAGGATCCTAGAAGAAAACTTCTCAAACATTCAAAATGATAGGTCTATTCAAATACAAGAAGCTTTTAGAACCCCAAATAGACCAGACCAGAACAGGACGTCGTATCACCACCTTATAATCCCCACAGGATCAGTTCAGACCAAGGAAAAGACCTTCAAAGTTGTCAAGGAGAAAAGATCAATCACCTATAAGGGAAACCAATTAGAATCACCTTAGATTTCTCAGCAGAGACAATTAAAGGAAGAAGAGAGTGGATTGATGTAGGCCATGCCCTAAAGACAAAAAACTATCAACCAAGCATACTGTACCCAGCTATACTCTCCTTCATAACTGAAGGTCAAATAAAATACCTTCCATACAAAAGAAAAACTGAAACAATATATCTCTACCAAACCAGCCTTACAAAAGATACTTAAAGATGTCCCACACAAAGAAAACCAACAGGACCACAATAAAGGCCAAGAAACCACACCCAAATTGAGAGTCTATGAACCATAAGAAAAACCCATTTGGCGCAGCCCTCAAGAAGGTGAATTAAATGGCAGGATCTCCCAAATACCTCTCAGTCCAATCTCCCAACATTAACAGATTTAACTCTCCAATAAAGCAACATAGACTGTCTAGTTGGATTAAAGAGAAAGATCCTTCCATCTGCTCCCTTCAGGACTCACACCTTGCCCATAAAAAGAAACACATTTTGAAAGAGAAAGGCTGGAACAATTCTACCAAGCAAACGGCCCCCAAAAAGAGGCAGGAGTTGCAATCTTCCTATCAGATAAAATAGATTTCAAATTAAAATTAGTGAGAAGAGATAAAGAAAGTTGCAACATACTAATTAAGGGATTTTTCCTTCAGGAGGATATTAAAATTCTAAATCTCTATTCACAAAACAATGGAGCACCCAAATTTATTCAAGAAACACTACTATCTCTCCAATCTCACCTAGATCCAAATATATTAATTGTTGGGGACGTTAACACACCACTCCCCCCACTAGATAGATCAACTCAGCAAAAACTCAACAGAAAAACCGCAGATATAAACAACTGCACAGATCACCTAGATTTAATATTTCACCCAGCAGTATCAGAGTACAAGTTTTTCTCAGCAGCATATGGAACTTTTTCCAAAATAGAACACATTTTTAGGTCAAAAAGCACACTTGTCCAAATTCAAAAACATTGAAGTTATACCTTGCATTCTTTCAGACGACAAGGGAATAAAATTAGAACTCAACACCAAAACCACCAAAGAAAGTCCTGTAACACATGGAGGCTGAAGAACACACCGTTGAATCACCAGTGGGTCATGGAAGAGATCAGAAACAAAATTCAAATGTTCATAATATTCAACAAAAATTAACACACAAATTACCAGCTCCTCTGGGACACAGGAAAGGCAGTACTTAGAGGTAAGTTTATAGCTCTGAATACATACATCAACAAATTGGAGAGATCTGAAACCAACAATTTAATGAGACATCTGAGCCTCCTTGAAAAAGAGCAGCAGGATAAACCCCAATCCAGCAGATGGAAAGAAATAATTAAAATTAAATCAAAATTAAATGAATTAGAATCTATATAAACATAGAAAGTATCAACAAAACAGGAGTGGTTCTTCAAAAATTAACAAATTGACAGATCTTTAACAAATCCTGTTAGAAAGAGAAGAGAGGTGCTGGAAAGGTGGCTCAGTGGTAGAGGGCTTACCTTGCATGCATGAGGCCCTGGGATCGATTCCTCAGCAACACATAAGCAAAAAGAAAAAAGCCAGAAGTGGCGCTGTGGCTCAAGTTGTAGAGAACTAGCCTTGAGCTGAAGAGCTGAAGGACAGCACCGAATCAAGTATTAGAATACCTAGCTACAGCAATAAGATAAGATGCAAATATAAAAGGGATCCAAATACGGAAAGAAGAAGTAAAACTCTCCCTCTTTGCAGGTGACATGATCTTATAATTAAAGAACCCCACAGACTCTAATCCCAAATTAGTCAAGCTGATTCAAATCTTTGGCAAAGTAGCAGGGTATAAAATTAACCCTCAAAAATCAATGGCTTTTCTGTGTGCCACCAATGAGAAAGGCATGGCTGAAATCAGGAAAGCAACAACATTCATAATAGCCCCCAAAAAATAAAATACCTAGGAATTAACTTAACCAAAGAAGTGAAGGATCTCGATGATGAAATTTTAAAAACCTGAAAAAGGAAATCAAAACAGGACTTAGAAAGTGGCAAAAACTCCCATACACCTGGATTTGAAAGATCAAAATCCTGAAAATGGCAATACTTCCCAAGGCTATCTACAAATTCAATGCAATACCTTTCAATATTCCACCCTCATTCTTCAAGGAAATAGAAAAGGCAATCCAAAAATTCATATGGAACAATAAAAGACCCCGAATAGTTCAAACGATCCTCAACAGAAAGAACAGTGCTGGAGGAATATCAATAACAGATTTCAAACTCTACTACAAAGCCATAGTAATCAAAACAGATTGGTACTGACAAAAAAACAGACCTCAGGACCAATGGAATAGAATTGAAAACCCAGAAATGATCCTACAGACATATAGCCATCTAATTTTGATAAGGGAGCTAAAAAAGTAGAATGGAAGAAAGACAGCCTCTTCAGTAAATGGTGCTGTCAAAATTGGTCAACTACTTGCAGAAAATTAAGCTAGATCCTTTTGTATCACCATGCACCAGAATCAACTCCAAATGGATCAAAGACCTCAGAGTCAAACAGACACCCTGAAAACATTACAGGATGGAATAGGAGAATCCCTATGACTCCTTGGCACAGGCCAAAATTCTCTTAATAGAGACCCAGTAACACAACAAAGAAATGTTGGACAAATAGGATTGCATGAAATTGCAGAGCTTCTGCATGGCAAAGGACATAGCTAGCAAGATCAATTGAAAGCCCACAGATTGGGAGAAGATCTTCACTAGCCATACAACAGACAAGGGTCTCATATCTAAAATATAACTGGAACTCAAAAATTAAATCCCACAACAACAAATCCTCAAAGAAACAACTGACCTGAAAATAAGTGAGCTAAAAACTTAAAGAGAAACTTCTCTGAAGAGAAAAGAAGGATAGCCAATAGACACATGAAGAAATCTTCAACTTCTCTAGCCATAAAAGTAGTGCAAAGCATACCAACATTGAGATACCACCTCATCCCAGTTACAATGGCTATAATCAAGAACTCTGATAACAGCAGATGATGGAGGAGATGTTGGCAGAAGGGAACTTTACTGCATTGTTGGTGGGCATGTAAAGTTGTTCAACCACTTTGGAAAGTAGTATGGAGGTTCCTCAGAAGACTCCACATAGAGCTCCCCTATAACCCAGCATTCCCACTTTTGGCCGTTTGTCCAAATGGTCACAAACAAGATCATAGTAAAGCTACCAGCACAACTCTGTTTATTGCAGCATTATTTACCATAGCTAAGATATCGAACCAACCCAGATGCCCCTCAGTAGTTGAATAGATCAAGTAAATGTGGTGTATATACACAATAGAATTCTATGCCTCCATCAGAAAAAAATGACATTGCCCCATTTGTTAGGAAATGGAAAGACCTGGAAAAATATTATGTTAAGTGAAGTAAGCCAATCCCAAAGAAACATAGGTCCCATGGTTTCCTTTATTTGCAATAACCACTGTGTGTCTGAGACAAGCAGAAAAGATCAGACAAGTTGATGTTAGGCGAAATTAACCCCAAGATAAGAATTCAAATGATTTTTTTTCTTTATTGCGATTGTTCCTAACATATTTATAAGATGATTTCCTTGTTGCTTTGAATATCCCTCCCCCACGGTATAACCCCTGCTTTCACTGTATTTGATGTTGGTATAATTTTTGGTGGGAATTGGAAAAAAAAACAAATCGTTTAAATAGGGATACTGGTGGACGCATTGCAGCGATGAGATATACAAGTCATTATGTAGAAAAGGAACTTTCAACTTTGGCCAGTGAGAGTGGGAGGCGGGCAGGGGGGTGTCTGGAGAGCCAGGGGAGGGAGGAAGGAGAACGGATGGGAAGGGGAAAAAAAAGGATGATGCTTGATGAGAAATGTACTCATTATCTTTCCCATGTAATTTTTACCTCTCTGAATGGTATTTTCACAATAAAATAAATGAATGGATTGCTACAGAATAGACTCTAAATGTAATATTTAATGCTATTGGATTACTTGAAGACAAAGGTTTACAGAAAATTTTAAATTTCAGATAAATTTTAATATTCCAATAAAAACGTTAAAGAAATATAATTTAAAAATTCACCGTTCAAGGCAAACCCTGACAGGAGAGTCTGAAAGAAACTTATCTGGAAACAGGAAGGAACACTGTGGCTCAACTCATAGAGGGCGCCTCTTGAGCTGAAGAACTCAGGAATATGTTTAAATCCAGGTCCTGAGATTAAACCTCATTACTGACAAAAAGAAAATAAAATTTAAAGAATTAAAGCATTAGGCCTGGGAAGGAGATTCAGTAGTAGAGTGCTTCTCTTGAATGCATGAGGTCCTGGGTGCAATTACTCAGTACCACAGAAGTAGAAAAAAAATGGAAATGGTTCTGTGGCTCAAGTGGTAGAGCACTAGCCTTGAGCTGAAGAGCTCATAAGGGACAGTGACCAGACCCAGAGTTCAGGCCCTCCAACCACCACCACCAACAACAACAAATTAAAGCATCAAACAACCTGAAGATGTTGTCTAGAATAATGAGTGTGGCATTATCCATTTACATGACTTAGTGACTTTAAACCTAGTTTACAGGGGAGGTGGTGGGCAATTTGTGTGTTCGCCAAAACCTGCAAGGAGGTTTCCCAAGGATGAAGAAAGGAGGGAATGGGGGGGAGGAGTGAGGTGTTTGGTGAACTTGCCTTTTGGTTCAGTGGTTATTTTCTGGAGTCAAATTCAGAGAAATTCTGCTTGCAATCCTAGTTGCATGGGGAATGAGGAAACCATGGCCTGGAAGTGGTTTTGTCCTGTCCTTGGCCTGGTTCCAACCACCATTGGATAATCCATGTCCCACTTCAGGACCAAGATGCCTTGAAGACTAATGATCCAAGGGCAGGTGGAACTAATCACAGCCAGAAAGGGCCAAAAATGCAATGCCGAGGGCAACACTGGAAATCTACACCAGGCAGAGATTTTTAAAAATATTTTGTATTGTAAAATACTATACAAAGCTTTTACAGTTACATGAGTAGGGTAATGAGTCCATTTCCTATCGAGCATTGTTACCTCATCCTTTGTTTTTCCCCTACTACCCTTTCCCTCCCCAACTTTCCAACTCCTCCCTACTTGACCCCTGCCCGACATTAAATTCATTTTCGACTCAGTGTCTTGTACATCTCATCATCATAATGAGTCAACCTGCATCCCCATTTAAGCATTCTGCTATATCCCTTCCACTCCCCAAATTACAAAATATGTATATAAGGTGCAGAACACTGGAATCAAATACAGTGAAAACAGGGATTATACCATGGGGGGATAAACCTACAAAAAATCACATAGTGCATTGTAAGTATATTAAAAACAAAAACAAGAAAGAAAGAAAGAAAGAAAAAACTTTTGTCTCTGACTTGGGGTACATTTCGCTTAATATCATCTTATATGGTCATGTTACAACAGCCTTTGGTCTTCTCTGCTTATCCTAGATATGTGCTAGTCCTTGCAAACAAGGGAAACCATGGGTTCTATGCTTTTAAAACTTATTTATATCTCCCACTTCTTTTTATCTCAGTGAAGAAAAATGTTAGAAAGTAGAAATTATATGTGGCACCTCTTTCTTGAAGTACCACGCAGAGGAATGGCACTTCCTATTGGGAGTCCTGGGATGAAAACCACACCAGCCCATGTAGACCCATCAGAGGTCTGTGTGGTGACTTTGAGGGGATTCAGGACACCGCCTTTCTGCTGCGCGTGTGCAGCACTTGTTGCAGTGGGCTGTAGCCAACAAGGTTCCATGAGTGACCAAACCAAGCAACCCAGCTTCAGGTGCCAAAGCCAAGAGGGAAGGCAAGGCTGACCCTAACTCCTGCCTTCCATCTGTGCAGCCTACACTGACAAGGCCAGACCCATTGCCCTGCTTTGGAGCCCAATGAGGTTAGGGGGTGAGCTCATTACATCCAAACGGATCATCCCCAGAATGGCACTGAGAGCTGGGCCCATGTGGACCAGAAGGACAATGGAGGAGGCTACACAGCAAAGCCAAAGGGCCTTCGGGCCCCAGGTGCTGCAGCTGGTGCACTGCAAGTACAGGCTCCTCTGGCACTGAGGGTATAGCGATGGCCTTATACCCTGAGTCCACAGGGTCCACAGGGACCATAAAATGGAGGTCTGCAGAGATGCTGAAGGGGCTCCGGGTTGCTGAGCTGCTGCAGCTGTCTCAAGCCGGCGGGCAGAGCACCAGCACATGGCTCCAGTTCCCAGACCGCCTTACAGACTGATGAGGTGAACCAAGGCTGGGCTGCCTGGCCCCAAGCGGGCAGAGTGCACGCCCAGCCTTACTTCTCCCATGGATTGTGCAGTGCACAAACATGGTGTCCCCCCACCCCACACTCATGGGGGAAGGCAGTGACTCCAGAACAGAGTTTTCCTGGGATGGCCCACATACTCAGGACCACCGCAGAATAGCACCAGCACAGCTGGAGGAGGATGGAGCAGCAGTGGTCTCAACTCCAACCCTATGCCTGCCAGCTCCTGGGTGAAATTGAGCAACAGAGACCAGGAAGTTAGGTGGGCAGGGTGGGAGGGGCTCATCCAGCAATGCTGGAGAGCATGCAACACATCCTCACTGCACATCCGCCAAGGGAAGGGGCCCCACTTCTCAACTGGTGACTTAAGGAGGCACCCATACCCACAGGGACTACAGAAATGGAGGTTCATGTTGTGATTCGAAAATTGCTCCAGGGCACAGGCTTGCTGCAGCACTGAATAATTGGCAAAAAAGAAATTAAAAGGAAAGACATCCACTAAAACTTTTCATCAATGATAACCTATTATAATTTAAAAAGAGTTACTTTCCTCTTGTCCTATATTTTTGCATAGGGCCCTATGAATTAACCAGAAATCTCCAGAATTTCTTCATGCACAGTAATACAAATAAATATAGCTATACAAATAAATATGTGCTACTTCCTACATTGTAGCTAGTAGGTTTTGATTATGCTTTCGGTAGCAGCCACAGTAACACTAATCCAAGGATTGCTGGGGATCAGAAGATTAAGTCCAGAAAGGAAAATCCATGAGATCTGTATCTCAAATTAACTACTAAAAAGACAGAAGAAAACCTATGGCTAGGTGGTTTAGTGTCATCCTTGCACAGAATAAGCTGACAGCAGAACCCAGGCCTGAGTTGAAGACCTGTGGTGAGTACACACACACACACACACACACACACACACACACACACACACACACACACACATTTCCTAGTTAGAGCAAGTAGAATATCTGTTTTCCCAGTAACAAATCTGAGTAACTATCCTATATGTTTGGATATTTTTGAAAGCTGTAGCATCAACTTACCTAATTTTAATAAATGACACCCTATTCATTATTATTTAATCCTGGTTGCAAGACACATTTTCATGTAGAAAACTGTTTGTTCCCAAAATCCTGACTGTTTTGGTTTGTAAGAATGAGATAATTGTGCCTTTAATTCATTAGTTCATAAATTAGAAAAGTAACCCTAACCCTAGAACCAATTGCATTTGGATTCAAAAAGCCACACAAATACATTAGATTTTATTCATCCTTTGTTTCTACTCATCTTTCTTAAAATAGTTCGTGCCATTTTACTCCATATCGGGCCATAACCTGAACCCTAACTGGAACTTTTAGATTAACCCTCACACTAATCATACCCTAATCTTAATATTATTAGCAGTTTCCTCTTTCATAGCCATCCTAATTCTAACTTGACTTGTTAATCGAAGATTTACTTCCAGTTTCACCCTAAATTTTCCATTTGCCTAATGCTAAAACTAAGCCAAGCTGGAACTGAAACCTAACTTTCCACCTAATGAGAGTCCAAAATTAATGTTAAAAAATACTCTAATTTTTAATTATTCTAATGAATACTCCAATTTGCACTCTGGAAATGGGGTTCAATTTGCCCTAATTCCAACAAATTTCCTGACTCTACCTCTGAAGTGATCTTGTTCCCTAATATGAACCAATATATTAATTGTCCTCTAATTCTCTTATCAGGAAAAACACTGTGGTTTCCATTGATCCTACCGTTTCCTAAATCACTGTATCCTAAAACAGTTTCAGATTACCTACCATCTAGTCCATTACTTAAAGCTAACTCTCAACCTAAACCTGGCTGGAAAACTCTCATTAATCATTACAAGAATGATCACTGAGAAAGAAATATAATGATAATGCTATAGTTACTATTCCATCTGACATTTTTGCTTCTATTTGTTAGTGAAATCTTAATTTTATACAAAAAACTTTCGTATTTATAACACTAATTATAATTAGAACAAAATACTGACCCTGATCTTAATCCAAATTATATATAAATACTAACATTCACACAAGTACACTAGTTTTCACTCATCCTAACTTGATTCAAATAAGCCTTCCAAACATAGATTTCAATTTTTTTCCAAAATCTTAGTCATTTACTAACCCTAAACTTAATCTTAACTGGAACATTGAGAATAAACATAAGACTAATTGCAAGGTGATTCTAATATTAATAGCAATACTCTAGTTAACATTCATTCTAATTCTTACAAGGTTTATTCTAAAATTTATCTTCAATTTGAGCTTTATTTTTTTTAATCTTTCACTCTAACCCTAACCATGGCTGGAATCTTAACCACAACCTTGACACTAATGCTATCCCAATTCTAAATTTTATGAAAAATGCTCATTTTCTGTTATTCTAACTGAAATTCCACTTGGAATTCTTGAAATAAATTGCAGGTTTTCCAAAACCCTATAGATTTTCTCACTCTTAATCCTGAATCTATCTTGTTCCATAAGAGGAATCATCATACCCATTGACTCAAATCCTGATCTAATGAAATACATTGTACTTCCATTATCCCAGCATTTCCTGAAGTCCTAGAACCTAAAATAAGTTCATATTTACTTAACATTTATCCCATTCCTTTTTTTTTCTTTTTGTTGGTCGTGGGGCTTGATCTCTGGGCCTAGACATAATCCCTGAATTCTAGGCATGGGCATGATCCCTGAGTTCTTTAGCTCAAGGTGTGCACTTAACCACTTGAGCCACATAACCACTTTCTGGTTTTCTGGTGAATAATTGGAGATAAAATTCGCACAGACTTTCCTGCCCAGGCTGGCTTTGAATTGCATCCTCAGAAATCAGCTTCCTGAGTAGCTAGGATAATAGGTGTGAGGCACCAGTTTAATCTATTTATTTACTCTATCCTCAACCCCATTTAACATGAAACCTAATCTTAATCACAATCTGAATTAACACCAAGTGGTTAATGTAAGGAAAATTGTCTCTATTTTATTCAATCACACATTTTTTTGCTTCTACTTCTTAGTGGAAAACTAAATTTTACCCTAAAGCTTATCCGTCTTTAATCCTGACAAGAACTAAAACAGTAACTCACACTTTAAACCAAATTATATCTGAATTTTTAAAGTAACACCGACACTGGTTTTCATTCATTCTTACTTTGATGTCATTCATTCTTCTTAAAATATGTTGCAGTTTTACACAATATCTTACATCTTTTTCTCATCCTAAGCAGAACTCTAATTGCAACACCTTTCCTAATCCTATACCTACATATGACTGAATTATAATGTTAATAGCAAGCCTCTATTTCACATTTATCCTATCTCTTGCTCAGCATGAAGGTCTAAATTTTACTTGCATTTTGAACCTAAATATTTTTATCATTATTATTTTAATTGTGAAAATACCGTACAGAGGGGTTACAATTACATGGGCAATTTAACGAGTTCATTTCTTATCAAGCATTTTTGCCTCCTCCTTTGTTTCCCCTTCCCATCCCTTCCCATCTCCACCCGCTCCCCAGCCAAAGTTGAAAAGTTCATTTTTTGATATAACGTCTTGTACATCTCATTGTTGCAATGGGTCCATTATGCAGCAAAAATATCTCTAAGAAATATATTTTTCAATAAAATGTCTCAATCCTTAAGTAAAGTGAATTATAGTTTAATATAAAGTATATCTCAAAATAGAAATTCTGCAACTAATCTAATGTATGTTTTCCTGCACAAAATGCTGTGACTTCTAGTCTTGTTATTTGATTTTAATTATATTTTTTATTTGTGACATGATCCCTACTTACATTTATTACAAACTTCTGTAATTATACAAATCATGCCTGTACACACTAATTTGCATAATTTAATATTCAATCAAAATTATTTTTTTCCTGTCTCCCACAGGGAAGGATTTGGGGCTGAAGTATATGGAATGGAATTTTGCAACGTGAGGATGGGATCATGAGCACTTTCTACTTGGCTGAACAGGAATTCTTGTTTCTACAGTACATTCTTACCATTTAATCAGACAAGAAATGCCACAACATTTGAAGTTCATATGAAGGAATTACATTCCTCAAACATGTGGCAACCCAGCTCTAAAGTTCAATCTTATCACTAGTTTTTTGTGCTTGTGGGCTGATATCTTTCTCTCTCATATGTTTCATATTATTAAGCATATTAGTAATTCAGCTGTCAGTAGATGGCAGGAGACTCCTGAAAATCACAGCTATTCCTGTGTAATATTCAGAAGAGAGGAAAAAATTATACTGATCTCCAATTCCTCCCTTTGGCCTTCAATATACGAATTAATTGTCAAAACAATCATGTAAGATGTTAGTTCATTTTTCCCTTTTTAAATAGAGATTAAGCAAGTGTTTTTCACAGTAAAAAGTGATGACAGTTGTATCAGAGCTCTGATATGAGTACCTGCTCCCTAAGAAGTAATGCTCTATGGACTGTAAATATGGAAGCCACTCTATCTCTCTCTCTCTCTCTCTCTCTCTCTGCCTCACTCTCTCTCTCTCTCTCTCTCACACACACACACACACACACACACACACACAGAGCTGCCACCCAGACACATCAGAGATCAATTCCATTCCTTTGTAATTATAGTTGATTGACTGGACCTGTATGTTTCCCTGAGATCAAGTCCCTTGTTCTTAGTATCCTGTGTTTCTTTGTATGCTTCAGGCCGATTAACAGTAGTCTGAATATAATATCCTCAAACTTTACATTCAAGTCAAACTCCATGAATTCATACTACTGTTCCAAAATACTAAAATGTATTGGTTCTAGAAACCAAAAAAAATACACCTTGTTATTTTAGTGGGAATTGACATCATGAAAGCAGAAGAATATTGATCAGGAACTGAGGTAAGAGAATCTGAGTATGTGGGAATATGTAGAATACTGTATGTATGTTAGAGATACAGAATCATCTTCTATAGGCCCATTTATTGAATACTTCTCATCCTTTATTGAAAGGTCAATTTATATATACAGTTTTCCAGTTACTTTGCTTACCTATCACTTCTGATCACAAATCCTTTTGTGAATGTTTATACTATCTTTGAATAATTCACACTACTACATCTTTCATTCTATGTGACGAACCCTTATGTTTTGTTTCTCTGTTTGCTGAATAAATATATTCCTGGAAACAGGATATTCAGAGCAAATTTGAGTGTAATTTTTATTTTGTAAATTTCAAATATAATATAAACTATTTTATTTATTTTTATTTTTTTATTTTTTGTGAACATACTGTACAGAGGGGTTATAATTACATGGGCAAGATAATAAGCACATTTCTTATCAAGCATTGTAGCCTCCTCCTTTGTTAACCCTTCACATCCCTTCCCAGCCTCCCCCCTCCTCCCCCAACCCTCCCCACCCCCCCGGCACCAAAGTTGTAAAGTTCGTTTTTGACATGACAACTTGTACTTCTCATTGTTGCAACGGGTCCACCTGTATCCTTAAACGACTTATTTTTCCCCATCTCCTCCACAAATTATACCGACTTCAAATATAGTGAAAGCAGGGGTTATACTGTGGGGAATGGACATCCAAAGCTACAAAGAAATAATCTTATAAATGAGTTAGAAACAAATGCATGAAAGAAAAAAATTTAAATACATACTAAGGGTTCATTTTCATAACATCACATTATCTGACCTTTTCTGTTTGACTCATACATATACTAGATATTGCAAATAAGGGGAACAATGGGACCTATGTTTCTTTGGGCTTGGCTTACTTCAGTTAATATAATTTTTTCCAAGCCTTTATATTTCCTAACAAATGGGGCAATGTATATATCAAATATAATATAAACTTTGTATTGACTAATCATATTCTAAAAATGAGTGATATTCATGAACACAATATTTTGGTGCCTTTAAGTAAATTGATTCTTGATGTGGTGGTTCTTGTGCCTGATTGAGTTAAACATGATCTTATTCATTTATGAACATGTGCATTGCACTTTTAAATTTTTACATATAAAATAGTCCCCAAGAATTTTGTTTAAAGTGATAATCGGGAAAGTGTCTTCCTATTCCAATCTTTATATGTACTTCAGTAAAAGTACTACAAAAACATGATGTTTACTGGAGCAATATAAAAGATGAGAGCTTATTTCTAAGGGGAATGGATTTATTGATTAAAACATAGAAAAGAGTAAAAAAAGGTTTCTTGCTTAAGACTGCATAAATTACATATGAATGTAGCTCAAGATGAGACTCAAAGATAAATTCATATTTATATTACTGAGATTTATATCACAATATAAGCAATATAGGTATTTAAGGAGTTGGTCATTCAAAGCCCTAGATATTTAATGGATAAAGAATGGAATAGAAAATAGCAGAGGAAAACAATTCAACATGCAGCTATTATGATTTTATGATGCAAATATTAAAGAAATGGAGCTTTTGCTTTCCTGAAAAAGAAAGTTTAGCCAGTAATTTCAATCTAAGTCTTCAGTTGTCATGAGTCTAAAGTCTTTTCCTCCAATATATTGAAGAGTACTATACTCATCCTCAGAAATGTAAATCAGTAATTAATTAACTTTGGTTAATATTAATTTACATGTGTAGTAAATAAGTTAAAATATTTGCTCTCTTTCCCTCAATTAACACACATTCCATACTTTACTGTCTCTTAATACAAGCCTGAAATCACTACTTCAAAGTAACACAAACAGAAAAACAAAAATAACCTGATACAACAATCAGAAATCCTAAATTATGTGAAAAAGTCCACAATATAAAAAATAAATCTGAGGAAGAGGAAAAACAATGGCAGAAGATCAACAGAAGTTTATTCTAGCTCTCTTTGATAAAATAGAGATTTAGAGTCCTAGCAAGGACTCCTCTTCTAGAGGGTCACACCAAGTCAGCTATAATATACAATTCAAAAGAAGATTTTATACTGTCTTCACAAGAAAACAGAAATCTATGAAAAGGTGTCCAGCCAGGCAGGTGACTCCTGTGACTGTGTTGGCCAACATATTCAAAAGTACATTTGCAGTGTGAAAATAAAAGGGTAACATGGAAAAAAGCAAGAACAGAAATGTACATTAAAGAAAGCCACATCCATACAGAGAGACAATTCACCATACCACTGGACAGTCCGAACTGTCACTGGAACCACAAGCATGAAAATCACAACATCTCACCACACTGGTCTCTACTCCTACACTTAATTGTCGAAACAAAAACTTAATTCCAGAAAAGCAAATCACAACAGAAGACCAAACCAACACCTCAAAATCAACCAAGAGCATAGAGATTCACCTATTAAGATCATAGATCCCCCAAAAAGAAAACCTCCAAATGGACAGAACAAATCGGAAAAATACAAGAAAAGTGATGTCAAGGTAGTATAATTCACACAGTAAATAACTAGGCATTAGAACAGACAATCAAGGATCTAGAAAATAGTTACCAAAATACATTACATATACGACTGAAAAATGTGATTATTGGAAAGATAGAAAACCTCTACAAGAAAATTTGTGAACAAGATGAGACCAACCAATCATTAGAAAAATAATTCACGGAGACTACAAACAGAAAGATAAATAAATTCTGAGAATACAAAGGAGTCCAGGAATAAAATGGATGCCTAGTTAAAAGACATAAGAGAAGACACAGCTAAGAAAACAGCCCTTGCAACTCCCCCAACCAAAGAAAAAATGTACAGAAAGTCCATACAAGACCTAAAACAAAGCATTAATAAAGGGATAGAACCCCTAAAAATGACCAATTAGAAGACAGGGAAATCAAAAACAAAGTAGAATGTCTCTACAGTAAAAAGATGACATAGAAGATAATCTCAGGGTCAAAGACAGAATAGGCCTAATAGGAAAGAGGAGATAGTCATTTAGAAAAACTCCAAGAAATAAGAAATGATCTTGCCAGAACTTCAAGACTCAGTTAGAAGATCAAATTTCAGGGAAATAGGTGTCAAGAAGGAGAAGAGCAAGAAAATAAATGAATGGGAAGCATATTACAGAATTCTAGCAGAGAACATGCCAAACATCCAACGAGATAGGCTCATGCAGAGAAGAGAAGTATTTAGAAACCAAACAGAATTCTAGAACTGAACAATCCACCACCAGATCATAATCAATTAGAGGATCATTAAAGATCAAGGGAAGGATTCTTAAAGCTGCCATAGAGAAAAGTTTAATTATTTATAAAGGATATACAGTCAGAATAAATACAGATTTCTTAGCTGATATGGTAAAAAGGAGAGCCTGGCATTATATATGACAAACATTAAAGGTAAACAACTACCAACCGTGAATATGGTCCCAAGCCAAACTCTCCTTTATATTTAAAGGATATATAAACATATTTCATGACAAAGAAAATTTGAAACAACTTATTTCCACCAAATCAGCAGGATTGAAGTTAATCAAATATATCCTACATAGAGAAGATCAAGAAGAAGAGGAAGAGGAACTGGTTATATAAAATGCTCCCTACTACAGAACAAGGTAAATATATTAAGAGTAGATGAGGCACAGCTCCTAACAGCAGGTGTATAACATAGCAGGATTTATCAGATATTTCTCAGTCTTAACTCTCAATATCAATGGACTTAAATTTCCAAATAGAAGACATAGATTAGAGATTAGTATCAAAAAACAAGACGCATCCATATAGTATCTAAAAGAGACACATTTTATTGACAAAAACAAACACATACTCAAACTAAAAGGCTGAAAGGAAAATTTTCTAGCAAATGGAGACCATAAACAGTCCACAGCAGAATTACTAACATAAGGTAAAATAGAACTCAAATTAAAATTAGTGGGAAGAGACATTATATATTGATAAAAGCAACTCTCCATTAGGAGGATATAACAAGTCTAAATATCAATGCCCTGAATACTGCAGCATCCCACTTCGTCAACCAAATACTACTTAACCTAAAAAGACATCTCAACACCTCATTCCCTTCCATGGATTGGTTATGCAGGAAAAAAATCAACCAAGAAACTGCAGACCTAAATCACTACATTGACCACCTATCCCTTACAGACATCTACAGGATATACATTCAATGTTAGACTATACATTCTTCGCAGCAGCTCATGGAAGATTCTTCAAAATAGAACATATCCTATGTCACATAGAAATTCTGTTCAAATTGAAAGAAAAATTAATTGAATTCCAATTTCTTGTCCGACCATAACAGAATAAACTTAGTATTAAACAGCTAAAGCAAAAAAATTGTCAAACCAATGAAGACTGAACAAAAAGTTGCTGAATGACCAGTGCAACACTGAAGGGATTATAATGGAAATCTGAAAGTTTCTACAATTTAACAAAAATGAACACACAAAATACCAGCTATTCTGATATTTGTAGTACTTACACGAAAATTTATAGCTCTGTGTGCCTCCATCAAGTAATTGGGGAAATCTCAAATGAATATTTTACTTATGTAGCTCAAGCTCCTTGAAAACAGGAAGAAGCCCAAACCCAAAAAAATAGACAGAAACAAATAAAAAAATTAAATCAGAAATAAGTAAATAAAGACAAAATAAAACATAGAATGAATCAGCAAATCAGCTGGTTTTTTAAATAAATTAACAGACTTGACAGACCCTTACTAAATCTGACTAAGATCTGTCTTGTTCTTACATGCATAGGCTTTCTATGATTTATTTGTTCTAAAAGGAATTCTACTTTCTAATCTATGATTTATTTGTTCTACAAGGAACTCTACTTTCTAATCTTTGTGTGATCAATTTTAGTGTCTCTGTTCAGTCTTTCTGACCCTCTCTCTGGAGTCTCATTTCAGTCTGCCTCATAAAAAATATATTATTTATCAGCTAAATGACTTTCAGCTTCTGTTTCTTGCCTGACTTCATGTAGGCTGTGATAGCAGACATGACTGGCTGTGCTTACTGGAGTTTTTGTTTGTTTGTTTGTTTTGTGTGTGTGTGTGTTTTTTTTTTAGAGGTCTAGGATTACTATTCAAGATAGTAGCTTCTCTGGGTCCCAGTGATCCCCTGACCTAGAGTCAATAGGTTTTTCTCCTAAAGATACAAAGAAACAGCTGACTAAATTCCTGTTAATTGTCTCAAAATGAGGCAATGTGGCATCCTTGCAAAGCCATCAATAATCCTCTGTAACCACTTATAGAAATGGTCTATCAAGATGGCTTTTCAAGGTTGAGCGTGAAAAATGTTCATTTCCAATTCAGCACCATGAAGCAGATCACATCCCATGGAGCAGACTTTTGGAAGGAAGGTCCCCTTCCTTCCTTCTCTTATGATACATCAAACCATAATATTCTGCAGTTGTGGCCAGCCTGGAGCACATTTTCCCAAGAATATTCTGTAGTGTAAAAGAGGACCAACTGTGAAAATAAAGGTGAAAATACTTGTCTACTACAGACTGATTTATCTTTCTTTTATCTGTTGTTATTTTCATTACTTTAAACACATGGATGAATTATATTGGGATTAGACAAGTGGCAAAGGATTACTGGAATAAACATTCAGTTTACTTTCATATATCCTATATAATGCACTTAACCCTTTATGGAAAATTAAATCTGACTATAGAAACAATGTCAGAAATATAAAATAAGCCTCAATATGAATAATCTGGCACATATACACCATCATCTACTCAGAAATCCAGTCTCTCTTTAAATATTTATTTGGTACAAAATAATAAAAATTTAATTAATGAATGTGACTTTTAAGTATTATCTGAAATACTCCTCGTTTATATGATTGTATATGTTTTAGATGTCACTTAGACAGGAATTAAAAATGCATGTAAAATTCAAATTTCCACAATTTAAGCTAGATTAGAGGAGTAATACCCTCCTGTATTGTGTGGTGTGAATTTTACTACAATGCTGAACCCTTCCACCTAATACCAGGAGTCATGTGCAATAATTTATTTTTTCATGTTAAGATGAGTGCTAAGTGTAGGATACATTTTGAATTATTACATTAATTTATTAATATTAGTTTCACTTTTTCTTTTCTATATCTGCAGAAAATAAAATTATATATTAAACATTGAATATGAAGTAATCAATAATAAGTAAACTATTATTAAAATGACATACTATTAAACTGTGATTTGAATTATAGTTCTAACAAATTGTGATGTAAACAACATTTAATAGAATTATGGGTAATGTTTTTTATTTATTTATTTATTTATTTATTTTGGGTCTGGTTGTGGGGCCTGAACTCTGGGCCTGGGCGCTGTCCCTCAGCTCTTCAGCTCACGGCTAGCGTTCTACCACTTGAGAAACAGCGCCACTTCCGGCTTTTTTCTTTTTGCTTATGTGGTGCTGAGGAATTGAACCCAGGGCCTCATGCATGCAAGGCAAGCACTCTACCACTGAGCCACCTTCCCAGCCCTATGTTTTTTAAACTTACCACCTTGTTATTGTTTTCTAATTGTGTCATTTGTTATACTTGATCCAAGTCACCCCTTCACCTCAATTGTTTAGTTTTCTATTTTATCTCTATTGGTTTGCTAATTATGCATTTTGTTTTCCCTTTTTAGTGACTGACATGAGGCTGAAAATCTGTATGCTAGTTTATTACTTCTTACGTTAAAGTCAAATTGTTGCTCTCCATAGCTGTTCTACTTTTCTTTGTACAGTACAGAATTTCCCCTAGTCCCACTAACTGTATTGCTGTTCTCATATATTTTATTTTATTTTTTATTTAAATTTTATTGTCAAGGTAATGTACAGAGGGGTTATAGTTACATAATTAAGGTTAAGAATTAATTTCTTTTCTAACTTGTTACCCCTTTACCCATTTTTCTCCCTCTTCCCTCCCAATGCACCTCCCAAGATCCGTTTCCAACCTATTGTTTTGTGAGTATCACTGTTGCATAGGTTCCCCCTTTGTCCTTTGTCTCACTATTTTGTTTTTTTTTCCTTCCCCTTCCCCAGTTCAGATCAACATATTTACAATACCCAGGGAATCAAAATCAAATACAGTGACTACAGGGGATAAACCATAGGTGGGGAAAACACAAAAGGATAAAAATAAATCATGTAGTACATTAAGAACAACAACAACAAAGAACATGTCTTGGAGTTCATTTCACTTAGAATCACCCTATACGGTCATATGTACATAGCTATTGAGTTATTCTACTCATCTACTAAGATTATCCTTGATGTACACAATAATGCTCCTATGCCCCAGTAATCCCACTTCTGGGCATTTAACCAGATGATCACAAACAAGGCCACACTAAAGCTACCAGCGCAATTATGTTTATAACAGTAATATTTACCATAGCTAAGATGTGGAATCAACCCTGAAGCCCCTCAGTAGATGAATGGATCAAGAAAATGACACACACACACTTATATACACACATAGACACACGTATCCTGCTTCTATCAGAAAGAAAGATACCACCTCATTTGTAAGGAAATGGAAGGTCTTGGAAAAAATCATATTAAGTAAAATAAACCAGACTTAAAGAAACATAGTTCCCATGATTTCCCTTATTTGTAATAATTAGTTTACATCAAGGATAATCTCATGTATTTTAATTTGACAGTTTGTTCTATGTTGAGTATGCAACATTATTACAATATTGTTTGTTATCATTTCTGCAAACAGACAGGTATATTGAAAGAATTACATTCATCTTTTCAATTACTAAAAGAAGAACAACTAAAAGAGCAACCCCTACTAGGAAGAACAACTCCTACTTACTTAGCTTCATTCCTATGTAAGGCCACTGTTGTCCCCTGTATCCTCATGTTGTACATTTCAACTCTATACCTCATACTGTATATCTAGTATCTTCTACATTGTGAACTAAATGCCCCAGAATTTCCACTTTGCTTTACTTTAAAAAAAATCTGTCTTAATATTTGAGTTTGTGTGTGTGTGTGTGTGTGTGTGTGTGTGTGTGTGTGTGTGTGTGTGTATGTGTGTGTGTTTACAAAGATCAGAACACAACATTTTTATTCATTTCGAATACATCTTTCAGGTCATTGTAAGTTGTGGCTAATGGGAGCAGTCTATTGTTATTTTAAAGATGAAACAGAAAAAGATATTTGTGCATGTACCCCAGTTGCTTTATTAGTCTGTAGTTGAACACTAAACATTGACTTATATCTTGGCTGCTCTTGTGAATAATGTGAATAACAATGAACTACAGATATATTTATGAGGTACGCAGAGAGAAATAATCACATGATTGGTGGATCAGATGATATCTCAACTTTGGATTTCTTTAGAAACTTGCATACTACTTTCTACAACGAGAATACTAAACTGTTTTTTGACCAATAGTGTAGAAAATTTCCTTTTCTCCACACTCTCACCAACATTATTACCGTTTATTCAAAGGTAATAAAGGGCAGGTTTTTACTATCTGCAGTACCCTAGACTGGCCTTAGAATTAAATCCAACCTCCTAAATGCTTGGAATTACAAGCCTTTACCACCATAACTGGATCCATTGATTTTTTGATGAGTTATAATAGTTATGAAGTTGTTTCGTAGTAATTTTGAATTATATTTCTCTAATGACTTCTGCTCAAAAAGTATTAAGGCAGCATAGAAGTTGTATTAAACACAACTTTGTAAACCCACAGGCAATTTTCAGGGCTTATGGAGAACATGTCTATTTAGAACTTTTGTCCATTTTTAATCCAGGTTCTGGTTAATCTCATCTTTAATCTCGCTAAATCAGATCAATAATTAATTCAAGGTAATAGAAAATAAAAAAAAATGAAGCAACTCTTAACATTTTTCAGTTTTCAATAACATGGTATTGCTTACATCATTTTCTGTTAAAAATTGACACTATATAACTCAATTTAGTTAGACCTGTTACAGGGCTGTAGTTTATTTATTTTACATTGATTGTTCTTTCCAAAGCCTGTTTGTCTAATTTCCCTTGGTTTCTTTCAGTGTCAAGTAGCTCAGATTTCAAACTGAAGAACAAATGGAAGGAAGCAAACAACAACAACAAAAAACTACAGTTCCTCTCATCCGATGTTGCCTGTATAAGAATGAGGAAAGAGTTCATCCTTTTAAGGAGCTATGATAGGACAACAAAAAAGAATTTATTCTTCTATGACTTCTTTATCTTTGCGATGTAACTTAAATGTTGTAAAACACAAAATACTGCTCAGATACTTTTATGTTTTATCTGTTTTGCACATTTTCATATGGATTTCACCTCAGTCTACAATATTCCTTCATCATTCTGTCCCTGATATTTTTACACTATCAAGACATAACATAACCAGTTTGATTTACAGCATGAGAAGTTATCCACCTGGCTTCCTTGGAAGCAGAGCATGATCAATAGATATTACTTCTAGTTGCTCACTACATGTAATGGTTTCTGTACTACTTATGACGTTCTATTTAGTATTTATAAAAGATTGCTGGCTAAACTCAAAGCTCATTCCTAGAAGTTTATTTTAAGTATTTCACAAGTTTTATTCCCTTAATTTTTAAGATAACATTTGCTATAATGTGAATGTTATTACCATTTTAGTGTTGGGAAAAATTGTAATTAAATGCAGTAAGTGCACGGCCTAAAGACACACACAGTGGGGAAAGAAATGAGTCAAAGTTTCCGAAAGTCTTTCAGCAATACACAAAAGGTAGATAAAATCTCTCCATTCTATTACACTCTCAATTCAATATTCATATTGTCCAAGAAATAATAGCATAGTAAATATTGCCCATGGTGATTGTTTTCTATCACATTTGTCTTCAATACAGATTGTGTTGGTGACACTGGGTTATCATGCACAGAACTGAGCTTATACATTGAGGTCCAAAGAGAGGCAAATTTCTTCTGTCCCACAATTCCAGTAACCTCTTTAAAAAGTACTAAAACTTTTAAATATCATCACCTACTGTCTTATAAGTATCCAAAAAGAAAAAAAATCATAAATAATCACTCCAAAATGCTTTAAAATTGGAGATGCTAAATCATGCTCTCTGAAGTAAATTTTCTTCTACTTTTAACGTTATTCTGAAAGCTTTTGCTGGTTTGTCACACCTGTAATCCTAACTACTCTGGATATCTACTCAGGAGCCTGAGATCTGTGGATAGCAGTTGGAAGCCAATCAGGGCAAAATAAATTCAGGAGATTATTTTTCAAAAATTTTAATGAACTAGCATAGGGCCAAGAATGGAGATGTAGCTCATTTAGTAGCTCATCAATCTAGAGGAAAAAGGCCCAGCAAGACCTTGAAGCCCTGATTTCAAACACTGAGCACGTCAACACACATTCAAGTACTTGAGCACATGCGTGCATTCACCCACATATGTATTCAAAATGCCTTCATATCGGAGTTTTGCATGAATTCCTTTGCTAACGATATTATATGAGTAAAATAAAGGAAATAAACTCTTCCATCTCAGAACATTTTTATACGTTCTTATTGTAAAAATAGTGTACATAGGGGTAACACTTACATGAGCAAGGTAATGAGTACATTCCCTAACAAGCATTGTTACCTCCTCCTTTATTGTTCCCCTACATCCCTTCCCTCCTACCTCCACAAGTCCATTAACCTCCTCCCTTTCCCCGCCTCAATTGTAAAGTTCACTTTACAACATAGTGCCTTGTGCATCTCATTGTTACAATGGGTATACCTGTATCTCTATTTAATCATTTTGTTTTTTTTTTCCTTCCCCTCACCAAATTAGAGGAGAGTATATACAAGATGTAGGCGCACCAACTTCAAATACAGTGAAAACAGGTGTTATAGCATGGGGGACGAACATACAAAGAAACAAAAAAAAACACACTGCACGTTACAAGTACATGAGAAACAATAGCAAGAAAAAAAAAACCACTTGTGTCCCTAACATGGGTTTCATTTCCCTTAACATAATCTTATCTGGTCATATACACATAACTTTTGGCCTTTTCTGCTTATCCTAGACATACATTAGTTATTGAAAATTAGAGAAACCATGGGACCTAAGTTTCTTTGGACTTGGCTTACTTCAATTAATAATTTTTTTTCCAAGTCTTTCCATTTCCTAAAAAATTGGGCGATAGACTGCTTCAGGAATTTGCCTGTCATCCTTGCACAGTGGCCATGCTAATCTTCTCTGTATCATTCCAATGTTAGTGTATGTGATGCAGAATTGTGCACAGAACATTTTTATATATAAATTGTAATTGATTTTCTTTAACTAGACAATTCAACAAAAAGTAAGTTTAAAAGAATTTTCGTGAAATTTTAGAACCATGTACTTCTTACATAAGTACACATTTAAGAATAAAGTCAAGATTGACATGCCAAAAACAAAATAATTCCAGATATGTGTTGTTCAAGAGATGTGTAGGAGGAGGAATTCAATTATTCTATACAAGGGACCTGCCATAATGAACACTGCAGCAAGTGTTAAGGTTTGTTAAAAGTTTTAATGTTTTCAATATATTTAATTTTGGGAATTTGCTTATATATGCCAAAAACTGGGACTGTTTGGAAGGTCATAATACTTTTCTATAAAGTATTTAAGATTTATGGTAGCAGATAAGTACTACTAAGTATGTACATTTCAGATTTTATAGAAAGTTTAGTAATGAGAAGTTGCAAAGTCTTTGTGTAAAGGAGCAGAATAAAGAGTTGACTATGTTAACTACACAGTTTCTGTTAAAACTGTAGGCCTTCCTTACTTCATATGTTAATGAGGAACAAATGATGATATAAGCCATATACAAATTATGAGATGAACTATAAATAGTAATCTTAGTGGGTGTCTTTAAACACTACTCATAGCCTATAAAATTCTTGTGGAACATCATAATCTTAGCCAGTGTTAAATGTAAAGAAATATGACAATAATAAAATCTAATTTGTAGTACACTTCAAATACTGAAAACACTGGTAATTGTTTTGTTTTTTATTTTATTATTCATTAATATTTCATAATTGGTTTTCTTTATTTTTAGCATTGTTTTCCTTGTTGTAATATAATACAACTTTTTGTAAGTTGTCATTAGGAAGTACTTTGAGAAGGTTACTGGGATGGCCACACCATTTTTTATAGGTGTATGTGAATTTATAAAGAGGAAACTTAGAACAAAATATGTATTTAAAAAATGATCAAGTGGAGTCTGATTCAAGAGTGTTAATGTATGTCCTCACCTAAAATATTAACCCTAGGCTCAAGGAGAGTTATTACAGAGTTGAGGGCACAAAAGTGAGAGACTGTGTTTTGTTTTGTTTTTTATTTTTATTTTATTGGTCATGGGGTTTGAACTCTGGTGCCTGGTGCTGTCCCTCAGCTCAAGGTTAGTGATACCACTTGAGCCACAGCACCACTTCCATCTTTTTCTGCTTATGTGATGCTGAGAAATCAAACCCAAGGCCTCATGCATGCAAGGCAGGCACTCTACCATTGAGCCACTTCCCAGTACCTGAGAGAGTGGGTTTTAAAAAATCATCTAAACAACATTTGCTTTCTGCTTTGGGTTATATAATGAAATATATGAGTATCTTTTTTATGTTTTTGTGCATTGTCATACTTCTAAATTTATACTAACTTCACCACTTTATCCTTGTCAAAGTCATGAAATATCTCTGAGAGTTTGCTTCTGTGAAGATTGTTTTTGCATTTATAATTTCTTCTGAGTCATTTTTTTAAACAAAATCACTTTATATTTCATGTTGATGGGTATTTACACAGAGACAGGACTATAGAGGATTTAGTTTACCAAATGAACATTAAACTTGTGCTCAAAAATAAAAATCAGCCTTAACACATATTTTCATATCTTTCCCTACAATGTATGATGGAGGCTTTTTAGCTCCAATTTTCTTGGGATTCCTAGGTTTACAATTCTTAAATCACAGAGACATGCTGTAATGGGAGTAAGATTTTTTGGTACACTTTGCCCTTCAGTCTGTGTTTCTTGTTCCTCCCTTTTCTCAACTCCATAATTAGAGATTTTTCTCAGAGATGACTCCATCTCCAACTTTTCACTCTTCCTAGCTGGACAAATGAATTTGCAGATCAAGACTCTTAGACAGAAAGAATTTAAGAGCCTGAATCTAAGACACTTCTCTCATACACCATCCCTACAAAGACACAAGTACCAAAACAGGATACATAGTTTCATTTTTTTCTACCAAGGCCAATGCATGAGGTTGCTTGCTTCTGAGGGTGCCTGTTTGTGGCTCTTACTTATGTTGCAGATTAACTTTATACCTAGTTCCATTATCAGCTACCAAGGATGGCATGTTTAGGCCATCCAGGAGGTTGGCTCAACAGGGCGGCTGGATGTGTGTCCTATGAGGGGTTCCTAAGATCCCTCATGAATGGCACAGAAGATCTGTGTTGGAAAAACCGGGAGCAATTAAGGTATTCTACAAACACCATCTCAGCAAGGCAAAGTTTACTCCTGCAGAAGGCATGCTGTCGCATGTCGAAGTTGAATAAGCACACTGGATAGGCAGCCCACCACTGGTTCCCATGAATTTGAGCTTTGGTATCATCTTTTATGATGGCTCAAACTTTTGACTCCTTTCAAACTAGTCAAAAGCTTTAATAATCAACCAAATCTGAACACCTGGCCATATGAAAAATAAACAACTTTTACCCAGTTGTTGTTCTACTACTATTGCCATGCCTCTAGCCCCTAGCACTTCTCTAAAATAGCATTGGTAAGGTTTTGACTACCTTTACAAGGGCAATGCTTATATCAGTCAAGCACTTCAAGATTTAACTTCTACAATTCTCCCATCTGATTTTGCTTTCTTTTCTTCCAAACAATAATCATTGACTTTCCTATTCAGCAGTATCCAATAAGATATTTTGATTTAAAAAAGGGTTTGATTAAGGCAGTTTTACAGTCAGTCACAGAAAAAAAACCTGTTATAGAAGAGATAAAGCACACATTACTATGAAAACAATTACTAAAGAGGTAAATATTGACACCATGACTCATTGTTGAAATGCTTGTTCTATCATCAAACTTGTAAAAGAATCTGCCACCACACACAGACACACAACCTTTTTTATAAGTGACTGGGAGCTGGTCTTGGGTTTGATCTCATGCTGTGGGCATTGTCCCAGAGCAGTTTTACTCAAGGCTACCACTTTAGCCACAACTCCAGTAGTATCTTTTTTTGCACCTTTATTGGAAATAAAAGTCTCATCTTTCCTGTCTGGGTTGGCTTCAAACACAAAATTCAGTCAACTGAGCATTTAGGATTATACTCAGGATCATTTCAGTTTTTAGGTAATTTGTTTCCAGTATTCAATCCTTGTAAGTTTTTCTGTATCATTGGCCTCCAACCACCACACAGATTACCTTTGAAGTATATTTATTCTTTTATTTTTTATATTTATTTTAAAAATACTGTACAGAGGGTTAGTTACATGAGCAAAGTAAAGCATACATTTTCTATCAAGCATTGTTACCTCCTCCTTTGTATGTCCCCTACCATCCCTAACCTCTTAGCTTCAAAACTACCCTATACACTCCCCCCGAACCCCGCCTAAATTGTAAAGTTTGTTTTTCAACAGTGTCTTGTGCATCTCATTGTTACAATGGGTCAACCTGTATTCCCATTTAAGTATTCTGTTTTTTCCCTTTCCTCCCCAAACTAGAGAAGTGTATATACAAGATGGAGGGCACTAACATCAAAAACATTGGAAACAGGGGTTATGCTGTTTTTTTGGGGGACAGCATACAAAGAAACAAAAATCACATGGAACATTATAAATATGTTAGAAACAATAACAAGAAATGACAAAAAACACTTGTCCCCCTATGGTGGGGTTCATTTCACTTATCACCATCTTATCTGTTCAAGTACTATATTTAGACCAAATTTTTCCCATTCAATCCTACCAGTGGCTCCTAGTTACTTTTACATGGTGGCATTTCCAGTAAACAAATCCAGCTGATAAATAAAAGCACCTATTGGAATAATTCGATTATGGAGATCATAGATTGTGGAGATCAACAGAATAAAACTAATTTAAGCTGCTGTTTCTGGTTTCTAGCTTGAAGCTCTTTAAGCTCCTAAGTAAATATGAAATTTGTAAATATGTAGTTTGTATTTGCAAATATGAAGTTTGAATGACCCACTAGCTAAGAAGTCTCTTCTTACTTAATTTAAGGTGTTTGAGAATGGTCAGGTATGGATTGGCCAATGGAACCAAAGCACAGATTCCACTCCAGTTGGCCAGTAACATCTCCAATAGTGGTCTCCTGGAATACCACCAGACATTTTCCCTGGCTATGATTTGTACTTACTGCTCATCTTCACTACATCCAGATAAGGTTCCCAGAAATGTTCAATTTTCCCCAGGTAGTTGACCTAGAAAGAATGGAGCTGATCAGTTTCAAGGGTTTTTGAAATAGACTCTTGCTTCTGAGAAGAGAAACAAGGTGTTCCAAGTTGTCTCGGATCACATTTTGCTGACCTATCATTAATTTCATGCACATGGGGTCTGGGCTCTATGACAGCACAAATAGAACCTCTTGTGTGGCCTCCCTGCAACACAGTAATAGCAGTACTCCGTATGTGGACAGAATCACCCTAGTATTTCCTCACTTATTCAGTCTCAATTTGAATCTGGGTAAACTCAAAATTGGAAGACATACACAAAGTGTCTGCTCCAAGATTGAATTTGCAATCATATCATAAGATTAAGTAGAGGGTCCATTGAGGCCCTGGAACTAAGCATGATCACTTTAAGGGCATTAAGAGTGTTTGGATTTCCCCAAGTAGGATGTTTTCACAAGTCAAACATTAGACATTTATCTGGACATTATGAAACTGAATCATATTTTGACCAATTTTTTCATTAACACCCTCATTACTAGATGGCAATGCCCCTGCCCACTAAAAGGGAAACTTGCATTCTTGTTAGAAACGCCCAAAACTCCTTCCCTCTTGGTAGGAAACCCTTCCTCCCTCTTGGTAGAAAACGCTTTAGGTGTAGCTTGCCTTTGTTTTTGTTTTTGTTTTGTTTTGTTTTGTTTTTTGGTCGGTCTTGGAACTGAACTCTTTGCCAGGGTGTTGTCCCTCAGCTCTTCAGCTCAAGGCTAGTCCTCTACCACTTGAGCCACAACACCACTTCCAGTTTTCTGAGTGGTTTATTGGTGATAAGAGTATCACAGAATTTACCTGCCTTGCCTAGCTTTGAATGACCATCCTCAGATCTTAGCCTTCAGAGTAGCTAGGATTACATGTGTGAGCCACCGGTGCCCATATTATTTTTTCTTTCTTCTTTTCTTTGTTCTTGGATTTTTCGGTTGTGAGGCCTGAAATTTGGGCCGGGACACTGTCCCTCAGCTCTTCAGCTTAAGGATAGCTCTCTACCACTTGAGCCACAGTGCTTTTTCTGCTTACATGGTGCTGAGGTTTTGAACCCAGGGGTTCATGCATGCAAGACAAGCACTCTACTGCTAAACCACCTTCCCAGCTCTTCGTCTGAGTTTTTAGTTAACTCACTTGCCAATGTTCAAATCTTCTAAGGTCTTTGTGCAGGGGCTGGGAAGGTGGTTCAGTGGTAGAGTGCTTGCCTTGCATGCCTGAGGCCCTGGGTTCGATTCCTCAGCACCAAATAAGCAAAAAAGAAAAAAGCTGGAAGTGGCACTGTGGCTCAAGTGGTAGAGCGCTAGCCTTGAGCTGAAGAACTGAGGGACAGTGCCCAGGCCCAGAGTTTAGGCTCCATGACCGGACTCCCCCTTCTCCCCCCCAAAAAAAGGTCTTTGTGCAGCTTTGGTCTCCAATCACCACAGAAGCTCTTCCCTTGTCAGATTATGTTTCTAGAGCTAATTTTCCCATGCCATCCTACTAGAGCATTTAGTTTATGGGTTACAATTTTTTTTAGTATAATTAACAAACCTCTTTTGATTTTATTCTACTCTATATTTTATTTTTGCCAGTCCTGGGGCGCCCTGAGCTTCTTTTGCTCAAGGCTTACACTCTACCAGTTGAACCACAGTGCTATTTCCAGCCTTTTCTGTTTATGTGATTCTGAGGAATAAAACCCAGGGCTTCATGCATGCTGGACAAACAAAGCCATATTCCCAACCCCCAAAATATTTTATTTATACTAATCATAAGAATAAAATTTATTCATAAGGTGCTGTCTGGTTTCAGGCTTTGAACTTTTTGGAAACTTTGGAGGGGGGGATCCTGAAAACCACCTAAGTAATTAGGAAATACGAATGACCCTCTAGGGAAGGGGTCTCTCCTTAGTATAAAATGTTTGAGAATGGACAGGTGGATGAAATGTTATGGTGAAAGGGATGGTCAATTGAACCAAAGTACAGGTTCTACTCTAGTTTTCCAGGAAGGTCTACAACACTGGTCCTCCACAATACCATTAGACATCTCCCCTGGCTATATTTACTGATTACTGTTCATCTCTTCAAGGTTTGGATTTCAGTGCATCTTGATAAGTTTCCCAGATATGCCAATCATCCCTCCCGATACCTACAGAAGCAAGGGGTATAGTTGGCTTGGGAAAAGAGGGTTTTTGTCTTAGATCCATACTCTTGTGAACAGCAACAGTAGGGTCTTACAAGTTTCTCCAGGCCGTGTTTGACTGACAGATCATGCACTCCATGCTCTTAGGGATCTGAGGTTCATCATAGTAGGAAGTGGACCACGTGTTTTTCTGGTTTCTGTGCCACAGAATCTTAATGGTGGTCAGAATATTTAACCCATTTCACTCAAGCATTATTTTCTTGGTCATAAGACTTGAGCTGAAGGGATCAGGGACAGCACCCAGGCCCAGAGTTCAAGGAAAAACCCTACTACTTGAGCCACAGCATTACTTCCAGTTGCTGGTAGTTAATTGGAGATAAGAGTGTCAAGGAATTTCCTGCCTGGGCTGGTTTTGAACTCTAATTCTCAGATCCTGAGTAGCTACGATTGCAGGTGCAAGCCACTGGCACCTGGCTTTTGACTTGAATTTTAAGTCTACCCAGAGAGTCTGCTTCTGAAACTAAGGTTCAATGCCATACATCCTTGGATCAGCTAGATGATCAATCCAGGCTTCAGAGTCAAAGTGGGCAGCTGAGCGAGTTTAGTGAGTAGGACTTTTTTGAGTTCCCCTTTCAGGATATAATATTTAAAACACACACATGCAAGCACATATTCATAACAAGTTTTTGTTTGGACAAGTGCACATTATTGAACTCCATAATGAAAATCATCCATTCTTTAATAGTGTTCTCAGACCTTTGTCAACATTCTCCCAATGGATTATCAGAAGCACGTCCTTAGATCATTTTCCTTGGTTTCCTTAGGCCTAGAATTCTTATTCCCCATTTTAGCAGATCTCTTGTGATTTCAGTTTTTGGTGCACTTAAACCTCCCTATTGTAAGTTTCTTGTGCACCCTTCTCATATTTGATGCTCCCGTTACTGGAGATTTCTCAACAATGGGTTCCTCCAGCTCCCCCATTTTTATTCTTGGGCCAGAGAATGAAAACACATATTGAGACTCAAGTTCTCTTTGTGCCTAAGACACACTCAGCCCATAAAAATCTCCAACCAACTAGGTAGTATGCTCTAATCCAATTTTTCCTCTCATGGCTTATGCATGAGATTACTTTTTATTGAGGTGTTTCCTTGGGCCCTTTCCTGAAATTGCTGATAAACTTTCCATCCTTTATCACAACAGATGGTGTTTAACCCAATCTTGAGCTATCTCAACAAGTCAGGATGTGTCTCCTCCTGAGGGTCTCCCTACATCCCCCTTGCATAACATGGATCCTGGATTAGTCCCCACATTGTTGGGAATACTCCCCTACTGTAACCCAATATCCCAAGAAAGACCACCAAGTTGAAAGGAACTTAGCATGCCAAAGTTTAGTTCTGTTAAAGGGCATATTATTGACAGGAAGCAACCACTCTGAGTAGGAAGTCTGCCCAGGTTATACCCCTAATGAGTTACTACTTCTGGTATTGATCACAAGTTGTGTTCACAATCTTGCTCTATTGGCTCTTTTGAAGCTCAGCTGATTATTTTGAAAGGGGTTAATAGTTTCAGAGCAATTCACTAAACCAGGACAACCAGGCCATAAATTGTTAGAAAATTCTTACTCAGCTTGTGCTTTATGAGTTAAACTATTCCTCAAGTCCTTAGAACTATTTTAGTAACAAGAAATACTTTAGTTATATAGCTTTTTGGAAGATAATTATGCTTAGTCAATGCTTTCCCTCAATCAATCATTTTCAGAGAAAATGATTATTCTAACTCCTACACAGTCTATTCCCAGAAAGAATTTATTATAAGCAGCTTCCTTTTTGGAATGGAAACTTATGAGCTTCCAGGTGAAAACACCTTATTTGCATATTGTCTTGATTCCCTTAGGCAAATTCGCCTCAGCAAGTGATTATGAAACCAACAGCTATGTGTGGCTGCTTCATTATAAAGAACCTGTCTTGTTCTTGTGCTCCTACTGCTAATAGAAAGAGGAAAGTCTGCTTTCTGGAAGGACATATCTATGGACTTAAGCACGCTTACTGAACCCTGAGCACAGAGCACAGATTGAGCTGCAGCATTTCAGAGCCATAGACGAATCAGTCAGATACCAGCTGCTGGGCTGACCACAGGGCACAATTCTGATGCCACATTTCTGAGGCAAATCAGTTCTAAGCTGCCAAGACACTATGGTAAGAAGAATCCTGAGGGGGAATTTTTGGTGGGAAGGAGAATGTGAAAGTTTGGATTTAGGTTTTAGAAAATGCAAGCCACTTTCTGAATTGCTTGAGGCAGTGAGCAGATCATCATATTTTCTAGCCCTCTAGATGCAGAGTATGAGAACACTTCCCACATCTCACACTCTATCCCCCTGCCTAGCAGTCTTCAATTCCTTCTTACAGGAGTTAAGCAATTTTTAAGAAAGCAAAATTCAGCGAACTTGATCTAGCTTGTGAAGAAAACATAGCCTCTGGCTTTAGAATAGATCAATTTCTATCTCAGAATAAGAGGAAGAAAATAAACCACATTATAGAGAATTAACACTTTGCTGCATTAACTTTTCATTTATTAGATTCATACAAGAAAAAAGAAGAAATCTGAGAATTTCTGGAGCCTTTGCTAGCCTAATATCAGGTTCTTGTTGTTTTTTATTTGTTTGTTTGTTTTGTTTTTTTCCTAATACATTAGAGATTCTAGTTAGAAGAATTGAGAAAATGCAGACATTAGCCTGGTTCAGATTAATCTGAAAACACAGCACCTAAGTTATCAAATTCTAAATCTAGTCTCAAAGCTGAAGGTCAAGGCTTCCCTCTCCGCAACATCTTCAGAATAGCAGTATTGTCTGTGTATCGGGTTTGTTTTCTTTAAAGAATTAGAGAGCAGAACAGTTTTTAAAGCAGTTTTTCTTCAAAGTGAAAAGAAAGCAGTGCAACAGTCTCTTCCTCAAAGCAAAAACAGAGCAGTGAAACAGACTCCCTAGAGAAAAGAGAGACATAGTGCCTCATAATTGGTTTCCTAGTCTCAGAGCATGAGTATGGAATTTTTCCTTGTTGGATGCCCCTTCTCAGAGCACAAGCACAGAAAACACTTTTGATTGGATGGGAAGTAGAGGGACACTCCCCAGACCATAGTCAGAAAAAGCCATGTGTTAGCACCTAAAGCTTCATGGGAAAAGGGTGTGTATTTTTTGCTGCATCATTCATCCCCACCATGTTGGAACCAGTTCCAACCATTACTTTTTATCCATAACTACCCAGATGAAGTGGTTTAACTCCCTTTGAGTGGCACATAACCACTTATTACTCACTGGGCACTGTACATTGTGATGTCCCATCAACACTATGTTGACAGAGAAATTGGATGTCTAAATTGCTGTTTTGAAGAAGCAAAGCCCTCTGACTTAAACTTGCACACTTAACTTAAAATTTATTGTCTTTTTTCAACTATATTAGCATTACCTACTTAAATAAGTGGATTTTTCATTTTGATATATCCACATAGGCATACAATGTACCATGATTATGCTTAACCCCTTCATAATTCTCTCCCAGGTTTTATTAATCATTTTAAGCATACAACATAGTAGTAATAAGTACATTTACAATATTGTACAATCTCAATGTCCACATTCTTTACATCCTCCAAGATTCAAATTCTTTATTTATTAAAACAATTTTCCACTCTCCTCTGCTTCAAGTTATACATCAAGTAAGTTTTGCTTCCTGTCTCTATCAATTAGACTGTTCTATGTAACTACTCTTATAAGTTGAATCATGTAATATTTGATCTTTTTTTGACTGGCTTATTTCACTTAGCAGTATTCCAAAGGTTCAATCATAATATAGGATATGTCACAACATAATTCTTTTTTTTGGGGGGGGGGTCCGGTCATGGGGCCTGAACTCTGGGCCTGGGCACTGTCCCTCAGCTTTTCAGCTCAAGGCTAGCACTCTACCACTTGAGCCACAGCGCCACTTCTGACTTTTTTCTTTTTGCTTATGTGGTGCTGAGTAATCAAACCCAGAACCTCATGCATGCAAGGCAAGCGCTCTACCACTGAGCCACCTTCCCAGCCCCATAATTCTTTTTGAAGTTGAAATAATATACCACTGTATGTATAAACCACATTTGCTTTAGCTATTCATTTGTTGATGGCCACTGGATTGCCTCCATATTTGAGTATTGTACAAAATGAATATGAGTGTGCAAGATCTCTTCCAGACCTTGCTTTTAGTTGTTTAGAGTATATTCCCAGAAATGGAGTCACTGGATCACAAGAAAACTCTCTTTACTTTCTTTTTATTTTAAATTTTTTTGTCATGGGGCTTGAACTCAGGGACAAGTCACTGTCCCTGAACTTTTCCTCAAGACTAGAGTTCTACAACTTTAAACCACAGATCCACTTCCAGTTTTCTGCCCAGACTGGCTATGAACTGTGATCCTTGCATTTCAGCCTCCTGTCCTGAGTGCTTAGGATTACAGGTATGAATAATCCTGTTTTTAATTGTTTGAAAAGATGCCATTCTATTTCCCATAGAACGGTTCCAATTTTACCACACTTTTGTCAATATTGTTACTTTATTTTTTTGTATTATCCTACCTAATTCATATGAAGTGGTAATTTTTTTTCATTATTTTGACTTACACTTTCGTGGTGATTAGTGATGTTCAACACCTTCTTCATTGGCGTGTTAACACTTTGTCTTCTCTGGAGAAACATCTGATTTTTTTTGCACATTGTAAAATCAGGTTGTGTGTCATTGCAATGATGTTTTTTTATATATTCTTGATGTGAACCACTTATCAAATATATACTTGCAATAACTTTATCCCATGCTTTTTTGGACACTATTGATTGCAATCTTTGGTGCATCCTGATTTATGTTTTCCTACAATGAATGACCCTTCATTGATGTCAGTTTCTAGTATATCTTCTGGTCCTGTTACTACGAACCATCATATTGATTTGTACTCCTGCTATGGTAACAGTGAAGTAAAGCTATATAATTATGCTCTGGTCACCTATCTCCTGCCACTTTTGGAACTCTCTCCCTAGCTTTTCGTAAAGGTCTTGGGGCATATCCACAACTTATTTGGTCCTTAAAAACCTGTAGAAAGTTACAAGCCTTAAATTTAGTTAGTTTTCAGGGAAATACGTGACTTCCAATTTCTTTTTTTTCCTTTTTGTACATTTTTGATTGTAAGAATACTGTACAAACCGGTTACAGTTACATGACAAGGTAATGAGTACATTTCCTCTCAAGCAATTTTGCCTCCTCTGGGCAAATAAGATGAAAATTGAAAGCTTCGTAACATAGAAGCACACCAAAACTCTAGGTATATATTTTTCTTCATAAGAGTATTTAGAATTGTGTGAATCTATAGATTTAACCTACTTGCAAGTTAATAATGAACTTGTCCCACCTTAATGGATGCTAGACGATTTATGATGCTCTTGGGTCAGATACAAAAAGTACTTAATTTTTACAGTAGTACTGAAAGCCAGTGAGATATGTGTGTATGTGTATATTTATATATTTCAAGTGTATCTCCCATCCCTCAGTGCCACTGAGTGAAATAAAGATAGCCATGTGAAGCTTATACAAACAATGGTTTCTGAGTTTGAGCAACTGCGATCTTTATAATGAGCAATAGGCATGCCTGAACTTTACTCTGGAGGATGACAATAGCTTAGAAAAATATTGCAAATATACTATGGAATATACAGCAGCTAGTATTCACTTGAAGATATGCAAACACTTGTGACTGCCATGGAATTTTTCTTTTCTTTTGTTTCTTGAATGTTCCTAGCTACAAAGACCAACACATATTTCTCCTAATAAACGCATACCTCCCCTTGAAAATGAGACATGAAAATTTGTTGAGAATACTTATTATTTTTCTAACCCTAAGCCCTCAATCCTATTTAGAGTACAATTCAACAAAAGAAATAGATGGAATTCAAATTTAACACATCTAGAAGCTTTTTTCTTAGAGCCATTTCTTAATGTAGGTGTGGAAGAAATTAAGGAAAAAAATAGCTTCACAAATATATATTATGAAGATATTCTATGTATCTTAACAGTAATAAAGGATTACATTTCTGTTTTTTAGTGTGTGAATATTTACAGAGTATGTACAAAGCGCAAACATTTATGCCAGGGCCTATCATAGAATAGAATGTAGCAATTTTTCTCTATATTGTTTGTATATTTATAGAATTTACCTGTCTGACTTCTCTCCCATTTTGATAAACAGAGCACCTGTTTGATTGAAATACAATCATTATTTTTCTACCTTCAGGATTCCACACACATTGTTGTCTACTAAATATAGAAAAGATTCATGCATAACCCTCATCTTCAAGGAGCAATTCTCAGTATCCAAAGTAGCTTGTGTTTATCTCCCACCCTTTTCCTCCCAGCTGTCAATCTAGCTGAGTGATGGCTGAATTCTATAAGACAAGAAAGTTCAGATAATTCACAGGCATTCAGTTAGTATCTAATGGAAACTTCTTCACTTGGATTATATTTTATCATCATCTTTGTGAGAACTTCAGCTTCCTTATTTGGAAACTGAGCTGTTCAGTTAACAGTGAGTAGATGAATCTTATTATTTAAAATTTCATTTAACTGAAATTGGAAGAATTAATTTTTCAGACATTCTACATTTGAGATTCATTAGCCACATATAGCCAGTGGCTAGTCTGTTAGACAATGCATATATAGAATATTTCCATTAACACAGATGTTTCTGTTAGAACTGTTTTAGAGCATGTTTTAGCTTGTTAAGGCATGGTCCATGTTCACAAACTATATATGCTCCATAGGTGGTACTCAGACTGAAGATCCAACAAGAAAGGCTAGACACCCATGAAGTTAAGATATAGGTATAAATTGTTCTACATAGGCACACTTATTTGTGAGGAGGAAGGGGATCAAATAGTCAACATCCACAGAATCAACACTCTCAACTCCAGGAAAGAATAAGTAAAAATTAATAGTTCTTTCCAGCTTTGCTTCTGTGATTGAAATTGACTGTGGTATTCTCAATGGTGATTTTGTTGGAAAATATAAATGTGTAAATATCACATTAGCTCAGTGAAGAATTAGGGTTTGTGCTTTGTAAATGTAATTTGGTATTTATATGTGACATTTCAATTTCTCCTGGTATCAATACACTACAAATATCTTTATATGGTTTCCGAGTTGTTTCTTTCATTAATTTTGTTGTTCTTACAGCAGGCATTTTAGAAATTAGTGGAAAAGTTAAGACTTTCTTGTGTTTTGCAATTCCATCATTTCTCAGTAATAAAAAATGAGAATCCAAGAACTATATGAAGAAATTGTATCTCCAATCACCCGTTCACATTCATTAATTACTGGAACAAAGGGAACTGGCTTCCCAGAATCTCACCTTCAGAATTCAAGAATGAGGTGGCAATAAGACAAGGAAAGAGAGACATAGTAATTTGCACTGAAGTTACTGTGCTGTCACAAGGAACAATCGTTTTGAATCCCACAGTTAGCTTTTATTGTGGTTTTTATTAGTATGACAAAGATGACTGACTTTCCCAGATTTACAGTTTGAAGTGTGTGGGACACATTCCTTTATCTATGGAATCTTCCTTAAAATTGTGTATTATTCACTTTGGATCTCAGTGCCTTTTCTACAAATGGAGACGTTGGTTCATCATTTGTCTTTAAATGATTAAATTATGTGGATTTGGGAGGTTGTGTGATTTGCTGTAGAAGGAAGGTATTATGGGTAGGACCCTTTGGTCCATGTTGACATTTCTTTGTGGAATTCTTATTAGGGTCCTTACTCATGGACTCATGGGTAAGTAATTCTCCCCATATTCCAGTAGAGTGGAGCAATGCATTAGAAATTTAAAACATGCCTACAACTCTTTTAAAGTATACTTTTAAATATAACGATATAAATAAAAGCTTTTGTTTTGTTTTTATTTTTTATTTTAATATTATTGTCAAGATGATGTACAGAGGGATTACATAATTAAGGTACATAATTAAGGTAGTGATAACATTTCTTATCTAACTTGTGACCCTATCCTTCATTTTTCTTCCTCTTTCCTTCACTCTCTCAATCCCTCCCAAGTTGTACAGATCATTTCCAACGTATTGTTACATTTGATTTCCTTTAATTAAATGTTTGTGATGTTCCCGTCCTGGAACTCCACAATGTAAACACTGAAACACCACGGTTAGACCTCTTTGCCATGCATATATGCATATGCATATTTTCCTACAATTTGTTGTCATATATTTGTTTGATTATTCATTTGTTTATTGCCCAAACTGGAGCTTGAATCCAGGGCCTACGCATTGTTCTCTGGTTTTTACTTTCCTCAGAGCTAGCCACAGGCCCATTTCTGTCATTTTGGTGGTTAAATGGATTTTCCTCTGGGGGCTGGTTTTGAACCATGATACTCAAATCTCACCCTTGTGAGCAGGTAAGATTACAGGTGTGAGCCTACTTTATAAGTTGACTTTTCATCTCATTATATCATTCATATATTTTCTATCCTTAGAAATTTCATACTGTTCTAAGAACATCACTTATAATGATTACATGGAAGTCCAGTGCTTATAAATTCCAGAATTAATTAAACTGTCCCTATCACTGAAAATCTTTGTTGTCTCCAAAATATTAAATGCATCATTAAAGTTCTTTTGGATTTTTCATTCTAGTATTTATTTTTTATAAATAGATAGGTATCTGCTAGCTGTTAGAAAGAACCAAATACGAAATTTCTTGTTACATAATGAGCCATCTTAACTTGGCTCATCTAAAACAGTACGTTACTCCTCCCCATAAAGTTATTCTTTTCCCAGCATGCAGTTCTAGTTTTGTAACTTTTACACACCTACCCACTATAATGCTTTTGTCGAAAATCCTTCTTGTTATAATCCAGTCTTGTAAAAACATTTTCCATGGTATTTCATTAATAGGAAGGCATATTAACTAATACCAACTCAATGTCATCATTTCCACAGGTATTAGCATTTTAGCCTGGATCAGAACTTGATTCTAACAATATTTTATTTTAAAGGAAGAATCAGAGTATCAATCAGAAGGCTGAGGGTTCCCTTATGAACAAATTTTATCATTCATTGCTTATTTTTGTTTTGGAATTTGAAGGTTAAAGATTACCAGATCCCATATCCTCTGTTGTCACTGTATTTGATTCCAGTTCTCTACATCATGTATATTAATTTTTCTAATTTGGGGAGGGGAAGGGAAACAACAAAATGCTGAAACAAGGATACAGGTTGACCAATTGTAACAATAAGAAGTACAATACACTATGTTGAAAATGAACTTCACAACTTCAGGGTAGGGAGAAGGAGAAGTTGGGGAAGTAAGGAGGGAAGGGAATATAGGGGGAAAACAAAGGAGGGGGTAACAACGCTCGACAGGAAATTTACTCATCACCATACTGTAACTGTAACCCTGTAACTTTCTATACAGTTTCTTTACAATAAAAAATACTTTTAAAAAGATTACCAGCTCATACTTCCACGGTTAACTTGCTATGCACCTTAAATGCTTCATATGGCTCAAAATGGGAAACCAAAAAGAAAGCAACTTTCAATATATATATTTTTATTTTTGTAACAAAGAGATGCCAAATCCAGTGCCAAGTGCACAAGAACCCAGAGTAGAGTCATTAACATCTAGAATTCTGAGATGTTTTCTTTGGCTGGAAATCTCTTAATTATATTATGCACAATATGCAGAAATGTCCTGAAAAATATTCATGGATAAAAACAGTTCTACAAGATCAGGAAAATTTGCACCAAGTCAAAAAGAGGAAAATAAGTCAAGAAAAATTCTATTCCTGTTTATATAAAAACTAGGATTGGACATGGGTTTACCAATAGACTGAAGAAGAGAAACAATTATTTAAGTGAGTTGTTATTATAAATGTAATAATTTAATGATATACATGGTAAAATAAAACCTGATGATGAGCCATAAACTCTGCCTGGGGAGTTCAAGAAAATCCTTATTGCTACGTATCGTGATACATAAGAAGGGAGAAAACAAATATTCTGTAAAATGAAGATAATCTTATGAAGTTCAGTACTCTCCAAATATTATGATCAAGAAACGTAAAGTAGGGCTGGGAAGGTTGCTCAGTGGTAGAGTGCTTGCCTTGCATGCCTGAGGCCCTGGGTTCGATTCCTCAGCACCACATAAGCAATAAGAAAAAAGCCGGAAGTGGCGCTGTGGCTCAAGTGGTAGAGCGCTAGCCTTGAGCTGAAGAGCTGAGGGATAGCGCCCAGGCCTAGAGTTCAGGCCCCACTACCGGACCAAAAAAAAAAAAAAAAAAAAAAAGAAATGTAAAGTATTAGGAACAAGGTAGCAGTGAATTGGAGAGTGAAGTTGGAGGGATTGAAATGACCATATTGCTTGGTATTATGGCACTTTCTTAATATGCACAGGACCATGAAAGAATTGCAAGGTGGGTCTGGCACCATCATAGAAGTTTTAGTCTCTAGCCCTGGATTTCATACTGTTAATTACACATTATTACTGCATGGGAGATTTTAAAAGTACAGTTACCCAAGTCTCAGCAATTTTTATATGTGTGGGTACAGATGTATCAACTACAGCTGATAAGACTTGGGGGCACCAGTAAAGCAACCAGGATAGACAAATCATGGTAGCACATATGAGTCTAGACCTTGAATAAAGGTCTGTGAGTCTTTATTTCTGCAGAAAAATAAATGCACATGGTATGTTAGCCTAAGTATGGATATAGATTACTCTGCGTTTAAATGTACCAATATACCAGCTTTGCAACCTTTGGTAAATTACCTACCTCTTTTTAAGCCTTTGTTTCCTATTTTGGACATGGGAGCCAATGAGATTACAGTGCAAGAGTGTTCATAAAGTGTTTTCTGGCTATGTATTTTTAAATTTATTATAACTACCATTAGTATACTTGATTACATAGTGTGAATTTGCACCAGGTGCTGAGGAGCGAGGCCAAAGACTATGAAGTGTCCTGTCTTAGGTCTCTCAGGTACATGATGTCATTCCTTACACTCCAAAATTTATGAAGTCAGAGTTGGACAATGGGCGCAGTTTTAAAACTTCTCTCTATGGAGCCTTAGCATTTTTCAGTATCAAAAGGTCTCTGGAAAGATGGAAAAATAAAATAGAGAAACCAAGGCTGGAAGGTAGCTCAGTGGTAGAGTGCTTGCCTTGTATGCATGAGGCCCTTGGTTCGATTCCTTGGTTCCATTCCTCAGCAGAAAAAGCCAGAAGTGGAGCTGAAGCTCAAGTGGTAGAGTACTAGTCTACAGTTGTAAAGCTGAGGGACAGTGCACAGGCGCAGAGTTCAGGCCCCACGATCAACAAAAAACAAAACAAAACAAAACAAAATCACAGTCCATTTCAGATGGCTTACTGTTAGCCCTTTAGACCTATGATGATAAGTTACTCGTTACTGGATTGGTTTTAAACAACAAATTTATTTCTACATTCTGGAGCGTGGAGATACAAAATTGCAATGCCAGCATAGTCAGGATATTTTTTTCTGTGTAATGCACTGTATTAACTATCAGAAGTAAAATCTATTTGGTTTTATTTAAATCCCATTCATGAAGGCTTGCCTCCATGACTTAATTACCATCCACATATAAACAAAGGCCCACTTCTGCCTCAAACTGTGATCGTCCTACTTTTGCCTCTCATCAATATGTGACACCAGTTTGTTTTAGATATTGAGGTACCAGTATTCTAATTTTACCATACCAACAGCAAACCTTCTATAACTTCCAGTGTCTAGTTCTTTAGTTAGAATTATAAGCATGTACCACTACATCAAGATGAGTTTTTCTAAAAAGGAATCTTCAGTAGCTCTGCTAACAAAGAGATATTCAATAACTTCTCTTTAGTCTCCAATTCTAGGCCTCTGGAACTTCTTTCTCATTTATCTCCTCTCTGAAGCTGGAAAGTCAGTGATTTTCCTTACTAAAAATATTTGTCTCAGCCAGGAAAGGTGACTGATTCCTACAATCCTAGGTACTCAGGGGGCTGATATGTAAAACTTTAGTTGGAATCCAGCCAAATATTTTCTATCTAAAAGGAAACTGGGTGCCTCTTAATAACATAAAAATCATAATTCCATATTTGTTATAATAACATCTTACAAATTTAAAGTTATTAATTTGATAACCTTAATAGAAATAAAGAATTAAACATGGATTCTCTAAGGAAATAAAAGTAATTCATTACAACCCTAACTTGTTTTTGGAGAGAGCTGAAATCTCCTTCGGAAAACATTAACCAGGTGCCATTGTTACATGCTCGTTTCTGTCATTATCAAAGATGATTCAAAGGAAACAGACCTAAACTGATATGAGTCCTGGAACATATTATAAATGCCAGCACTGAATGATCACTCCATGGTAAGAAAGACAATCTTCACAAATTTTCACGCACCTGAACAATCCATCCTATTGCTTTGCTCTGAGCCTGGATGAGTTTTCCCATTTGTCCTTCTGTGGAACTGCTTCTGGGGCACATGTGTGTCTTTTCCTTTATTCAGCCGATATGGAGTCTTATTTCCTCTTGCAAACATTCTGAGAAGATATTGCCAGGCCACAAAAAGTATAGATAAAATTTTCATCCCATATTCTCCCCTTACAGTTCTCCTGTCCTGAAAAACTGTTTACTGAACAAAATGGAACAATGATTGCACAGTCATATAAACCAGATTGAGCAGTATCACCCTAGTAATAACACCAGAGAGGAACAAGTAGAGGAATCATTATCTGCATTTCACCAGTATCAATTGACCTACTGCTCCATTTGTTTAAGTGGTACAACTAATAGATGTTTTGCTAGCTGCCAGTGGCTCACACCAGCAATCCTAGCTACTCAGGAGACTGAAATCTGAAGATTGTGGTTCAAAGCGAGTCCAGGATAGAAAGTCTGAAAGATTCTTACCTCCAATTGACTACCAAAAAGCTGGAAGTGTTACTGTGGCTCAAGTGGTAGCAAAGCAGCTGAGGGGAAGCACACAGGCCCCAGAACTAGCACACACACAAATACAGATGCTTCTACTTTTCCTGGCCATGTTCTTTTTTATAATGCTTCTTTTGGTGAAGATTTTGTAAGTCAAATAATCTTGATGCCAATTAATAGCTATGCTGTTTTGGGCTTGTCGTCCACATCTTCATCTTCCTTGCCTGTACAATGAAGAAAATTCTTTACAAAACTGGTGCAGTAGGCTAATCCAGTCATAATGTAAGTGTGTGAATGTGTAACCAGGTAAATTGAGGAGATGGGTTGGGAGGGAGAGAGGAATGATTAAATTGGTTGGTTACATCAATCAAGATGTACTCACAAAATGACATATTAAATTAAAACTCCTCAAAATAAAAAATAAAAACACCTTTTTACACGACTTATGTATAATTTCTTAAGTAGAAAAAAGTGTAACCAATCCATCAGTGCAATCCACACCGCTTAGGTATAGATTGCAAGTAGCTGTTTTTTTTTTTTTTTAAGAATACAGAACAGAGAAGAGTGGAACATATCATTTCCTGACGATCAACTCTACCCCAAAGTTACCATCAATATTGATGTTGACATACAACCTTGATTTCATGCACTGAGAGCATATTTCCTCTCCATCCCTCAATCCTGGGTTTGAACTCAGGGCCAAGATTCTCTCCCAGAGCTTCTCTCACCCACACTCCCTCAAAGCTAGTGCTCCAACATTTGAGCCACAGCTCCAATTCTGGCTCTTTCTGGTTAATTGGAGATGAGTCTCATGGGTTATCCTGCCCAGGCTGACTTCGAATCATAATGCTCAGATCTCAGGCAGAGAATATAGGTGTGAGCCACCAGTGCTCAGCTTGAGAAGATACTTTTGCACTGTAATTCTCCTTCCTGAAACCTCACAGCCACAATCTTAGGAGAAAAGATTAAGAGAGCCCCCAATTGAAGAACATTCTACAGAATGCCCTGTCCCATACTCCTGAAAAAAGAGAAATGCCATCCCTTTCCCTTTGGTGAAAACAATAGATGTTAGATCATTATGACAATAATAATAGATATTATTATAATGCTCACAATATGTATTCACATCCCCATTGATACCAGGCTTTGTTGTATAACTTACTTTGACCAAGGACATGTGAAAAATGATGACATGTGTCTTTTCTGAGCTTTAGTCCTGTGGTTTACATTCTTTTCTTACACTGGGAACCTCCAGCAGTCAGTGAATTCCAGAATGTACACCATGCTGAGTGGCAGTGGACCTGGAAAAGGATTGGTAGCATGAGAGAAACTAATCAAAGTTGTAAACTATTGTGGTTGGTTTCCCACAGTGAAATTGAGCTCACACTCAGGTCCCAGTTCTAGGTAATCTAGGCCTCTTTCTCTCCACTCCCTCACACCCCTTCTCATTTTCTGAATATTTTCTCTTCTACCAGATTCTCCTCAGGTGACACCAGATCCTGAGTCTCCTTATCCAAGAAACTGTTTTTAAGGTTAAACATTGCAGCTTCCTATATTACATTATTTTTAGGTGTTTCCTCACTTTTGTCTTTCTGGGGTTTTCAGCCAGAAGCACCCAAGTGTGATAGATCCCGAGATAAAATCGTTCTGCTGGGATTGGGAAGGTGGCTCAGTGGTAAAGTGATTGTTTTGCATGCATGAGGCCGTAGATTCAATTCCTCAGCACCACATAAGCAGAAAAAACCAGAAGTGGCGCTACAGCTCAAGTGGTAAAGTGTTAGCCTTGAGCTGAAGAGCTGAGGGACAGTGGACATGCTCAGAAGTCAGGCCCCACAACAGACCCCAAAAAAGTCCCTCTGACACATCTCCCTTGCTTGCTTTCACTCCCCTCAAGTTGGTATATTAAGAGGCCAGAATAAGATGAAGCTCCAGAAATCTTTGGACGGAAAAAGAAACCAACGCATGGGAAGTGAGGGGCGTTTTAGAAGAGATTGGGAGCTGAACACAGGCAGGAAGGCTCATGGCTTCAGCCTCAGCTGTCTTTTGAATCATTGCCCAGTTAACAGCTGTGAGTCTTTGCTCCAAAATCAATGTGGCGAATTCTGCATTTCTTATTGACTCATACTCATACACAGACCTAGTTAAGCATCCAGAATGACTTAAAATATAGATTTCCTAAATCAGAAAAATCTGTACCAGAGAAAATGGGCAGAAAGGACTTCATTTAATCAGGTTCAATTCATTTTTACATGCTTACAATTTAACTGAAAGAACATCAAATTCACCCAGCCTTCACAAAATCAAAATATCCAAGCAACTACATTAAACAGGAAGTAAATATTCACAGTACAAATCAGAATTTCTGATGGAGTGGTACTCTCAGAAAATAAGGAATTCGGGTTCAGGACACATGGAAGACATTTCATTTCAGCATCAAGATTAAATTCATTATCACAGGCTGCAAAAGTGCTTACTCGGGTTGGGAAGGAGGCTCAGTGGTAGAGAGCTTGCCATGCCTGAGGCCCTGGGTTCGATTTCTCAACACCACATAAGCAAAAAAGAAAAAAGCCGGAAGTGGCACTGTGGCTCAAGTGGTAGAGCGCTAACCTTGAGGTGAAGAGCTAAGAGACAGCGCCCAGGCCCAGAGTTCAGGCCCCACGATGGGATCCCACCCCCCAAAAAAGTTGCTTACTCTCAGCATGTAAGCACATATCATTTTTTTCTGATTCTTAATAAAACAATAGATGGAAGAGTTTGATTTCCCTTCTCAATTTCAATCTTCAAATTCACATTTTCTTCTAAGGAAGTCATTTATCTTACTCACCTGAAAATACCGAATATGTCTTCAAAGGAGGGTATTCTGGGCATCAGGGAGCAAAATAGGAGTGAAACAGGCTACAGGAAGATTAATTGTTCAAGAATAAAGATGTTTGTAATTCCATGGAAAGCCTTGATGTCACAGCTAAGCTAGTTTGAAAAGGCTTGTCCTTTGCACAACCTAGGTGGGAAGGTGGTTAGGAGGGAGAGGAGAAATGTCTTATTTTCAGAAAAAGGCAAAAGAATGGTGCATGGGTTTTCTTCTCAGAAGAGAACCTTTAAATAGGATACATTTTTCTCTTCACAAAACACTTAATTATACAGTAGTCCTCTTCACTGTAATTTCCTTCTGTAGTTAATTACCTGTGCTCAACTGTGCTCTGAAAAGATTAAAAGGAAAAAATCTCATATTTTGAAAGAGATCACATTCACATAATACTTTTTTTGGATTTTGTGGATGTAAGGTCTCACTGTAAATCTCTCTCATTATTTTCCTGGCTCGACTTTGATTTCTGCGATTACAGGTGTGCACTTCCACACCTATTTCACATTACATTTTACATTATATTGTTACAATTCTTCTATTTTATTAGTTACTGTTATTATTGTCTTATTGTACCTAATTTATAACTTAAGCTTTATTGTAGCTATATTTGCCTGCGTAAAAACATAAAATTTTCATCTTGGTATTTATAGGGTGGCTTCCAGAACTGATTGAGTGTACCAAAATCAGTATAGGCTCCAGGCCCATATAGAAAATAGCATAATGAGTTATACAAAGTAAGCTACACTTTACATCACGTCAAGGTTATATCTATTACCAACATATATGTAACAGTATGTAAATAGTTGCTATATTCAATGTGAGGGGAAGAATTTTTTTCCTGAATATTATAAATTTCTGGTTGGTTGAACACCTAATGTGCAAATTCTGAATACAGAGGGTACATCATTGATTTTAGATATCCACTTGGAATGCATATCCGGAGGCTAAGCAGGAACTACTGTAAAGATCAAAAAGAAATTTGAACCTCTTATTTTGACATAATTATTCACTAAATAAAATGTGGATAAATGTGATTCTGTACCTCTTCCTCCTCTTCTCCCTCCTCCTCCTCCTCTTTTTCTTTTTTTTTCCTCCTCCTCGCTCCTCCTTCTTCTCCTTCTTCGGCTTCTTCTCCTTCTTTTCCTTCTTCTCCTCCTTCTCCTCCTTCTCCTCCTTCTCCTCCTTCTTTTCCTTCTTCTCCTCCTCCTCCTCCTCTTCCTCCTCCTGGTCCTTCTCCTCAATTTCGCTCCTTCTCCTTCTCCTCCTCCTCCTCCTCCTCCTCCTCCTCCTCCTCCTCCTCCTCCTCCTCCTCCTCCTCCTCCTCCTCTTCTTCTTCTTCTTCCTTCTTCTTCTTCCTTCTTCTTCTTCTTCTTTCTTCTTCTTCTTCTTCTTCTTCTTCTTCTTCTTCTTCTTCTTCTTCTTCTTCTTCTTCTTCTTCTTCTTCTTCTCCTTCTTCTTCTTCTTCTCCTTCTCCTTCTTCTTCTCCTTCTTCTTCTTCTTCTTCTCCTTCTTCTTCTTCTTCTTCTTCTTCTTCTCCTTCTTCTCCTTCTTCTCCTTCTTCTTCTTCTCCTTCTCCTTCTCCTTCTTCTTCTTCTCCTTCTTCTCCTTCTTCTCCTTCTTCTTCTTCTTCTTCTTCTTCTTCTTCTCCTTCTTCTTCCTTCTTCTTCTTCTTCTCTTCTCTCTTCTTCTCCTTCTCTTCTTCTTCTTCTTCTCCTTCTTCTTCCTTCTTCTTCTTCTTCTTCTTCTTCTTCTTCTTCTTCTTCTTCTTCTTCTTCTTCTTCTTCTTCTTCTTCTTCTTCTTCTTCTTCTTCTTCTTCTTCTTCTTCTTCTTCTTCTCCTTCTTCTTCTTCCTTCTCCTTCTCCTTCTTCTTCTCCTTCTTCTTCTTCTTCTCTTCTCCTTCTCTTCTTCTTCTTCTTCTTCTTCTTCTTCTTCTTCTTCTTCTTCTTCTCCTTCTTCTTCTCCTTCTTCTTCTTCCTTCTTCTTCTTCTTCTTCTCTTCTTCTTCTTCTTCTTCTCTTTCTTCTTCCTTCTTCTTCTCTTCTTCTCTTCTTCTTCTTCTTCTTCTTCTTCTCTTCTTCTTCTTCTCCTTCTTCTCTTCTTCTTCTCTTCTCCTTCTTCTCTTCTTCTTCTTCTTCTTCCTTCTCCTTCTCCTTCTCCTTCTTCTTCTTCTCTCTCTTCTTCTTCTTCTTCTTCTTCTTCTTCTTTCTTCTTCTTCCTTCTTCTCCTTCTTCTTCTTCTTCTTCTCCTTCTTCTCTTCTTCTCCTTCTTCTCCTTCCTTCTCCTTCTTCTTCTTCTTCTCCTTCTTCTTCTTCTTCTCTCTTCTCCTTCTCTTCTCCTTCTTCTTCTTCTTCTTCTTCTTCTCTCTTCTTCTTTCTTCTTCTTCTTCCTTCTTCTTCTTCTTCTCTTCTTCTCTTCTCTCTTCTCTCTTCTTCTTCTTCTTCCTTCTTCTTCTCCTTCTTCTTCTTCCCTTCTTCTCCTTCTTCCCTTCATCTTCCCTTCCTTCTCCTTCTCCTTCTTCTCCTTCTTCTTATTCTTCTTCTCCTTCT